>NW_020173731.1:2737822-2771395 GCF_003031525.2 Neophocaena asiaeorientalis asiaeorientalis | reverse complement strand
TCCCGGAAGGGGGGTGTGGATAGTGACCTGTGCTCGCACACAGGCTTCTTGGTGGCGGCAGCAGCCTTAGCGTCTCATGCCCATCTCTAGGGTCCGCACTTTTAGCCGTGGCTCGCGTCCGTCTCTAGAGCTCCTTTAAGCGGCGTTCCTAATCCCCTCTCCCCGCTCACCAGGAAACAAAGAGGGAAGAAAATGTCTCTTGCCTCTTCGGCAGCTCCAGACTTTTCCCTGGACTCCCTCCTGGCTAGCCGTGGTACACTAACCCCTTCAGGCTGTGTTCACGCTGCCAACCCCAGTCCTCTCCCTGCGCTCTGACCGAAGCCCGAGCCTCAGCTCCCAGCCCCCGCCCGCCCCGGCGGGTGAGCCGACAAGCCTCTCGGACTGGTGAGTGGTGGTCGGCACCGATCCCCTGTGCGGGAATCTCTCCGCTTTGCCCTCTGCAACCCTGTTGCTGCGGTTTCCTCCGTGGCATCGAAGCTCCCCACTCCCCCACCCGCAGTCTCCGCCCGCGAAGGGGCTTCTAGTGCGTGTAAACCTTTCCTCCTTCACATCCCCCTCCCACTGGTGCAGGTCCAGTGCCTATTCTTTTGTCTCTGTTTTTGCTTTTTTCTTTTGCCCTACCCAGGTACGTGGGGAGCTTCTTGCCCATGGGAGGTCTGAGGTCTTCTGCCAGAGTTCAGTAGGTGTTCTGCAGGAGTTGTTTCACTTGTAGATGTATTTCTGATGTATTTGTGGGGAGGAAGGTGATCTCCGTGTCTTACTCTTACGTCATCTTCGATTTTTGTCTATTTCTATTATCTTCTATTTTGTCTGTCCTCAGCATGTTAGATAGTACCTGGTTTACAATAGGCATTCAATAATATTTGTTGAATGGGTGAATGAATGGGAAAGGCATATGAAGATAAAAACATCACCTGTATTACAGATATAAGATTATATTTGAGAATTGAGCCAATGTATGCACTCAGTTGCAGACCCCTTATTCCATGAGGCAGATCGCAGAGCAGGACACGTGTTCTCCATGGGAAGACCAGCTCTCAAGAGGAATAGGGAGTGCCAGTGACAATCATGCCAGCTGATCACTCCTAAATCTGTTTACGGATAATAGGGAAGTGTGAGCAAGGGGGTGGACAGAGCCCAGGAGCTTCATGATAGGAAAGCTTGCTCCACAGGAAAGGAATACCAGGAGCTGAGAGGCAATGCTCCATGAGAATGAGTGGTGACGTCCAGACTGACTGCTGTCAAGGGGGCGTAGGATGGGGTTACAAGGATGTGTCATGGTGCCGTTCAGTTTAGAATTTGATTAAAGTTTGGACCCCAAACTTTAGGAAGAATCTCTTCCCACCAGAGTGGCTTTAAAAGCTTCCTTCCCCCAGAAGTATCAGTAACCACAAAATAGATAAATTGGACTTCATCAAAATGAAAACTTTCATGCATCAAAATATTATAAACAATGTAAAAATAACTAACCTATAGCATGGGAGAAAATATTTGCAAGTAATATATCTGGTAAGGGTCTAGTATTTAGAATATATAAAGAACAACTATAACTCAACAATAAAAAGACAAAAACCCAATTAAAAAGTGAGCAGAGGACTTGAATAGCATTTCTCCAAAGAAGATATACAGATGGCCAATAAGAATGTGAAAAGATGCTCAACATCATTAGTTACCACAGTGAAATACTACTTCACACCTACTAGGATGGCATAGTAATACTTTTTAAAAGAGGAAAATAATAATTGTTGACAGGATGTGGAGAAATTGGAACCTTGGTCATTGCTGGTAGAAATATAAAATTGTTCAGTCACTGTGAAAAATAGCTTGATCTTTTCTCAAATAATTAAGCATAGGATTACCACATGGCTTAGCGCTTAATACTCCTAGGTACATACTGAAAATAATTGAAAACAGATATTCAAGCAAATATATGTGCACATGTGTTC
This sequence comes from Neophocaena asiaeorientalis asiaeorientalis, assembly GCF_003031525.2. Taxonomy (NCBI): domain Eukaryota; kingdom Metazoa; phylum Chordata; class Mammalia; order Artiodactyla; family Phocoenidae; genus Neophocaena; species Neophocaena asiaeorientalis. Next base: position 2,769,449 of record NW_020173731.1, on the reverse strand, counting down.
ATAGCAGCACTATTCACAATGGCTAAAAGGTGAAAACAGCCCAAATGGTCATCAATGACTGATGGATAAACAAATTATGATATATACATAAATGGAATATCATTCAGCCATAAAAGAAATGAAGTACTGATATATGCTATAATGTGGCATGTATCAAAAATATTATGCCAAGTGCAAAAAGCCACACACAAAAGGTCATGTTTTGTATGCTTCCATGTATATGAAATATCCAGAATAGGTAAACCCCTAGATAAAGAATGCAGATGGGTGGTTGCCAGGGCCTGGGAGCAGGGAGGAATAGGAAGTGCCTCCTTGATGGATATGGGCTTTTGTTTTGGGATGATGTTGATACTATTTTGGAACTAGGTAGAGGTGGTGGTGGTTTATAACATTGTGAATGTACTAAGTGCTACTGAATTGTTCACTTTAGAATGGCTAACTTTATGTTATATGAATATCACCTTAATAAAAATGGCAGCAACAAAAAATCCTATCATCTTTGGTAGAATACACAGAAACCCGTTAATCTCTGGGGAGCACTCAGCCACCAAAAAAAGACAGGACAAGGAACAGAGTGCTCAGTTTAGAGAGACAACACTACCAAAGCCATTTATTCAACAGATATTTATTGAACACCTACTATGTGCCAGGCTCTATTTTATGTACTTGGAATGCATCATTGAAAAAAGCAAGCAAAGCCCCTCCTCTCATGAAGTTTGTGTTATAATGGAGTGAGACACATAATATATGAGACAATTCATATAGGATATTCAAAGGATATAAGTTCTATAAAAATAAAAACCTCATAGTAGTTTAAATGAGATCAGGGGTACTGAGGAGATTTTTCAGTTTTAAATAGGATGGTCAGGGTAAGTCTCATTGAACAGGTGACATTTGAGCAAAGATTTGAAAGAGGGGAGGGAGTTAGCTCTGTAGATATCTGGGGAAAGGGTGACCCAAGCAGAAAGAATATGCTTCGTGTTTCTCAGAACAGCAAGGAGGCTGGAATGGAAAGAGAGTGGGGGATTGAACAATAGGAAGAGCGGTCAGAAAGAAACAGTGAGATCAAATCCTTTAGTGTCCTATGGACCACTATAGAATTTGGACTTTTACTACACAGTGTTTGAGAAGTTGTTGTACTGTTTTGAATTAGATAACCAGACTTCATGTTTTATATAGATTACTCTGACTGCTGGATTAAGAACAGACAAAAGAGAGACAAAGATGGAAGCAGGGAGATGAATTAGGCATATCTTGCAGTTGCCTCGGTGAGAGATGAGAGTGCATGAAACCAGGATGGTAGCAATACAGGTGGGGAGAAGTGGTCAGATCCTGGATATATGCTGAAGATGGTGCTGACAGGATTTGCTTGCTGGGCTGGCTGTTCTTTGTGAGAGAAAGAAAAAAGTCAAGGAGGACTCCAAAGTGTTGATCTGAAAACTGGAATGATGGAGTGACTGTGAATTAATGTGAGAAGACTGTGGACCGAGTGGTTTGGGGAAGGAAGATCTGGGTAGGGTTTCGGACATGTTAGGTGGAAGATGTTCTTTAAATATGCAAAGGGAGTTGTCATATAGGCTGTGGGCCATATGAAGACAGAGCCTGCGAGAAAAATCTGAGCTTGGCTGTATAAATTGAGAGTTGTTGGAATGTAAGTGGTATTTAAGGTCACGATCAGCAAAGGGGCTGAGTGTCGACAGAGAAGTGAAGAGGGCTGATGACTGGGATCTGGGGGAGCACCAACACTAAGAGATTTGAGAGACAAAGAGGCACCAGCACAGGCGATGAGAAGGAGCAACCAGTGAGATGGGAGGAAAGCCAGGGAAGCGTGGCATCCTGGAAATTACAAAGGAGATCATGAATAAGTAGTATCGTGGATACTACAGTGGTCCCATGTATCAAACAGTGCCGTGTGTTCAGTTAGGTGTGGATTGAGAATTGACCCCTGCATTTGTCAGTGTGACTGCTACTAGGGACCTTTACAAGAGCAGTTTCAGTGCACTGGTGACAGCAATCCTGCTCAGGTGGATTTAGGAGAGAAGAGCAGAAGAGGGATTGTAGACTATGAGTGCAAATAATCTTTTGGATAAATATTGCCACAAAGCAGGGGCAGTAGCTGGCAGAGGAAGTGCTTTCAAGAGAGGTTACTTGAAAGTGGGAAAAATACGAGTGCATGTATAAAACACATTAGAGAAGAGCAAATATAAACCAAGAGATCCTGAGATCTTAAAGACTAGTAGTGGTTGAGTGTCTAAGTAAAGATGAAGACTGAGGACTAGTAAGGAGAACTTGAAGCAAGCAGCCGGCATCTCAGTGCTGATTAGATCACATGGGATGTGAACAAGAGGGAGACTCTACGGAGGAACCAGTGGAACCCATTCTACTCCCTTAACAACACAGGTGAGGAGACATGGGAAATTCTTGCCAGGATCCACCGCATAATGCATTGTGTAGACGTCTCATTACAGTTAATACGAACGTGTTTTTGGCAGTATTACTTTTCACCTCCAAGCCTTGGTTTCTTCAGCTGTAAAATCTAGCTAATAGGGCACACCTCATTAGTACACCGGGCATGCAAAGCTCTTAGAAGCGTGTAGGACACATAGGACACATTTGTTATTGTTGTAATAGTCGTTCTCAACCAGCTCTTTTTTCATCTTTACAAAATCTCAAATTAATTCCTCTAATATCTGCATTGTGTATGAAGGACTGATAGTAAAAGTATCTAACAGCCAGTTTATCACCTGCAGTGACCAATGAGTGGCCACCGGCTATGGTGCTAGAGCAGGGTTCTGGAGTCCCTTGCAGTGCGAGGCATTATCCCTTTACTCAACGGACTGTGAAGAGGTGAATGCATAGGTCGTGGTGGGGTGGGAAGCTGGTGGGGGACTAGAGCCATGGTAATCAGGCAACAGCTATTTACAAACATGATGGAATATCTCAGGATTATAACAGCCTGGTGACTAGTGTGGATCCTATCTGAGTTTAGATGAAAATTATGATTTTCAGAGTGGGCAAAGTCAGGTAGATAGCACCCCTTACTGACATGTGTAATGAGGATGCTTCTTTCTGTTTGGCTAATCTAATTTTTCAAAAGCAGGGAAAGTTAACAGATACAGAAACTTAGGGAGAATGAAAAAGTTCCTCTACATGATCATGCCTCTGAGTGTGTGTGTGTGTGTGTGTGTGTGTGTGTGTGTGTGTGTGTGTTGGAGTAGGGGAGCTTTTTTTCCTGGCCTGCCTCTTCTGCTTACCCTCCACAGAACATTCTAATGTATTTGTTGGTTAAATTAATGGGAATACTGACTGTGTGTGAAAGGCTGTGCATTTACCTGTGGGTTATTCCTAATGCAGCCTCCATCAGGTAAACAGATGTATGACATCAGCTCTCTTTTTCCTTTTGTCTTGGCTTTATAAAATGCACTAGTTACTTTTTAGAATTCGGTACCACTTAACCAGTTAGAGGATAATAAGAGCTTAGGTTGCATTCTGATGAGGCTTTTAGTCTAGGTCAAGTGCTCTGCTTCTGTCTTTGTCGGATTTGGAATGGTATCTTGTATACTATTTTAATTCTTTGAATGTTTGTTTTTATGGAGGAATTAATGTGCATAGAATGATTAACCAGACATAATTAGGGCACCTCTAGTTTCTCTAATTAGCACCATTAAAGTCTCAATCTAACTGCTAACCAGTAGAATGAACTTTAAATTATAAGAGGAATGATTAAAGTAAAGAACACCTTAGTCCTTTTAAAAAAAATGACAGAAATGTCAAGGGTCATGTTTTCAAAAAAAAGAAGGAAGTAATCAAGGTGGAGAAACTAAATCACAGATATTTTCAGAAACGTAATAGCTATTTCTGTAAACTAATGCAATCAGTGAAGATTATAGATTGTTATAAAAGGTTAAATAACTAAATAGCAAACATCTGATAATAAAGACGGTAAGAATCAAAGTTAATAAAAGGAAGATTAGAAATTGCCAATAATAACACCATCAAAAACAAAAACACAACAGACTTCCTAAAATTTTCAAGAAGAAGGGAAGGTGAGTGGTTAGTTTAAGAGATGAAAACCACTCTGCTCAAGATGGCATTTATAAGGAAATGATGGAGGACACAATAATTATTAACTGATCTATTAGCACACACAATGTGGATCATTGAAAGTTACAAATTTTGCATTCAAACGGTTTAGAAACTGATATTTATTATACTAAATCCCTTAGGAGTTTGCCTCTTCATCTAAAGTATGTAAATAAACATGTAATATCAATTATCTTAGGTTGAGTTCCCTGGAAACCAGATGCAGAGACACTGAGATTTGTGTGAAGGAAATTTAGTAGGGAGTGCTCTTGGGATCAATGCCTATGACAGAGTGAGGGAAGCAGGTCCAGGCCAAGAAAGAAGATGAACTCTGCTGCATTTTCTACAGAGTCCTCAGCTGGAGCTGAGGGAATTCTGGAGCTGGTTTGGCCTTTAGAGTTGTCCAGAATCAGGGAAAGAGGTAAGGCAAGGGGTCTGACTTCATACTCACATCAGTCAGCCATTGGATATGAACTGCCCTTGCCAATGGGACATAAACTTGGATGAGGCAGGTCCTCTGGCTCAGGGAGAGTCTCATTGTGGGTGGTCAGCAGCCAGCTCTCCTGGCAGCCTGTGGAATGCGTGCCAAGAGCCTGAAGGGGGGATCTGGGTGGCATACCACAGCATCTACCCCATCAGTTGTTATGGAATATTTTCTCTTAGGAAGGAGATACGTCTTGATGTTATCCTTTTCTCCTAAAGAACAGTATCTGTTAACATTAGGTAGCCAGGCAGACTATATTGAAGAAGATCTTGTTAGGTCTATCTGAGAATAGCATATAGAAGAAGAAAATAAGATTAAAAAAATCAAATTACCACTGTCCCAGGGGAGATTCTCCTAATAGGTACGTTTCTGGACATTCAGTAATCTACGTTTATTCTCTTATACCAATTACTATCATATCTGACCCAGTGACCTGAAAGATTTAATGCAGCTACTAGAAAAAAAATGACTAATTTTCACTAGACAATGGTTTATGCTTGATAATAGCTATGTAAATGTTAGATTGGTTTCCTTGGGACTCTCAGCTTTATCAATTTTTAAAATGGAAGTGATGTGTGGCCCCTCAGGTACACCTACGATGATCATTATTCCATAGCTATGAAAATAAGAAAGTCAAATTCTGGACCATTTTGAATATATTTACTTGTTGGTGGTGAGAACTGGGTTAAGACCAATAAGCTGTAAGAACTAAGAAGGAATTAAAACAGCTGTTTAATTCAGATCTGCCACATCTCGCATCATCACTCAACAAAATGGGAGCAAGTCCAGCAGGGGACTGTTGTCCCATATTACTTGAATCCTGTAGAGCAATGACACTGTGATCGGTCTGTCCTTCTGGAGACTTTCCTCTCTTGGCTTTCAAGACACTAGTTCCTTCCTGATTATTACAGTACTCCATTCTGCCAGCTCCTCCAGGCTCTATAAGGGCTCCTTTTCCTCTCTCCACTACTTATGTGTAGATGTCTCCCTGATTTATTGTCACCTTTCTTCCTCACTCACATTACATTGGTCCAGGATGATGTAATCTATTTTATGGCTTCAGATCTACTGACATTCTGGTGATGTTTAAATGTCTTTCTACAGAGTTCTAGATGAGGAAATCCAGTGGCCTGCTAGACAACTTCATTGCATGCTCCACAGATATAACAACTCAACACATAAAAAAAACCTACCAACTAATAATAATTGTCCAATATTTAAGGTCATCCCAGTTGGCCAACTAGGAAAACAAAATCATCCTTGACCTCGTCTCTCCTTCCACAAGCTGGTGCCAATCCGTTTATTCTGTCTTGCTATCTTAAAACAATCTTCTTTTTACTGATTCTGCTACTATTTCAGGCTTTTATCATTTTTCCCTTATATTTCTGCACCAGCTATTTCTTTTTTCATTGCCACTTTGCCTTCTTTCAATCATTTTTAACACGTGAAAAAGATCTAATTTTCTTAACAGTTGTTGTGAGAGTTTCTTCTGAGGAAGAAATACTTTTTATGGGAATATGCCTTAATATGCTTGCTTGGGGGCAGCTGAACCTCCCCAGGCGGAGATGTGTACAGGAATCTGACATCAGAGCGGAGGGCATGCTAGGCAAGTAGAGGGAAAATCATTTATTGCTCCTGAGAATATTCCAGAAAGAAGTGTGAAGTCATAGTGATACAATAAGGAAAGAGAGAGAAAGAGATAAGTACCTAGGGAAACCCAGTTAGACTCTAGGGCAGTGGATGGCCAAGGGCATTTTGAGAATAAAGCCTCTTATTTCTATCAATTTGTGTTGTTGAGATGTAAACCTTTCTGCCTCTTACCTAAGAAAATTTCAGTATAGTTTTCAAAAAAAATAATAAAAAATATAAGACAAAAAACAATAAAACAAAGACTTTGTGTAAATTAAACTTTTATTGTGTGTTTGAAACCAAATGAGAAAACTGGATTTTCTATTGGGATTGATGTTGAAAGAGAATAGAAACCTGAGAGACTGGAGAGGCTGGAAAATAAAAAACTCCCAGGGAACTAGCAGAGCTTTCTGGACTTGGGGAAATCCTAGGGCATTCCCATTCTATCAGTAAGCAGGGTCGATGCTGCTGACATCGGGATTACACATTGGTCACACTGCTGTAGTCAGAGCCATTGTTCTTTCTAAAGCACAAACACAGACTTCCCTGGTGACACAGTGGTTAAGAGTCTGCCTGTCAATGCAGGGGACACCTGTTCAATCCCTGGTCCGGGAAGATCCCACATGCCGCGGAGCAACTAAGCCTGTGTGCCACAACTACTGAGCCTGTGGTCTAGAGCCCACGAGCCACAGCTACTGAGCCTGTGTGCCACTACTGAAGCCCACGTGCCTAGAGCCCATGCTCCGCAACAAGAGAAGCCACCGCAATGAGAAGCCCGCGCACTGCAACGAAGACCCAATGCAGCCAAAAATAAATAAATAAATAATTTAAAAAAAAAAAAAAAAGCAGAAACACATCTATCTCAAGATACTTCAGTGATTCCCTGTAGCTTCCACATAGAATCTGTATTTCTCATCAGTGAACACACAATCTACAACCTGCACCACCATCTCTGGTCATTTTCTCCTCAGTCTCTAAACTCTAGTTAGGTGCAGCTAATAAACACGTCCTTGGCTTGACTGTCTTCTCTGTGCTTTGATGCCCGCTTTCTTGTCTTTGTCTGGCTAAGCTCATATTTTTATAAATATAAAACCTTTTTCCCTACCCCTTCATTCTTCCCCTGCCTTTCCTCCTTTTCTCATTCACCTGACACGTGAACGATCTTCTGCCTGGTCATCAAGTTGGGAATTAGAGAAAAGGACTTTTCATTTCTTTGAATGTATACATGCCAATATTTGAATGGATGTGTAAGGAAACAGATATTGGTGACATGAGATGGAGAAAATAGCATTTATTGGAATTCTTCTTGGGGAAGGCATGTATTTGGACAAAACTCAGTAGATATGCTTATATAATTAGGAATGGTAGCTAAATGATCAAAAGGTAGTTCCATATATATACAAAGACAATTATAACACAAAGGGGAAAGTGTGATGGAAAGGGCCTGCAGAAGGTCCTAAGGGATTACATAAAAAGGGCACCTGACCAGTTTCAAGGACCAGGAAACTCCATTGTTTCTGAACACTAGGTGCCTGGATCCAAAGAACAACTAGAAGCTATTTTCAATATTTACAAAAAGCCAGTAGAAATGACTCAATACTACTGCAAACCTGCCCATGCTAATTAAAATGTCAACTTTCTTTGCTTTAGCATCGAATTATAATTAGCACACTACAGAAATATCAATTTTGCTAGGCTGTTTTAAATTGACGAAGATAAAGTCTCTTATAGATAGTTGGACTTTTTCTTATTCGGTCTAGTGAGGCTGCTATCACCATGCACATCTGCCATATTGTCCCCCCTTTAAAAATGTCAATCTCTCCTCTCTCCTGGCCCTATACCACCACTAGATCTTTTTCTCATACACAAATTCTGTCCATTTCTCTAAGCACAATGCCTACTTCTTGAAGACTTCTAATTTAACTGCTGTGATAAAGTTTAATTTCAAACTGATACTTCCCTATTCCCTGTTCTCTGATTTAAGCAAAATCTATCCCTTTCATTATCCTCCTGGTGAGTTCCATTCGCCTCTCTATAGATTACAAGTGCAACTTTCATTTGTGACCATGGGAGTTTTTCTTGTGAAATCAATTCAAAGAACCCCAGCTGGGGAAGAAAAGAGTCTCAGAAAAAAAAAATTAAAGCAGAGACATTTGATTTTTAAGGATGTTCTAGGCCGTTTGATGTTTCCTTGACCGCTGCTTTGTATGGGAGTGCCCACAGAGGGGGCCTGAATAGGAAATCACCTGGATTCTTTGTTCTTAGGACTTCTAGAACTTTTTTCTATGATTTTTCATTTAATAATACCTTTGCAAAGTATGAGGTAAATGTTTCTTTTTTTTAACACCTTTATTAGAGTATAATTGCTTTACAGTGTTGTGTTAGTTGCTGCAGTATAACAAAGTGAATCAGCTATACGTATACATATATCCCCATATCTCCTCCTTCTTGCGTCTCCCTCCCACCTTCCTTTTCCCACCCCTCTAGGTGGTCACAAAGCACCGAGCTGATCTCCCTGTGCTATACGGCTGCTTCCCACTAGCTATCTATTTTACATTTGGTAGTGTATATATGTCCATACCACTGTCTCACTTCGTTGTTTGGTATGGGGTGTCCAGCACTGGAGCTTGCTGGTTGTTCAGTGGAGCTGGGTCTTAGCATTGAGATGGAGATCTCTGGGAGAGCTTTCCCCATTTGATGTTACTTGGGGCCAGGAGGTCTCTGGTGGACCAATGTCCTGAACTCAGCTCTCCCACCTAAGAGGCTCAGACCTGATACCTGGACAGAGCACCACGACCCTGTCAGCCACACGGCCAGGTACGTGGGGAGTTTCTTGCCTTTGGGGAAGTCTGAGGTCTTCTGCCAGCATTCAGTAGGTGTTCTGTACGAGTTGTTCCACATGTAGATGTATTTTTTGATGTATTTGTGGGTAGGAAGGTGATCTCCACGTCTTACTCCTCTGCCATCTTGAAGGTTCGTCCCAATTTCGGTAAATATTTTAAGTGGTTTCATATTTATCCTCTTATGTGATTCTCCCAGCAGCTGTTTTCAAGAACCATGAACTTCTGGAGCTGAAAGGTAGCTTGAGGTCATTTAGGTCAATCCTGTTCCCCTTGCAGCAAAGGAAGCCCACTCTAGAGAGATTAGGTGGTAAAGATCTGGGACCATCACTACCAGCTCTTGGTCTGTGCCCTTTTTTGAACAACGTGCCCTGTCAACCAAAACAGATCATCACAGTCTCAAATTTTTTCTCCCCACTTCCTATTATGGAAGAGCACACTCTGGGTTCTAGGTTAGTTCTACTTTTTTTGCAGGCAATGGAGCTGTTGCCAGAAGGGGGACCTCTTCTAGTGCCCGAGAGTGGTCTCTTGTCTAACACTCGGAAATGAATTGTCCGAGGAGACACACGTGCTGACAAAGTAAGAGACTTTATTGGGAAGGGGCACCTGGGTGGAGAGCAGGAGGTTAAGGGAACCCAGGAGGAGTGCTCTCCCATATGGCTCGCAGTCTCAGGTTTTATGGTGATGGGATTAGTTCCTGGGTTGTCTCTTGCCAATCATTCCAACTCAAGGTCCTTCCTGGTGCGCATGCAACTGCTCAGCCAAGAGGGATTCCAGCGAGGAGGATTCTGGGAGGCTGGTAGGACATATGGACTGGCGTCTCCTCTCTCCTTTTGACCTTTACCAAATTCTTCCGGTTGGTGGTAGCTTGTTAGTTCAGCATTCCTTACCAGGACATACTGTTTAAGATAACTCATGCAAGTGGTTACTATGATGCCTGGCCTCAGCGGGAGGTTTCAGTGAGTGTTTCCCCTAACAGAACTAAGTGCTTTAAATTTCTTCTACTCAAAAAAAAAAAAAAAGAGAGAAAAAAGGTTTTGATTAAATAGTTCTTGCTCCAGGGCCTGTTTTCTATGCTCTTCTTTATATTAATCTCGTGCCAGTGATAGCTTACCTAGCCCAGCTACACTTTTGGTTTTGTCCTTTGATCCTGGAGGTGATAAAATCATCTACTTTTTGGGTCATGGGGGGAGGGTAAATTTGGTAATCTGCCACTCGTTCCAATTCCTATAGGAGTTTTCAATCAAGATGTTTAATAACCAAAATGGGAACTAAGAGCCACTTAAAAAATATCTGGAAGATTTCCCAGTAACGCACCATCCAGGATGCTGTTCAAAGCTCAGTTGAGACTGTGGCACAGTCCAGGGAGCCTACGTGAGGCCCCTTATCCTTTGTTTTTTAATCTTAGCTGGATTGGCAGAGCTGATTTTGACCTGACTAGCCATCTAATCTCCTCATGGCAGAGGTGAAAGAGAAAAAAGTGGCCCATGACCTGACTCAGGAGACAGACTTTGCCCCAGTCAGATTACCACAAGAAGTCTCACATGAGTCCTGTAATCACATTAAGGGAGTATAACCTTTCCTGCTGTAACAAGGCCCTTGCCTCCAGCTCTGAACTAAGACTAGCAACTCCCTGCACAGGAGAGGGGTTAGCTAGAGCAGTACAGGGTCAGGAGAGAGGAGGCAGGGCAAAGAAGCTCCCTCCCCATGCAAGGCTGACCTCAGAGAGCAGTTGTAAGGCTGGAAAGCATTAATGCAAGCAGACTCCTTAGAACATAATAAGGGCCCACCACAGTTCAGCTCTTATTAGTCCTGGGTGCTTCTCATCCTCTGGGGAATTTTTTTTTTTTTTTCTGACCATGCCTCATGCCGCATGTGGGATCTTAGTTCCCCAACCAGGGATCAAACCTGTGCTCCCCACAGTGGAAGCACGGAGTCCTAACCACTGGACCAGCAAAGAATTCCCCTCTAGGGAATTTTGACAACCAAGATTAATCCCATCATACAGGAAGTATAAACATTTGAAGTACACTGGGAAAGTGAGCCCATAGGTAAGGTGAAATCTTTACATTTTCTAGTAGCCTAGGGCTCCAGTCTTGGTAAGCAGTGATGACATAAAGCTGTAGGAATCTTTTCATTTTTACAGGTTGATGTTAGGAGAAATCACCTACCAACTTGTACAGTTTTAACAGGTTTCTGTTCAGTTGCAGTTTACATTTTTACTTCAGAAACCCTTTTAAAGGGCTATCTCATGTTCTTTTCACTACCTTTGTACTGAAACATCTATTTTGTATATCACTGATTGTATCATTCTAGGTTTATAGAAAACTCTCTCTCCTATTAATGCCTCCTATCAGTGTGCCCTCCAAGCTGTTAATGCCCCGGAATTTAGGTGCTCAAGTGTTCTGTTAGTTTAGTCCTATTTATTAAAAGTTCAGGAGGTTCATGACTCCAAATATTTTCTAGGTCTTACCATTGGAATAGTTCGAAGCCAGACAGCTGGGGTGCAATCCAGGTTTTACTACTTACTTGTTTTGGAGCCCTGGGCAAGTTACTTAGTCTATGTTTGCATTAGTTTCCACACTTGCAAAACAGAGGTAATAATAGTCAACCTAATAGGATTAAAAGAGTTAATATACAGAAAGCACTTAGAGGCATATCTAATGCTTATACTAAACATTACCACTGCAATTATTCTATAACCAAAAGCAATATTAAGATCCCTCCCACATGGGGACCTATATTCAATATCCTGTGATAAACCATAATGGAAAAGAATGTAAGAAAGAATGTATATATGTGTAATATTGAGTCACTTTGTTGTACAGAAGAGATTGGAACAACATTGTAAATCAACTATACTTCAATTTAAAAAATTTAAAAAAGATCCCTCCCCATAATGCTTTATGGGGACCATGTAATTTATGAAATGTGTTACTACCTTACCTCCTTGCAATATCAGCTGTGGGTGTTTGGATCTTTCATTGTTGAAAAGATGCCATAAACTTTAAGGAGATAAGAAGTTTTGGAAATGAACAATGTAAAGAATAAAACAAAGGCAAGCTCAACTACCATATAAAAACAAAAATAATTCGGTAGTTTTTATTACATCAACAACTGTTATCTCTAGCAACTAAAGTCCATTTAACTTAAGAACTGATATAATTCTTCCAATAACAAACATATTAATAATATTAACGCTACAGAGATTTTTCTACTAAAAGAGAATGGAGTAAGTGCTGCACATGAATAGGAACATTCTAGAACTCTCCACCAGGCTTTAATTTACCTAGAGAATTCAGTGTTGTTCTAAAAGCCAAATGATTTGAATGCCCTTGTATTTGTCTATAAACTTTCCTCTTTTTTTTTTTTTTCTTCAGCTGAGCTCAGCGATTTTCTATATTAGTGGTCCATAAGATTACTGTGAAGACTTGTATACTGTGCTTTAGGTAAATTTAAGGGATTGTTCAAAGATAGTTTTGATTTTACACAATTATGGCTTTACCTGCTGAGACATAAAGATTGATTTGCCCAATTCTGATCCCCTACAGACTGGCCTTCCGGTTAAGGGATTGGTTTTCCTTGAAGCTCCATGCAAACTAGCTTTGGGTCAGTGCTACTGAACTGCAAAATTGGATACTAACCTTCTATTCTCATCCATATCATCATGGCAGGGAGGTGCTGGAGTTACCCTCAACAGTGAATACTTAAGATGGAAAGATATGATTGGAGCCAAGGTTCTGTCAACTAATATTGCTGTTGTATCTTGGCCCCTGTTCATCCAGGAGAGGGGCCGTGCTTCCTTAATTATGCAACATATAAGCCTTAGAGGCCAAGGGTTGGGGTCCCTCTTTTAGCATCTGAAATACAGACCTGCTAGATATCTATGCACAGCCCAGGCAGATCTGGTATATGGGATGGTTGGCTATTTGCACTGAATTGTGTTGATACCCATTGACTTAGGGTCCTCCAGTTTTTATGACACTACTCTACTGTATTAACTTTTCATCATCTGTCCATCCCCATCCCGCTAAGATCATAACAGATGGAATAGTATGTATAGATAAATTTTATACATTTATAAATTTTCCTTTTTAAATTTTGAAGATGCAAAATTTTCCAATTGCTTTCTTCATCTTTTCTAACAGAGTTAGAAAGTTAAGGAAGACAATACTAAAACCCTAAACCTCAGTTTTTTAGCCTCTAGCACTTTCTGCCTATGTTGTTATGTTATTGAAATTCAGTCATTCTATATCTGTTATGTGATTATAGTCTGTTGGATCAAAGCAGCAGTAACAACAACAGTCATTTAAGTTTGAGTATCATTTTCCAAGCACTTGTGACAAGCACTTCAAAATATTATCTTATTTAATACTCATAAATACCCTCTGAAGAAGTTATTTACTGTTTGTATTTTATAAGTGAATAGATGCTCAGAGAGCGTGAGGAACTGGTTTGTGGATACATAGCAAAAAGATGATCTTTGAATCAAACCCAAATCTGTCTGACTCCAGATCCCAAGATCTGAAAATTGATTCTCTGCCACCTTTTCAGTCTGGGAATGAGACGGAGACCCCAGTCTGCCACATCACCTCAATCTCTATTCATGTCTCTTTGTCCTCAATATTACATGAAGACTACTTCATATAAAGAAGCTTATATTTTACTTTTTCAAAAATATTTGAGGCATTGACTATGTAGTTACTGATGAAATGTTTTTTTCTTAGAAATGTTATTTCTTAATATTTCCTCCATAAAATAGAAACATTATCAGTAATAGATTTATTTACAAGTTCATTTACAAAAAGACAATTGCTAGAAGCATGAATTTAACATATCAACACCTCTCTAATATGACTGATTATCTGATTTTGAAGTTCACTGTACTTTTGAAGCATCAAACAAGAAGATAGCAGAGCACATTGATGGGGGCTAGAAGTGGTATATGACCCCTCTTTTATCCAACTCAAATTATAATTTTATTTTAGTTTTTATATATTGTCCTGACAAGTGAGGGAATTGACAGAAAAATAACAAAATCTGATATGCAAACTTAAATTTAAGGTATGGGTAAATAGTTCCTTAACCTCAGGAGACCCTAGAGTGAAACTACATTGTAGTACTTTATACTGGTTGATGTTTATGTTATGATTTTGAGCCATTCCATTCCATATAAATTCTCTCTTAAAAATGGCAGGACCACTTTAAATACATTTTGGAATGCTTTAATTAGAAGTTAGATCGAATAGTAAACATTTTTATGATTATGAGGGTAAACATAAATTAGAAATCCATCATTCAGAAAGACAGTTTTCCAGGGGACCTCCACTTTTATGGTGGAGTACATCAAAGCCCATGAACAACTGAATCCACCATTGCTTTACTTCCAAAGTATTTTGGAGTTATCTGGTGGATATAATGTCAGTCATCTCTCCTCAGCTAGTTTGCCTATATGTTCCTCTCTTTTTTCTCTAAGGTGGGATTGCGTGCGATTTGGAAATAGTTCAGGTGAGAATGAAACTCAACATCAGCACTATGGCCTTGGGCAGGATTTTCACCTCCTGTTATGAGAATGTGGCAGTTTCAGATTTTTTTTTTTTTTTTTGCTGAGTATGTTTTGCTTTCCCCACTTCCTGTGGTCACTGAACTCTTCTTTTATGGGGACCTCCTTCATGTGGTTTGGTTGAATCTGACTACATCCTCTCTCTACACAGACAGGCATGTGATCCAGGCCTGGCCAGGTTGCCTTGTTGAAGTCATTGGTTCAGGTAGAGTGACATGAGCCAAGCCAAAAAACCAGAGTCTTCCTCGGGACTTTTTTTCCAGAGTTGTCAGGAAAAAGGCACTCTTTCTCCCTGCTGGGATTGTGAGCTATAAGGATGATGTCAGCCTAGAACGTTGGTGGTCATCTTTGACATACATGGAGAGAGCCTGAGAATAAGGCCAACACAGAGGGAAACAGAGCTGAGCAATGAAGATGAAGCCAGGAATATGATAACCTTTGAACCTGTGACCTCAGCCAGGCCCGAAGGCAATGCTGTAGACTTTCCAGTTTTTTGAGCCAACTAAATTCTTTTACTTAAAATAGTTTGAATTGGATTTCTGGCAGTTTTACTCAAAGAATTCATATTCAGAGAATCCCCAAGCTTTGGTTTTCTAATTTGTAAAATGGTGATGAGAGTCAGTACATCATAGAGTAAGGTTTAAATAAAATGATGTATGTCAACTACACAGCACACATTAATTACATCCTCAATAAACGAACTCTGAATTCGACAGCAGACAAGCTCTCAGATTTCCTTCACCACAGGACCTCTCACTATGGTTCCTCTCTGCCAGGCTCCGAGCTGAGAGCTGTTGTTCTCGCCTTTTCCTGGATGGGCCATTTGATTGTGGGGCTGCCTTTTCCCTAGCCCACTTGGTCAGAGAGTCTCGTCCTGCTCTCGGTGGGCAGATGTTCTTAAGAAGGTGAAGAAGGAAAGGTCTCTCTCCTACTGTGCACTGGAATTGAGAAAGATCTCACCTAGAGAAGACAGCAACTCCCACAAGAATTCCCAAGAAGACCACATTTAAGGCACAGATGAGCTGATTTTGGTCCTGATTCAGGAACAGCTGGAGGAACAGCTGTGGATGACAAGAACGTGTTTACCTCTTTTGAAAAGTAGTGAAAAGGCAGGGAGTGCAGCACGACAAAATAGAGATCTGCTCCCATCATCCAAACTTGGGGTGGAAAATAATTGAATAAAAACACAGCTTGTTTTTAAATCAAATAGCTTAAAGGGGGTTGAGGAAGCAGAAAAGAGGACTAAAATCTTTTAGCCTTGGCGCTTCCTACCCACTGCTAATATTAGTAGTGAGGATCTAGAAAATATATCAATATCTGCCCTCAAAATTTTCTCCACTGGAGAAACTTGAACTTCTTCCTTAAGAAGAAGGTTAACTCCCTTGGGATTCTATTTGGGAGATAGTGTTATTGATATCCTGAAAAAGTCCCTACAATTTACTATACTTTCACAAGTCAGAATATCCTTTCTTTCTTTTGGCAGGATTAAAAAGACTGTACTCTGACTTTTTCACAAACAAATTCACTAGTTTGGGCTTCAGCCTTAGAAAGTTATGATCATGCCTTTTAAAAGAATTTTGTTTTCTAAAAAAGTGCCTGCCTCGTATTTCCCAAAACTAGAAAAAATAAAATTTAAGCATTTATGATACTTGGAAAAAAAAGAGGCTAGTTGCAGTTTTATGGTCTAAACTCTGACTATAATAACCTTGTATTTTTTTTTCTTGTAGCCAAGTTACTGAGGGTTTTTTCCTCTCTTCTTATAAGTAGATGAAGCTTCAAGAAAATGAAGAAGAATTAGAACCTGATAATAAACTAGTTGTAGAGGCATGTTAGATTGGTTATTATTACATATTTTCTAATTTTCCTTTGTGGGGACACTTGATAAAAAATCAAATCTAGGGTACTCATCAATGGTAGTGGAATGGAGAAATTCAGGTTTATTTTTAAGTGGGAGAAAAAGCCTTGTAAAACATAGGTTTAGCTTTATAGGAAATGGTTTCTAGACAAACATGAATGGATGATTTAACAGCAGGAGGGCACCCATTTATGTAAATACTGAACTGTGGGACTCAAAAAAACAAATTCAAAGAAAAACATTATCAATCAGCTTGAGTTCCCCCCACCTCCTCTCAACATTCTAAAAGAACAAACAGATCAACATTAAGGAATGCTTTCAACAAGAACAACAAACAAAGCATGATTTAGAGTCTCCCTTGATCAGACTTTTCAGAGTTATTTAGAGACTTTAGCTATTCTTCATTTTCATGCATCATACATGTGAAAATAGTCAAACATTAAAATAACATAATATCCTCATTGCTTTTCCTTTAAAATGTTGCCTGTTCAACTTCTGGTTGACCCACCAAATATGCTGCACCCTCTTATAAAATGAAAGCAGGTACTAAATATATACCTGATTTAGAGAAGAGCTTACATACCAATATTCGAAGTGCCTTACTGAAAAGTATCTTTTTTGTAGAAAGATACAATAAAACGTCTCAGCTGGGAATCTTATATTAACTAAATATGCAACGTGAAGTGGAGATTTAAGAGGCTCTTCTGAGTAATCTAGGTCTGAAACACTTTCACGATAATCACTGAAAATAATTAGGAAATGGACAGAGAATAATTTTTGTTCCTTGATTTATCGCTGTAGTTTTATTCATTGAATGCTTAGTGCAGCCAAAATTCGTGCAAATGTAGCTGTTCTGGTAGTCCCATGGCAGACTATAGGCACCTGTTAGATAAATGTTCAGCCACTCACATCTTACCACCGGGCCGCTGGCTCAGTTCCTCTGTGGCTGATCATTCTCATACTCTTGTTCTTTAGATAATTTTGCTTACACTTGAAGAAGTTCGTGGCAGGGTTGGGACGGGAGGCAAGTTTTAGATATAAAAGTAAAACTGTGCATATCCCTAAACAGTATTATTGACCATGAGGTTGATGCATTTAGATTCTTATGTGACTGATGTTAATTTGTATTTGAAGGTCTCTTTTTATATGTCTTTGTTAGGGCTAAAGGTTGTGTTAAATGTAACTGTCAATGTTGAAGATGCTCTTTATTCTTATAGATAAATGGGTATAAGCATGTATAAAAAGTTCAGTAAATTGTAATAGTGAGGTAAATACTTTCTGAAACACATTGAATGTGCATTTATAAAAATGTAACCCATATAGAAAAAAGTTCTCAATAGAAATAGGTAGATAAACATAATTTCTCAATAAGACTATCACTTTTAGTGTCAGGTTAGAGATCTAACTAATAGATAGATAGATCTAATTTCTAGATTAAAGGCTTATATAAATTAATATTACTGAAAACTGCTAATCTTAAATGTGTATGTGTGTGTGTATGGTAGATTCAACTTTAGAAAAAAAAGCATTCTAATAGGCTTACTTTTATGCTACTTTTTATGATTACATTTGTATTGAATATTTACATTTAGTAATCAATCATTTATCTGCTATTAGGTATCCAATATAAGTTTTTTCAGCTATTTGAGAATTCGCTATGAATGGGGTTTTGTAAACTATTACAGAGCAGTCCTTTGGAGAGTGAGATTACTTACCTATTTTTATTTGTATGACAAAAAAAATGAGCAACTTTCCACAGTCAAATAGCTAGTTTTTTAAAAAGAGTTTTCCTAGATATGGTTATGTTAATAGTTTAAAATGCCATATAAACAACACTGTAGCAGTGAAATAGTTTTAAAAAATTAGTTACCTGAAATCTTGTCTCTTCAACAAATCTAGCTATTTTAATTTTTTCTGCACTTTCTTCTAATCCTTATCTATAAACTTGCAATGTTTTATATAATTTTAATTATATAACATGCATTTGTAAGGTATATGTACATGCTATAGATCACATTTAAAATATTCTTATTGTTACTTACACCGGTGGCTATTGTGTTTCAGCTTTGGTTTTTATGAAGTGTCTTAGTACATGCTTATTGGAGATCTACATTTGTAAGCATGGAAAGTAAATGTGGGTCTTGGGGTATTAGAAAAATTGAAAAGTATTGAAACCAAATATCCCTTTTTTGTTACTTAACCTTAAACACATTTTCTGATCATGAGGATGCATAGGCAAACAGAAAGTTGGACAACAGCAAGTACTGTAATTTCTGTTCTTACGAATTTCTGGTAGTACTTGACTCTAACCTGAATATGAAATTATACCAATACTATCCTTGTCCTAGCTGTTCTGGTGAGCACTGAAGGATTCATCCTATCCGTCACGTGCTTCTTGACTTTCCATTCTATAGGGAATCAAACAAAGGGGAGAACACTCAACAGAGATAGGCACTGCTTCTAACTTCAGTTATCCATTGCCTGAAAGAACAATTAATAGCGCTTTGTCTCTACTAATAACTTTTTTTGATTGCGGTAAGCACAGTACCAAATACTTCTACTGTATTTTTTTCCTTAAATTCTCCTAATGAGCTCATAAACTAGGTCTCATTTTGCAGATGAAGAAACTAAGATTCCCAGAGCTTGAGAACTTGCTCAAAGTCATGTCTCTACAGAGCAATGCCGTTGAGCCATGAGTTAAGCCCAGACAGTCTGACTCCATAACAGGTACATGTAACCACTAAAATGCACTCCACCTAAGAATGAAAAGTTGGAGAAACTCTTGACTGTTGAAAAAGATCTCATGGCTGTCATTGTCCAGGAATTTCTGTGTTAAGAGCAAGACCATTAGTCTGATGAGACATTCTTGAGCCTGTCTTAGAGGTTTCTCATTTCTCTTAATATTATGGTTTTGTGGATTTTATATACAATATACTATGGCAGTCCGTTGCCACATCATCACATGGTCCTTCAGCATCTGCTCAAGAGATTGAGTCCTTCTTTCCTGGAGGGCCCTGGATATATTTTGGGGAAAACAGGTCCAAATATGGTTCACTTTTCTCTATGTAGATGATCTGAAGATTTATGAGGTGGAAGAGAAGGTAGTGCAACTGCCTCCCTCTTCATGTTACTGCCTGGCCACTATTGCTGCATATTTAGCCTTTGCTACAGATGTGGAGCTGGCTCAGTGTAGTGGAGGTCCCAGAGCCTGTGCTATATATATGTCTAGCTAGTACCAGGAGTCTGGAGTGGAGGGATGTGTAGACTACTCTTCCCAGGGAGAGTTGATAACAGTCAGATCTTTATATGCAGCTACTGTAGAGTCTAGAGCAATTTAAGCAAACATTTTCAGCTCAGTCTATCCTGGAGTCAGTGAGGAAGAAAGCAATAATTCATCTCTAACCACTGAGAGTGCTGGAGTATGATAATAACTATTCCTATGGAGAGGCATATTACAAAAGCGTTTACTCTGCATGGACAAAGTTCTCTTTAACTAAGGGCTAGAATTGGCAAGGTGTATTATTGTTGACTGGGCAAACTGTGCTTCATATTTTATCTCTATTGTGTTCCTGCTTTGAGATATTTTTCTGGTAAGTTCATCTTTTGTGGCTTAAAGACAGGTGCCATCCAATTCTTTTAGGCTATTGAGTTCTCTGAAGACAACAAAGTCAACTGGAAAAACTATCAAAATTATGAGTCAGTTTCCTTCTCAAAGTGAAAATCTTTCAAGAAATAACTAGGGAAAACATGTTCAAGATATGTTCACTAGATAGGAATGGAATACATTTAGCTACAAATAAGAACACAACTCTTAAAAACTATCTTCATGCTATTCTGCATTTATCTATAGTTAATTTTCACTTTGGTTAAACACTCTGCTTGGTTCTGTTTACATAATTTAAAAATTGTCTAAATAAAGGGATCCTGATAAATACTCCAGAACCATCTGCCCCTTTGTGTCTCTAGCAGTAGAGAATGGCATGCTTTAGCGTTTTAAGTTATTTAATTTCTAACTAATGAGAACATTTAGAACTAAGATAGATTTTATGGTTCAAATAGCACTATACATAATTATGGAACATATTTTTCAATAACTTCTCAAGAATGTGAAAACGCCGGCTAAAAGAAAAATCAGATAAAGACATTAACCTCTTGTGGAGATTTTTCATTAGGAACCAACTGAAGAATTTATTATATGATTCATTAAGGATGTAGTCAATATTTACAGTGAATTGTCAATTTGATTTACTACCTAGAAAGAACATTACACTAGGTTATGTGATAGAAGATTAGGAGCCAGTAAAATTTAACATTGTAAGAAATATTATACTTGCTCTTCATAGCTTATCATTTTAGGTCAGTGATTGAAACATCAGCAGAACACAATGATATGCAATATGATATAAAGAGCTTATATCACAAACTATTAGAGTGGTATGTGTTTCACAATAGTCTTGCATTAACTTGTCAACGATGCCTTCTTTAGTATCGCTAATGACTGGTAGCAGGGATGTGTGAAACCATATGGAGGTAAGAGAATAAGTTCTTGTACTAGAGTCTCAGGTTTACATGGTTCTAGAGCTGGGTTCAGTTGAGTAGGAAGCAAGCAAATAGTTAAATAAGTTGTTTAACTTGCTAGGACTGAAACGGACTATATTCCTTTCTCTCTTTTCCTCTTTCTGTCTCTCACTTTCCCCCTAATCATTGTCATTAAGTCATCCATATTTTGTTATATGGAAAGATATGTAGTTATATCTATATGGATTCAATACAGACATGTTCACTATCAACATTTCATTTCTGTCTCTATTCCTTCTAATTAAAACCTAAACCTTTGGCTTAGCTACAGGAAGCTTTCTTTTGCATTTAAGAAATAAAACATATTCCTTTTCCCCCCATGTCCATTTTTGAAAATAAAATTAAAGCTATTGTATACAGTAGGAAAAATACATTATATTGGAAACTGATGGTATGGATTTTAGTTTCTAAGTAGTTTCTTCTAAGTAGCCAATAATTAGGTGGGCAAATTTTTTAACCACTCTTGGTCTGAGTTTTCTTATTTGTTGAATTGAGGAGATTGGATCAGGTAACTTCTAAGACTTGTATCATTGCTGTGATTTTATGACTCTAAGCATTTTACTGAGTTAGTCCTCTGCTAAGCATTATGGACAATACAGAAATAGTTAGACATTATCTGTGTCCTCAGGTACTTTACAATGTAATCACAATAGGAAGGTAAGACTAATATCACTAAGTTGCATATATACATATGTGTAAAGTGTATGTAAGTACACATCTCTATTCCCCCCTTATTTTGTCTCCTATGAGCTTTGGAAAGAGCTGTCTCTCCCTCCTTTTTGAAACAGTCCTCTTAGGGCTTCAGGGACACCACACTCTCCTGGTTTTCCTCTTGCCTCTCTAACTGCTCCTTCTCAGTCCCTTTGCTGAGACCTTTTTTCCTCACTAAATATTTCTGTTGCCTTTCCTGAGCCCTCTTCTATCTTTGCATACTTTCTCCATATATGATCTTACTAATACTCATGCCTCTAAATATTATCTATATCCTGCTGACTTTCACATCCATATATGTAGCCTCGCTTTTTCCTTTGAGCGTTTGGCTTTTAGTATTTTAAATTGCCTACTTGAGCTCTTCATTTGAAGGGTTCATAGAAGCTCTAATTTTAACACATCTTATCCTGAATTCTTGATTTCTCTATTCTCTCCACCCTCAGTCCTATTAGTAAATAGCAAGTCCACCTGTCTTGCTGCTTGCTGCTTGTTCAAGCCAGAAATCTTAGACCCATTCTTGATTTCTTCCCTTATTTCATTCAGAGTCCAACTATCAGTAGTATATCCTGGTGATTTTTCCTCTGAGGTTTATCATGACCTCATTTACTTCTCCTCATCACTACTCCACCCTCTTGGTCCAGAAAATGACTCTTTCTCATCTGGACCTTCACAGAATGCTGTCTCTCACTTCCACGCTTGTCTTCTACAATCATTTTTCCAAATAGTAGCTGGAAAAATCTTAATATGTAAGTAAGATTATAGAAGACATCACACTGAAGTGTGCCCGTTACCCAAAAATCAAAGCACTCTACCATGGCCTGTAAGGCCAAAACTTTGACCACCTCTACAGCTTCATCTTGTGGACCTTTGCCTTGCACTCACTGTTCCACTAGTCTTCTTTTAGTTCTGTGAATAATCCAATTTCTTTCCTGCCTCGGAGCTTTTGCATTTTTAATTCTTCTGCCTCCAGGACTGACTCATCCTTCCCAGCACACTTTGTCACTTCTTTAAGAGGCCTTCCTACCTAATAAGAGAAGCATCCTAATACAGTTCCATTCCCTATTAGTCCCTATTACCTACTACCAGCATTCATAACTTTTTTAATGCACTCATTACAACAATAATTTTTTTTCTTCGACAGTCTTCCTGAGGCTGACACTGTTAGATGCCTTCCTAATATCTATTTTTACTTCTTTCTTATTAAAAACCCCTTGATATTCTTCAGAGTGCCATTGTGTCCAGGTAAATAAAAATACTTTGCTAAGCTCTCTTGCCACTAGGTGTGGCAATGTGATATAGGTCTAGTCAATGAGTCTTAAACTGATGGTTTCCTGGGAAGCTTAGAAACTTAAATCCCTGTCTAGTGCATTCTTCATAGTTACATTTCCCTCATGGATGCAACTGCACGAGAACTGCAGCCATGTCTATCTTACAGCTCCTGCCCCTTGCTTACGTGCCTGACACACAGTGAGCTCTTAGTTAATGATTGTTCATTTAAGTCTAGAATTTGAAGCACGAAAACAACAACTACAAAAAATGCCAAAGCACACATTGGGAAAGAATATTTTCAGCATGTATCAGAAATAATGGTAATATCTTTAAAATATGAAGGTTTGTATAAAGCAATAGGAAGACCATTCTTTTTTTTTTAACATCTTTATTGGAGTATAATTGCTTTACAATGGTGTGTTAGTTTCTGCTGTATAACAAAATGAATCAGCTATACATATACATATATCCCCATATCTCCTCCCTCTTGTGTCTCCCTCCCTCCCACCCTCCCTATCCCACCCCTCTAGGTGGTCACAAAGCACCGAGCTGATCTCCCTGTGCTATGTGGCTAAGCAGTGTTGGGCCTGGTTAGTACTTGGATGGGAGATCAGGCAGACCATTCTGATTCCAACAGATCAATGAGCAAAACACACAAAAACACCATAATAACATTAATAAATGAAAGAAAAAAGAATATTATTAATATCAAAGTAATACAGATTAAAAAGAATAAATTGACATATTTTAGCAAAATATTTGAAAGATTCCAATGTTGTAGATGCAAAATGAGAATGATATTTTAAATTTATGTTGTTTGTATTATAAACTGGCTCAACTCTTTTGGAAATAATTTTACTATTGCATATCAAAAACTCTAAAAAAGTTACTTCCTTTGATTCAGTCATTTTTTTTCTTGAGAAGGAAATATTGAGAAAGGACATTATTATTCACAGGAAAATCATGATTGCACCATTCTTTGTCATATGGGAAGAGACGTATTGATAATTTAAATGCCCAACTGTAGAGGGATGTTTGCTCCTCACCTTCTATAGAATAGTATGTGCCCATTACATGTAATTATGAAGCCTCTGTAGAAATATAAAAATGATTAATACAGGTTCTAGCACAATTGAAATAAAGAAGTAGGAATCAGAGTCCTCTCTTTGGTTAGTCATGGATAACTGTGGTGAGACCTTGCTTATGGATACCATAGCTGTAAGCAATCAAAGGTGTTCAGATTTATCCAGGTTCAGTAAGCCGCAGAATATGGGAAACATGCTGTCTTAGAACCAGAGTACTACAGTGGAAGGTGCTTTGCAGTCTGAGGAGGCCTGTTTTCCATGCTTGGTTGCAGTGTGGTCAGAATCTTACCAGTAGCCTTACTGGCAGCAAAACATGGAGCTGGTCATGGTTGGGTCAGCAGTGGTAGATGACACCCCAGGTTTAATAGAAGGAGCTGGAATCACGTGGATGATACCTGCCCCTGCACAATACTCCGGTGGCGCTCAGCTGGCTGAAGATCTTTCTCATTGACTCCAATCCAGTTATGCCCTCGCCATTCACAGACTCCAGGCAATCTAATAAACCAGGGTTGACAATGCATAATTTCGATATAAAGTATCTTCTAAATAAAAATAAGCACAGGTAGATTTCAGATTATAACCTATTTTCTCTATCATAAGAGTTTTGGGGTTGATTAGGAAGTAGCGATTTCTTAATTAAGCATTTGAGCAAGTATTTTGGCATTGGTGTTAAGTGGGTACAGTAAGCAGGCAATGTGGCTAATTCAGAATTCAGTCCTGATTTCAAACCACCCTAACTCAAAATCACTTACATAGCATCAGAAAACATATCCTACAGTGTCGATTGGCTTTCACGTAAACATACCTATAAAGTTGGAAAATATAGGAAAGGATCAAAGAAAAGAAAATGGCTAAGTGAAAGGGTTGAATTGCTGATTCTGTGATGTATGAATGAGACAAATAATTACCCAAATGACTCTCTGTAGGGTTCAGTTCAGAGAGTAATCAGCGCAACTCTATTTCCTTCCTCTGAATAGTCCTTTCCTGTTTTGTGTGAGATCTGGTTCAGCTGAGACCGAGGTTATTTTATTTTGTCATTTGAGCTCCTATTTTTGTTTGCACAAGTCAGATTAAATGGCCTTGGTGGAACTGATGAATTCTGTCCATGAAAGTATTTAATAAAAATAGCTGCCATTTATTGAGTGTCTATTAGGTACCCATCCTCTATTGTGGATTATCTCAGTTAATCCTCACAACAGTTCTGGAAGCTAGATATTATTATTTCATGTTATTATTTTGCATTTCATAGGTAAAGAGTCAGAGGCTTAAAGAGTTAACTATGGCTTGTGACAAGGTATGCTCACTCCAAAGACCATACTGTTTGCTTCACACATGCAGCTTAAAATTTTTTTTTCTCTTTTTGAGGCTTAATTTTGCCTATGCAGATGTGATTTCAGCTTTTTATTAAAGACAAGGGTGAAGAAGAGTTATTACACATGTATGGCATTTGCAGATCTCAGTATCTCCGATTTAGGAAAAAATTGTAATAATACCACTCAGTATTCCACCTACCTCTGATAAAAGGAAGATTAGATGATTGGAAAATTTGACATGACTTTGATGTGTTAACTGCTAAATAGTGCTGCACAGGATGAAAATTCTTTGGAAGAAGACCATGAGTATAACTATTTTTGCAGGTGTTTTAAAAGCAGAAATCTGTTCAATCAGTGATTCCACATTTTGGGGAAGGAGGTAGCAAGGAAAAATTTTAGCTTTTTTTTTTTCCCCAAGGAAGGAACATGAAAATGCCAGAAATATAGAGGTAATCAAGTGTTTATGTTACTCATTATGATGGCAAAATCAATTTGTAACTTTATAGAACCATTTGTCAAAAAGCTTGGAAGTATGGCACATTGATAATTGCAGCAAAAGCAATTACGTTTGGTTTCTTGATTAAGAAGAAAAAAATGAGTATTACCCATTAATTAACAAAATTATGAAGAGTCTCAATTCAAATATGCACTTATTTTCTTGATGAATACAAGGTGATTTGACATTCATAAAATCCCATTGCAGTTTCAGCAGGTAGTCCAGATTTTATGAATGTCAAGGGAAGATAAATTGAAGCTTCGTTGGTAACTCATTCAATAAAATGCAGAAGAAAGAAGATGAGGGTTTTCAAGAAGGAACATATTGATCTATCAGGACACATGAAACTACTAAAGAGAAGGGATCCATGTAGAAATCTTAACATAGTCTAGGAATATAGCTTTGTATTTGGCTGTAATCCAAATTACAAATCTGTGTTTAACCAGATGACAACTAAGGTCAAGACCTGAATTATTCAACAGCTTGATCCAGACCTTTTGTGAGGCCTTGCTAGCCTTTGAGATGTCCCTCAGCATCTGAGTTGACACAAAGAAGCATTAAATATCCTGTGACTAGCTTGGGAAATCTTCTCCCAAATAAGGCTCATTTCTTCTAAAACCATGGATTAATATCCATTAAGCATGTGAAAGTTCTTTTAGCAACTTTTTTGTGTGGGCTGTAGCTCATTTTCATTACTGTGTTTTTTTCACCCCATCATTTAGGACAGTTAGGAAATCCACCAAATTTATTTCAAGTATCCAGTTAATCCTTTGAGAGGCAACAATTAATATACAAATTATACCACATTAAGAGTCTAAGGAAGAATGAATTAAATTGAAAATATACAGCTCTTTAGAAATTAAAAAAGATATTGTTTTACCATCACAGATTTTCAAAATCCATGCGATTTTTCTTCTATGGTTCATTTTGTTATCTCCTTGCCTAGAAGTACCAAAACAAATGACCATGCCTGTCTTAAATGCATTACATCAGGAGACTAATATAAGGATATTAAACATGATAGTCATATTGACATAAGACCTGATGAGGCAAGTAACAATATACATAAATAAATAGGAATTCGGAATAGACTAGTTACATCAAAAATTAAATAATTATCATTGCCATTTCCTTCTCTGAAATGCTCACAGGGAAATAAACGACTAAGAGGTCATTTGGAGAACATTACCAAACAGGCAACATCTTTACTCATGCATGAAAATTCTGTGGTACAATTAGGTTTTAAATGGTTTTTCCTGATCACTGTATAATGTTAGGGAAATACAAATATTATGGATAAAACACCTTCAAAATAGTATCCAAGACCTGCTGAGTGCTTTCCATATGCAGTTTACTCTTCTCAGTGCTTAGCATATCATCTAAACCTCACAACAGCTCTATGAAATAGGAATTGTCATTACTGTCTTACATGAAAGGAACCCTAGGGCAAAGTGACTTGAGGCTGCCCAGAGAGCAGTGCCAGGGTCTGAGCCCAAAGATCTAACACTAGAGGCCACCTTTTCACCACCATGCCATCTCTGAGAAAGGGGCCAGAAAATATAACTGGTGTTTTTTTTGTAGCCTCTCCCGCTGCGGACCACAGGCTCCAGACGCGCAGGCTCAGCGGCCACGGCCCACGGGCCCAGCCGCTCCGCGGCATGCGGGATCCTCTCGGACCAGGGCATGAACCCGTGTCCGCTGCATCGGCAGGCGGACTCAACCACTGCGCCACCAGGGAAGCCCTCACTGGTGTTTTTTTTTGAAGTTAAGTATTAAGCTGTTAGAAAATTAGAGAGATGAATATTGCTGTTTAGATAATTGTCATCATGTTTACTTCTTGCTATTAGTATTCTAAATATGCACTAAAAATATGTCATAAGAATTAATGCACAGGTGTCTTGTTTCTCCATTGAGTTCAGGAAGCTTTAAATGTATCATCTCATTATTTTACCTTAAGTTTTTCTCAATAAGAGATTGGAAGAAGCCACATTTGTCTTGCTAGTGTAAATGAAAAATATTGAGGTGGTTACATAGATATTGGTAGTAGATATTTGCAAGAAAGCTAATTATTGAATTATTTTGGAAAACAGTTACTTTCCACAGAACTACCCAGTACTGGATTCTTTCTTTCTTCCTATATACCTACTGTTACTATTCATCATTATCATTATCATTATCATCACCACCATCATCATCATCATTCCTGTCTTTTTCCCAAAAGATTTGAGACCACTGCTTGGACTGTATACTTCAGGCAGAAGTCAATTTTTGCCTAAAGTATTAATTAAGTCAATTAACAAGTGATTATTAAGCATGCATTCCATGCAAAACACTGCATTAGATGCTTTCTAACATTAATTCTAAAATGCTCTAACTTTCAAGAGCCTGCAGTTTCATTGGGTCAACAGATCATATACACAATTAAAATCAAGGACTTCTGAGATAAATACTTTTAAAAGTAGGAAATCACATAAGAGTTCATAGATTATTTCCAAGTGGGAATTAGGGATAGGTAGGAGGAAAATCTGAGGATGGTCATTAAGAAGGGGGTTCTTGAATTGAGTTTTGTGAGCACAATAAGTTGTGTATGCTCATGTAAATCTATTATGTGGCAGCTTTGCCGAATTTTCTCTTAAAGATGGAACAGTTGTTTCTGTGAAATACTGTGCTAGACAGTCAGTGTAGCACAACTTGAACCACAGCTCTGCTATTTAGTCACTGTGTGATCCTCGGTAAATTCTATGCCTCTGTTTTCTCACCTGTGAAAGGGAGATGATGGTAAAATCTATCTCATAGGGTCCTTCTGATGATAAAGTGAATTAATATGGGTAAAACAATCACAATGTTTGGCACTATGTAAAATTTAGCTACTGAGAGAATTATTTCAGTGGGGGTAGCAAGTTCTAATCAATGGTGTACATTTAAGATGTATAGGTATTAAGGCAAGAGTCATTTTGTATGTTTCACAAATAAGAGGGAGGGCAAAAGACATGCCATGAGCTAAAAACATGGCAAAGGCACAGATATGGAGAAACGTAGGGCTTGTTTAATGCACCATTTCCATTTTGTTTTGTTTGGAGGAAACAAAATGATTTAAATAATTGTTATGTCATTTATCATAAGGCATATTTACAGGTCAGATAAAGAAAGATAAAGTTTTTGAGGACTCATGAACAATAAATGTTGAATTCTCCATTTTGCCTTAGAAGTCTTATGTTTTTGATAAGACTATATATATCGTCCCCAATACTGCCTACATGAAGTGGATAAAATACTAGGAGATAAAACAGGGTAGAACCCACTGAAAATTAATTGGTCTTTCAAGAGGATTAAAAGCAATCATTTCCTTCTGCCCCACATGTTTATGTAGCAAAGAGGCATTTTATTCTTGGTCTTTCCTGAGAATAAAAATTGTTCTCAATACTATATGACAGTATAAGTGATTTCTATAGGAAAATTTTCCTCTTTAGCAATTATCTACCACTCTGATCTCTTAGCTAATTCAATATTGTTAACCCAGGTGAAAGTGAAATTCCTTCATTTCCAATCTTCTATTCCCAAAACTTATTGATTTATTTGTATAGGGTTGCTCAGATTTTTATAGTAAAAAGCCACTTGAAAATGTTGTCTAAATGCATTCAGGTGCATGCTAATTTATTTTCCTCCATTTGTTAAAATTTGCACAACAAGAGAACAGCTGGAGACAGTTTATTAACTAATTGGAAATCTTGGGCTTGGGAGACACTTGGGAAGGAACAGGAGGGGAAACTATCACGATATAAAAGAAGACAAATGTTCTTCCTGACAATGAGATATAATATTTATCCATTTGCCCATTGACTACTTCCTCTACAAAGCTTCTGACTCAGAAATAGACTGGAAATTAAATTAAATCTGTCTCCTGCATGATGCTCTAGAATGGTAAATATATGTATCTTTTGGTATTTGGTGTGTGTTGGCTGATACTGCTGAATTATATATTTCAGAACCCTCTGTTTCAAATGATAGTCACTCAAAATATTTTAAACAAAAAAGGGAATTTATTGACTCATTTAACTGGGAGTTTCAGGGTGGTTCTGACTTCAAGCATGGCAGAAACTCAAGTAATATCCTTTGAATTCTATCTTGCTGTGTCTTATAACCCTCCTTCCTTTGTGGCCTGGGTACACTTTCTGGTGTTTTTTTCTATGTGGCAGGAAAGATGGCCCTCACACCTGCAATCTTAAATCCTTATGGCTTGAGATCTAAAAGGAAAAGGAAGCCCTTCTCCCTAAAATGCATATATCAGTTCTGAGAGGAGTCCTTGATTGGATTTGCTTATGACAAAGATCCTCTCATGTATGATAAAAATCTTCTCAAACTTTAACATATATACACATCATACATATTGCTTGATAAACTTGTTAAAATGCAGGTTTTAATTAAGCCCACTTTTACATTTGTTGTATTGATAACTTAACTCCCAACGCATACAGGTTGCTGCAGATATCTTTAAAGTCATTATAAAAAAGGAAGAAAAAGAATAAACGGAAAAAGACAGAGAAGTCTTTTTCTAGCAGTATTGCCTTGAACAAGCATATCACTGAAAACAATTAGACGTGAAGGTTGAAATATATGTATCGCTGAGTTGCAATATGTTTCCAGTAGAAGCAGTCAGAAATCCTTAGAAGCCAAAACAGTAGTGAATGTGGGAAACCAGTGAGGTGGGTATACATTTAAGCTGTTCTTTTTGAGAGCACACAAACCATGGTGACTTTGAACTTACAATTTGATGGTTACACAAAATGCAGAATATACTGACAAAGTCTAGATCTAACATACACCTAATTGGAGATTCCAAAGTCTGGTAAAGGAAAAATAATGAGAAAGAGAAATATTTTAAAAGGTAGTTGTTGAGAGTTTTCCACTCAACATGAGAATTTTAAACCTGTAAGATTTAAATCTATATAGGACCTTATACATCTAGAAACTCAAATGTTTCTATGTCCTTAGTGTAGGTGTAAACTAGAAATAAAACCGTTCCTCAGAAAGAGGCAGTAAAGGATCTTGCTTATCTTAACATTGTAGCTGAGTGAGGGGGAAAAAACAATTCTTTGAAAATCTATAACTATAATCCAATCCTCATACAGATATGTGGTCTAGATTCATCCTTTCCATGTAACAAAAATATAAACAAAAACCATTAATTTGAGATTTCAGTGAAAATGGTCCTAAGATTGTAATGCCCAGGGAATGCCTGGTAAAAGCAAACACAGATTGCCTCAGGAAAACCTTCATTTTAGGCCTCAAACTTCTCACAAGTCAAGATTAAGTTACATGAGTAACACAAATGTCACAAAATACATGAGGACATAAGGTAACATAAGTTAGAACTAGCAGCAAAACAGACACTTTAAATATCAACATAGAACATAAAATAAATATGTTTAATATATTTACAGGAATTAAAGAGGGAGTTGAAAGTGTTAATAGAAGAGCAAGAGACTATCAAAATTTTCTTGGTAGGTAGAAAAAGAGAAAAAACAGAACACTAAGAAATGGAAAATAAAATAATTAAAATTTAAATATATAAAAATGAATTAAACAGTAGTTTTGACAGAGCTTAAGAGAAAATTAGTGGAATAGAAGATAGATCTGAAGAAAAATTTTCCCAGGATTCAGGAAAATGAAAAAATATGGTTAAGACACATAAAAGAGTTAAAGTATCTTATTCTAATTACC
>NW_020173731.1:2230038-2737759 GCF_003031525.2 Neophocaena asiaeorientalis asiaeorientalis | reverse complement strand
TGGGGAAGAGTAAATTATTATAAGATAATGGCTGAGAATTTTCCAGAATTGGTCAAAAACACCAATGCTTACATTCAGGAAGCTCATTAAATCCCTAAGCATGGTAAATTAAAAGAAATTCACAACTAAACACATTATGTAAAATTGTAAACTGAGAGGGAGGGAATGGTGCGAAGTGGGTGGGGGAAGAGAGATTTTTTTAAAGTAGAAGAAAACAAACAAAATCAAGCATGTAATTCAACTGGAACCTAACTTTTTAATAGCCAGATAGATGTGCAGTCAAAATAATTGTCATTAGAACTCAGTGAAATTATCTTTCAAAATGAAAGCAAAATAAGGAAAATTTCAGCTAAACAAAAACTGGCAGAGTTTGCGTCTAGCAGACCCTCACTAAAGGAAGTACTTGGGGCAAAAGAAAAATGTTTCTAAAGATCTAATATGCAAGAAGGAATGGCGAGCAAAGAAATTGGTAAACCAATGGGTAATTCTAAAAGAATATTGAAAGTATGAAATGATAACAATAATGTTTAACTTTTTGGATAGAGAAAGGATAGTATTGACGTTGGGAACAATATGAAAATTCCAGGATTCCTAGCGTCTAGATTTTGTTAAAATAAGTATGTATATTAAATTGTGGGGGTAATGCTTGAATAGAAATATAGTGTGGAATTTCCAAGCTAGAGAAGGTAGAAAAGGAATATAAAAATTTCATTCAATTGAAAAAAAGGCCAAAAAAGGAAAGAGAAAAATCACAGTTCAAATGTAAGCACAAAATAATATTGTAGCAACAAGTCTACATATGACAGTCATCATAATAATTATAAATGGACTAACTTTCCATTTAAAAGATAAAAATTGTCAAGCTCTGTAAAAATTAAAACTCATCTATTTGTAAGGGATACACCTAAATCTCAGGATTCAGAGAAACTGTAAAACTAAAAAAAGATCCACAAGGCAAATATTAAGACTTTCTCCATAAAGTTAGAGTAATTAAAACAGTTTGGTAATGGTTCAGGGACAATCAAATAGGCATGTCACCCCAGGCTCTGCCACTCAGTGGCACTCATGCCAGACTTGAACTCTGGAGCTAGTAACAAAATGCAGAAGGGCAATAGTGTTGGTGATGGAAGTGGTTGCAGCCACTTCAAGTTCAAGAGTTGCAAATATGCTGCTTAGAGGCAGCAGCAGTCATTTCCTTATCAGATCAGTTCTGCAGTGTAATTTTGAATATTTTCCCTGGAAGATTACCTGGAGTTAAAAATTTTGTGAGCTATCCTATATCCTTAAACAAACAAATTCTCTTCTGCTGTGCTTTGTCACTCAGAGTCAGCTTCTATCACTTGCCAGTAAGAATCCTGACTGATACAAAATGTGCTTCCTAAGAGGAAGAAGAGAAAATCTTAAAGTGCTTGCCCCAGGATTGCTAACTGGGACCCTGTCACTTTGATCTTTCCTGCAAAATGAGGGCACGTTTCTGAATTCTCCCGTTTTGCAATGATTTCACCTTTTTTATTCCCCAGCAAAATGTGGAAGATCAGGATCTACATTCAGAAATATATCAAATTTAGAAATAAACCGAGGCAAGAAATACTTGTTTAAGGCAAAGTTCAGTTTTCAAAAGTTCTTGAAGAAGGGAGGGTTGGTAATTGAGACATATTACATTTATATTTTTAAATTTTATATTACATATATATTTTTATGTATTAAAAGTGATATTCAGTTTGTTTGGAGATTTTTTTCCTTTCCTTTCCACTTGAATTTTTTTTCTGAAATTGAGGCCTAGTTTTGGTACCTCTACCCACTATTAGTTCTCTTAAATAATTATTCATGTGACTATTTGTTTAAATGTCTGCTTCCCTGGGAGACTGTAAGCATCAGAAAAGCAGAGAAGTGGTTGTCTTGTTTATTGGGTATTCCTGGTGCCTAGCACATAATAAGTGACTGATAAAAATATTCTAAGTTAAATGAAAAATAATGAATAAATGGAATATGATAGAAGCAAAAAAATGTTTTACTATCTTTTTTTCCACTAAAATGATTATTTTAGAATGAGTGGTTTTAAATATACCATAGAAACACTTTAATAAAATATATCTGCATGATTGATTAGCGTGAAGAAGTACAAATTGTGTTTTTATATCTCCAAACCAGCAAAATGACTTCTGATTACAGACAGGTTTAAAGTTCTCATTCAAAATTCAACTATTACACAAAAAATTAATTTAATTTCATTTTACATCTCAAACAGGCCCTCTCCCAGGATTTTCTTTCAGGAAGTTCATTATTTGAACAGAAGATTAATCTCCAGAGCTTTCTTCTACATCTCTATCTAGCAGTATCTACTCTAATGAACTTGCCTTTCTTTAGGAATTATTCTTTTTCAATCTTTAAACGAAATTTCCATTTCCTCCCAGGACGTTCTTAATTAAACAATTCATCTGTCTAGACAGTGCCTATTTCTTCCTCTTCTAGATTAATATATTATTTGGAATTTTTACTTTAAAAACCTTTCTTGATATTTATGATAAAAATGAAATATTAAGTCAAATCTACAGTGAACTTCCATGACGTTGTACTTTGTTGGCATTGAAATGAATGTATGTTATGGTGGGGGTGATGGTGAGAGGAGTGAGATGGGTTAACCTTCATTGTATCTCTCTGTAGAGGGACTGCCTTCCATGTATCTCCCCTAGATCTGGTCTCCTCATCCTGGGCTCCTTCTCCAAGGTTCCAATCCACTCTTTCACATTTCCAGACCCTGCCTGATTGAATGACCCTCAGCCTATCCCCTGCAGAACCAGAGACATCTGGGGCTTTCTCCATTCTTTTTGATCTATTATTATGGCATAAGCTCTGTATTAGTTTGCTAGGGCTGCTATAACAAAGTACCGAAGGCTGGGTTGCTTAAACAATAGCAGTTTATCTTCTCACAGTTCTTGAGGCTAGAAGTCTGAGATCAAGGTGTCAGCAGGGTTGATTTCTTCTGAGGTCTCTTTCCTTGGCTTATAGGTAGTTATCTGATTAAGGCCCACCCTAATCAGCTCACTTAACCTTAACTACATTGTAAAGACGCTTTTTCCAAATACAGTCACGTTCTGAGGTACTGGAAATTAGAACTTCAATGTTTAAATTTTGGGGTAGCACAGTTCAGCCCATAACTCCCTATATCTTGCTTCTTTCAGCTTCAGAAGCCTACTTGTGAATTGTAAAGAAAAAAACCCAGAAAACGTGTTGTTTCTTCTTCTTTGTCTTCATCCTAGAACAATTCCAGTTTTCCTTCAGGAAATGATTGAGCAGTAGGATTATGTATAAAGGAAAACACACTGATGACTATTTTAAGACAGTATTTCACTGCTCCTACATTTTGCCAGGAACCGTGCTGGGAACCTCCTAAAATTAATAACCTCAGTCACATAGGCACTGATGGTGCCACTCTATGCAAGAGGAAGCAGACCCAAAGAGAGTTTAGGTCAGGTGTATGAAGTTAGTGACAGGATTGCAAGGCAGGAAAGTCTGATCTAAAACCCAAGCTTTAATTGTACAGGTGACTGTTCTCAATATAAATCAGGCAAGAACGTTGCAGTGTATCTAGATACTATTAAAGACTCATCCTGATTATAGTTAATGGTTGAAGAATACTGGAAGAGTAAAATGGTGGCCTGCTGTGAAATTAGCATAGTAATAGTTATTGGAGTCCCCGGTAGGATACTCTTCTCGCCATAGGGCACTCAATGAAGACTTGATGAACCTGTTTCTGCCCTGTGATTCTAAGGCCTTTAGTAGGGCAGTGTGGGAGGGAATCTCTTCCCCTGTACTGAGCAGAGCTCAGGCCTCTCAGGGCTCTACGTTTTAGTGCGCTTTTAGTAGAGTACATCACTTACTACCCCCATATCCCTTGTCACTTTTTTATACTCCTTACAAAACAATACCAAGAGTAGGCGTATAAGCTACTGGTTAGGAAAGAATTTCAATGGATGTTTTCCCACATTTTAAAGGAATGTTTTCCTCTGCAGGAAGGAGAATGACCAATCTAATAATTTTGATGATAATCATAATGACAATGAAATGGTAGAAATTATTACCATGTGTTATGTTTTGGGCTATGCACATAATTCTATTAGTGAGTAAAAAGATGATCTTGACAGACCCATCAAAATGGAATAAATCACAAAATTAATTAAATTTATTTGTCATTATTCCTGGAAGATTTTATTTTCAGTTTCCTTATAACAAAATCAATGTATAAGTTTATTTATAAGAAAGTAAGGTATTTATGTGAACTCCAAGTCACATAAATTGCTTTTTCTTTAGAAGCAATGTAGAAAATATCTGTTACCACTTTATTATTATTTTATTTTTTTTTTAATGTCATTGCTTTTTAAAAAAATTTTTATTCTATTTTATTTATTTTATTTTTTGGCTGCTTTGGATCTTCATTGCTGGATGCGGGCTTTCTCTAGTTGCGGCGAGCAGGAGCTACTCTTCGTTGCAGTGCATGGGCTTCTCATTGCGGTGGCTTCTCTTGTTGCAGAGCATGGGCTCTAGGCGCAAGGGCTTCAGTAGTTGTGGCACTCGGGCTCAGTAGTTGTGGCTCATGGGCTTAGTTGCTCTGCAGCCTATGGGAGCTTCCCAGACCAGGGATCGAACCCATGTCCCGTGCATTGGCAGGCAGATTTTTAACCACTGTGCCACCAGGGAAATCCTATTATTATTTTATTAATAATTAAATTTTAACCAAGATCTTGAAAAGTACACAGTAATGCAGTGATTTATTTGCTAGATCAGAGGCTACAGGAAGAGGAGTCTAAAGTGAAAGTGAAGAAAACCATGCAGGGTGAGACGGGTAGAACGAGGGAATAATAAGAGCCTGGGGATTCTGAACTAAGAGTTCAAGGTTATGAGACTATTAAAGAGAGGTTGAAGGTTTGGGCTTACTTATGTAATAACAGGAGGGGTGTATAAAAAGAGTATTCTGGAGGTATGAGATGTGTACACCACCTCCAACATAGATGAATTAAAGATGGGTTTAAATTACGGGTTTTAGTTAGTTTTAAAGAAATTTTCCAAGTTTAAAGTTGCAAAATCCAGATAAAGGTTAATAAAGGAAGATCATTCATTAACTCATTTAACTAATGTTTGTCGAGTGACTTACGTATACGCCAGTGTTTAGACATTGGATGTACATCAATAAATAAGAGCGAGATACTCCTTGGCCTTATTTATCTTTATAGTCTTGCAGAAATTAAATAATCTTCCTGGATATCCTAATGAATAGAACAAAGGTCTTCAATTAGATTAGTACTTTTGAATTCTGAGGACTCACCTGATTAAATCTAGAAGGGAATTTGCCCTGTTCTCCCAAGTTTGCTGCTATTTTTGAAGTGTAGAAGAGAAGAACCTTTTTTTTTTTTTTTTTTCATCTCACCAGGGACTGTGGGCAACATTTCCATTCACCCTGCCTCAAAATTTCAGGAAGTTTTTAACAAGAGCTCACTTGGGGCGCAGAACTTGAGCATAGGACAAATATCTGCTTTCTGTGGTAGTTCGGCAGAGCGTCTGTTTCTGATGTACCTGAGAGCCAGTGGGCTGCAGAAGAGGAGCAGAGGACTGAGAAAGGTAAGAAGAGAAAGGAAGAGGTGCCAAGGTTAAGAGAGAGAGGTAAGAGATCAGTGAGAGGGAGGCTCTATGCTGAGGCACCTGGGCGGCGGCGTGTGCATTTTGCAAACAGATGAGTATAAGTTCTTAGGTTGCCTGTGATGTTTAGCCCTTAGCAAGATGATGATGCTCATTTTGAGAGACTTTGCAAATTTCCTATTTCAAGGAGGTGTCTTTTGTCAGGCAAACTGTGCATCTACTATTTCTCCCACCCTAATACTTGGGAGGCTGCAGTGCCTATCTCTGCAAGAGTTCTAATGTCTACTACTGGGCCTTCTTTTTTTTTTTTTTTACATCTTTATTAGAGTATAATTGCTTTACAATGGTGTGTTAGTTTCTGCTTTATAACAAAGTGAATCAGTTATACATATACATATATTCCCATATCTCTTCCCTCTTGCGTCTCCCTCCCTCCCACCCTCCCTATCCCACCCCTCTAGGTGGTCACAAAGCACCGAGCTGACCTCCCTGTGCTATGTGGCTGCTTCCCACTAGCTGTCTATTATACGTTTGGTAGTGTATATATGTCCATGCCACTCTCTCACTTTGTCACCGCTTACCCTTCCCCCTCCCCATATGCTCAAGTCGACTGAGTCCAACTCAGGTCCTACCACCAAGGCTTCCTGCTTGGGGAGAATGAGTCTGCTGTCCCCTGTGCCTTTTTCAATTAAGTGGGCTCCTTCATTGTCTCTTGTGACCAAACCCTTATTTGTAATAGAGTCCTGGTCCTAATAGTTATCTACTCTCTCAGTGCCTTGGATCCTAGCTTGCTCCTGGGACTACTTTGTCCTTTCTCCTTAGAACTGCAGTTCCCATGACTGATCACTATTTTCTTCTATTAGGTCCCCCTGATACTCAGTGCATCTCGGGTGTGGGGTTTTTACCTGCTGGAACAGCCCCCTGACCTCCTACAGTCTCACTGATATGTAGTGCTGCCTGTACTTCTGTCCTTTTTTGGTAAAGAAGAATTTGGGAAATAATCCTTAACTCATCAGAGCCTTTCCCTCTTTATACTCAGTTTGTAATGATGCTAATTCTGGTTCAGTGGAGTTGTGGAAGTATTAAACATGATTAATGTTTACTGTGTATACAAACCATACATTTGGAAGCTATCTGTGTTGGTTCAATACGTTTACCTCTGAGAACCGTATAAGATCATGGGAGAAAGGAATGCTGGTTCAGAATGTTGAGCATGAATTAAGAGGTGACAAAATACCTTGAATAGTAAGAACCACCTGTCAATGCAGGTAAATTGAGAAGATGGGTTAAGTTGGGCACATGGGTCGATAAAGATCATCTGATACTTACTCTGATCACTGGGACCACAGGCCAACTTGTGGCTCTTAGAAGAATGAATAAATATTTTGAGAAAACCTCTTTAGGATGGAGTAATTCCATGGTCTGCTCTCTCTCAGGATTCTGTGAGGAGCAAGTCTTCTATTCCCTGTCTGCTTCGACCCCAGAAGCTCTGTTGTGCTGGGACCTGTCCAGCTACCCTTGGGGATCTCTAGCCTTTCATAATTCTAAAGTTGAGGCTTCATTTTGTGCTCTGGTAATTAGAGGTGCAAGAAAGAAGGCAAAGGCTTCAGCTTTTTCTTCTGGGTTCCCCTAAATAGGCTTAGGGTCAAACTCTCCCTTTGGAAGAATGAGAAAGGAACTTTAATTAGAGTTTTGAAATGCAAATCCGACTCACTTTGCTTGCCACTTGAGTGTCCTGTCCCAACACTATCCCATAGCCTCCTGATGGCAATTTCTCTGCCTGTATTTTGGAGTATAATTTATCAGACTAGTTAGTATATTTTATTCATTGATTCATTTAATTTAAAAATGAAAACATTTATTAAGCAGCTGTATTAGTTGAATAAAGTCAATACAGTTCCTGATTTTAAGGAAGGAAACTAACAGATAAACCAGTAAGTGGCATAAAGCGATAGGTCATGATAAAAAATATATGTAAGATGAAGGAATGGAGGCAAAAGGAAGAAGGGTCAGATGCCAGAGTTGAAATTACTTTGGGGTGAGTTTTGAAAATACCCTAAATCAGCCCCAGTGCCCACTAAGTCCTGGCTCAAAGACTTGGGCCCGGCCAAGCCAGGCTTGTAACAAAGTCCCTTGGCCTCTCAGATTAATTGTTCTTGTCCACAAAATAGCAAAGAAACATCACTCCAAAGCTTTTGGTTATCTTCAGCTTTAATTAATCAGGTTTTTTGCTGATTTATCATAATCTCAAGCAAGTGCCAGAAAAACCTCACAGTGAAATGGAAAGTCAAATTTCTTTGCTCAGAATTCACAGAAGATTGAAGGTTATTAAGAGGCAGCTTAGAACTGGGCTTTGCTGTGTACTTAGGTTTCATCAATTTGAGAATGACGGTGCTTCACTGCTATTTAAAAGCAGAAACAAAAACCTCACCTGCTACTTGCATTTTAAGAAACTGGCATTCAACATGTTTTTGGGAATTGACATATGGCTTAATTTTCAGTATTTCAGCAGCTGTGCCTCTAAGGGTTGTCTGGAGATACAGACAGTCGCAGTGCTTCTACTGCAATAGTTTTTCAAGTATTTGCTGCCAATACAGTAAGTCCCCTACATACAGACCTTCGAATTTCTAAGTTTCAAAGATGTAAACTGCGTTAACACGTCCAATCGCGTAAGTTAGTTCACGTGTCTGGCGTGCATTGTCATGTGCGTGCACCCTCCACAAGTGGTTGTGCTTTTGTGTACTTCACTATACAGTACTGTGTAGAGCACGGTAGTACAGTGTCTTTATTTCAAGCCCAGGATGTCCAGAAGCAAGTGTAGAAGCAGCAGTGATGTAGCTGTTACTGCTCAGAAGTGCCAAGTGATAATAATGGAAACAAAAGTGAAAATAATTGAGAGAGTGGAGTGAGAAGAAAAGATGGTAGACATCGCTCGTTCCTTTTTCTTTTTTTTTTTTTAGCATCTTTATAGGAGTATAATTGCTTTACATTTTTGTGTTAGTTTCTGCTGTATAACAAAGTGAATCAGCTATATGTATACATATATCCCCATATCCCCTTCCTCTTGCGTCTCCCTCCCACCCTCCCTATCCCACCCCTCTAGGTGGTCACAAAGCACCGAGCTGATCTCCCTGTGTGATGCGGCTGCTTCCCACTATTGGGTCTTCAGAACCCCTTTTTTTTTTTTTTTTTTTAGATTCCATATATATGTGTTAGCATACGGTATTTGTTTTTCTCTTTCTGACCTACTTCACTCTTTATGACAGACTCTAGGTTCATCAACCTCACTACAAATAACTCAATTTCGTTTCCTTTTATGTCTGCATCGCTCATTCTTATAACATTGAACTCCTTGCTGTGCAACACGAGGAGCTTATTAATGAAGACCTGATGGAATTGGAGGCCCAGAAAAAGGACAAAGAGAGATAAGTGGATGAAGAACTGACGAGATTCACGATGCAGGAAATGGCAAGGGGATTTTCTTTACAGTATTATAGGATATATGATGTTATTGGTTTTGGGAAAGAAAATCATTTTGCCTCAAGATTGGAAGTGGGTCATATTTTCAAACAGCTAATACATTTGGTCTCACCATTTTCCCTGAGTTTGGCAAAGCTTTGAGAAAGATCAAACCAACGTTGTCACAAATGGACAAATGGCTATCAGTGACCCAACAATAAAAAGTTTTAGGTCAAGAACAAACTCATCTTGAAAATTTTTCTCAGTCCTCTTCAACAGCTAGGTTTCCTAAGGAGAGACACTGGTAGGCAATTTTAAGAGTGGTTTGGTAGAGAAATTTATTACTATTATTCAAATGCTGTCATCTCACTTTACCCTCATGTGAACTGTATGGTATGAGTTGTATTATCTCTGTTTAGTGAGTGATGAATTCAAGAACAAATGAAATCAGGTGGCTTGTATTACATTTTCAGAGAGGTGATATGGGGCAGAACTGGGACTTGACTACACCAAATCCCTGTGGTTTTCATAAAACCACTCTGCAGTTGTGCAACGAATATTGTAGGCTCCTTAAAAACAAGTGATTATTTTTAGCATTTTTTTTTCCTTTTGAACCAAATGTCATGCTGGGAGTGGATGGTTTGATTTCCTCAATTTATGGCATTATTCTCTCGAGATGTGTAGGTAAAAATACCAAAGAAAAGCCAAAATATGGAACTATAAAATCCCACTGACTAACATCTTATAAAGTGCTTTTTAGACTGTGGGTTAAGGATTAGATATTACCCTACTTGCAAACTATGAAGTTAGCCTGCCACAGTTTCATAGAGGCTGGTAGAAGACACAGAGTTCTCAAAGCAATAGCAGTAGCCAAAGCATCAACATTTTTCATGTCATTTCTCGAAGTCCCAGTTCTTACTGGGTGATACCAAGAGGACCAGATAACACCTGTGTATGCAGTGAGTTGCATTATAGGACGGAACTTTGAGCTTAGAAAGCCCAAATCTTCTATAATGGGGTAGTAAGCATGCTTGCCTTTTACTCCAGAGGAAGGCACTATTTTATCTTCTCAAACTGTTCACTCTACAGACATTCTTAAAAAGAATGTTATGGGAAGATGGAAGCAACCTAAGTGTCCATCATCGGGTGAAAGGATAAAGAAGATGTGGCACATATATACAATGGAATATTACTCAGCCATAAAAAGAAACGAAATTGAGTAATTTGTAGTGAGGTGGATGGACCTAGAGTTTGTCATACAGAGTGAGGTAAGTCAGAAAGAGAGAGACAAATACCATATGCTAACACATATATATGGAATTTAAGGGAAAAAAATGTCATGAAGAACCTAGGGGTAAGACAGGAATAAAGACACAGACCTACTAGAGAATGGACTTGAGGATATGGGGAGGGGGAAGGGTAAACTGGGACAAAGCGAGAGAGAGGCATGGACATATATACACTACCAAATGTAAGGTAGATAGCTAGTGTGAAGCAGCCGCATAGCACAGGGAGATCAGCTTGGTGCTTTGTGACCGCCTGGAGCGGTGGGATAGGGAGGGTGGGAGGGAGGGAGACGCAAGAGGGAAGAGATATGGGAACATATGTATGTATATATATATATATATATATATATATATATAACTGATTCATTTTGTTGTAAAGCAGAAACTAACACACCATTGTAAAGCAATTATACTCCAATACAGATGTTAAAAAAAAAAAAAAGAATGAAATGGGAAGCAAGCCGGGTTTGGCCAGGCCCAAGTCTTAGAGCCAGGACTTAGTGGGCACTGGGGTTGACTGGGTATTTTCAGCTCATCCCAAAGTAATTTCAACTCTGCCGTCGAGAACGAAGGGCAGGTAAGCAGCTTGCTAGATGGTAGATAAACGAGAGGTCCATGGAGAACTGTCTCCCAGTACATACTCAACTCCTTTATATGTTAAGAGGGTTCTGCGCACAATTTCAACTTGTGTGTGTGTGTGTGTGGGTTTCCCCACACCATCCAATAAGCGTTGTCTGACACCAGCTGGGGGTCCTTCAATTCAATGCAATTCTGACACTACATATCCGGAGATAGCATCTACGGATTCAACAGGTCCCACAGTCCCACAAGACTACTCCCCGCTTCAGATGCCAATCTCAAGCCCAGGTTCGACTGCCTGGCTATAAATCAGAGGTTCCTATGACTCCCTCCTTGAGATCGATTAATTTGCTAGAGTGGCTCAGGAAACCCATTTACAGTACTCAGTAGATTACCAGCCTTATTACAAAGAATATTAGAGGATATAATCAACAGCCAGGTGAAGAGATGCTAGGGCAAGGCATGGGGAAAGGGCTCAGTGCTTCCTTGCCCTCTTCAGGTGCACTGCTCTCTCAGCACCTTCTCGTGTTCACCAGCCCAGAAGCTCTCCTAAGCCCCTCATCTTGGGTTTTTATGGAGATTTCATTCCATAGGCACGATTGATTAAATCATTGGCCTTTGACAATTGATTCAACTTCTCATCTCTCCAGCTGTTGGGGGTGGGACTGAAAGTTCCGAACCCCTAATTACATGGTTGGTTCTCCTGGCAATCAGCCCCCACTATCAACTTCTTATTCTTCAGATCTTATCAGTTTAAACCTTCCTTCTTCAAGGAGAACTCTGACTTCCTATTAGTCCCCCCCAGTGCCTGGAATAGTTGAAAATTCTACCTTATGTGTAAGCTAACATGTTATCCTGCCACACTTTCATAGATACTGGCAGAAGACTCGAGACTCGTGGGTCAGAGACCAAGGTCTTTATTGTCACCAGACCAAGTTCATTTGCCAGACATGCAGCAAGCCAGATGCTGAAAAGCCAAGGTTTGCAGCAGAGAAAAAGTTTATTCACAAGGCAGCCAAGTGAGGATATAGGAGAACAAACCTCAAATCTGCCTCCCAGATGAGGTCTAGGGATATTTAAGGGATAAAAGGGCAGGGTGGTCTGAGGCATGGAGAAAGGTGATTGCAGGTAAGAAAAGCAAGGTAATCAGTGGTCTGCACAAACGTAGTCAGGCTTCATGGCTCCTCACAGGACACATGTTCAGAAAATGGCAGCATTCACATGCTCTGAATGTGAAGTTTTTGGCCCTTTGTCGTCAAAAAGTCATCCATCAGACACTCACGCAGGCCCACTTGAGTGGCTGGTGGTCTCAGCTGGTCTGAACTGGGCAAGAACTCGCTCCAAGTTCCTGAAAAACAACTTAAGCGACCGTTGCTATAGTGACCCATATGTCAGGGGTGTTACCTCTAAGGAAGCTAGTGCAAGTTTAGTTTAAAATCAGATAAAAGCAAGCGACTAAGAGCCAGCGAGGCAGGTTAGGTTTGGCAGGCTTAATCAGATTTGCCCTCGGCTTCGTTATCACTCACAGCACAGCAAGTGGCAGAGCTGCGTGTTCTCAGCAGCTCCCCCTGTCCCTGAAGTCTCGGGGAGATGATGCAGAGCAGTGCAGGTCAATGTGTACACATAGTGGGTTTGCCTCAGCAGAGGAAGCTCATGCTGGAGAACCTTGGCCTTCTAAAGGGGACTGCCAGCAAACCTGCCCATCCTTTGCCATGGAGGGAGACATGGTCTTTACTGTACTGGTAGGAAACAAATCTTCCCTCTCTCTGGAAGGAGGCACTATCTTCTGAGGCTTCTTACTATACAACGTCCTTGGAAAGAAAGAATGAAGCAAAAGCTAACAGAAGATGTACGTGAACGTGAGAGACCCATGGAGAATGGTCTCCCGACACCCTGTCACTGCCTCATCTAGATTAT
This sequence comes from Neophocaena asiaeorientalis asiaeorientalis, assembly GCF_003031525.2. Taxonomy (NCBI): domain Eukaryota; kingdom Metazoa; phylum Chordata; class Mammalia; order Artiodactyla; family Phocoenidae; genus Neophocaena; species Neophocaena asiaeorientalis. The sequence goes on along the minus strand of NW_020173731.1, from coordinate 2,724,884 downwards.
GATAGGTTTCCCTTGTTACAAATTCTTACAAAATTCTGTTTTCTGTTGATAACACTTTTCCAATTACATTTAATAAAGTGCTAGTATAATTAGTTGTTTTATTTATGTCTTCCTCACTGGTTTCAAGTCCCATGTGGGTAGAGGCCATATTTTATTTGAATACTAAACACCTCAGCCTTAGCAAAGCCTACAAGAGGTATTCCATAGATGCTCGTACAATGATGTAGAATGATGAATGAACATGGTTGGGGCCTCTCTAAGGACTGGAACCTCCTATGAGAAGCCTTCCCAGATTCCCTGGATATTGGTTTGGTGTCCTGTGAGCTTCTGTCCTATCCTGTGTGTTGTCCTATCACAACATTCACTGCACGATTGAAATGATATCTTTATTTCTCTGACTTGTTTACTGAACTTTGAGCTTCTCCACAGCAGAGTCATTTCTTCCCCAGTAGCTAGAACAATGCTTTGCATAGATTAGCAGCTTAATGAATACGTACTTTTATCTATACAGACCTAAAGCTCCACATTAAGACAGCCTTATACATTAAAGTGCTTTTGCAGCTCATTTCCTAATGTCCTGTAAGAAAAGGGATAAATGAGTTACAAATATAAAATTACACCATTTTGATTCAATGTTTGATCCATACTTAACCCAAAGAGGAAAAAAGTTGGTAGCTTATTTGAACAGCAGTGATTATTTGGTTTGGGATCATCACACCTAAATCAAGTAAACATGATCACCAGTTTAAGATGTTTTACTTTTCTTATATGTCTGACATTTTTAGTGTTGTTTAGAATATTGAATTAGAACAATTCTTATTTTATTAAAAGAAGGCGGCAGCATAGCTTAGTTGAAAGTGCGTGGGCTTTTGAATGAGAGAAAACCAGGGATCCTGGCTTGGTCATGATGAATTCAGGTAAGTTATCATACCTCTCCTGATTTCTCGATTCAGAAATAGGAATTGTTATATGTATTTCATTGTGCCAAGAAACGGACATTACATTTGTCCTTTGTTTCGGAAACACATCTATGCCCTATCCCTTTTGACATTTGGGAATTCTTTACCTTGCGAATTTTGGCAGGTGGCAAAGACCTGCTTCCCCTGTAAAGCTGGAGATGACCTGGATACTCGGGCACAAGCATGTGACAAAGGGTCTGCCAGTCAGATTCATGCACTCCAGCTGTTGATTCTGTGTCTAATGACACAACAGAGGCGCTCCCTCCGTGTCCCTCTTTCCGTCAACAAGGGCATTAGCCATGCTTGACAGGCTTACTCCTTGTCACAGAAATGACAATGCCGGGCCCAATGCTTGATGGTGGCTGCAATATTTTCTTCGTCACGTCAGTCCTACGGCACAATTTCGAGCATTGTTCCTGGAAGCTCAGCCTCCAGCCTGTGTCCCTAGTACTCCCCCGGGGTTCTGGGAACTATGTGATATCTTTAATCTCACTGTCTACCTACTCAGTCAGAGTCAGCTTCTGTTGCTTTAATCTAAAAACCTCAGTCAGACATTATGGCCCCAGCTTATGAAGGTCCAGTGGCTTTGGCAAGTGAGAGTCAGGCCAATTAGGTCAGGTTAGGGCAGGGTTGAGAGGCTTCCAACAAGCCTAGAGTCTGGGGCCTTAAATACCTGATGCTCTGAGCACTGCACACAGTTATTTAGCTTCAGAAAAGTGGAAATGAGGCAGTCGATGATTCAAGCAAACACGCATGTTCTTTCCTTTGACTTTTTTTTTTCTCTTTTTAGGGCATTTGGTCTGACTTCATGCAGAATTAACTCTGTTTCCTTCACTTGCCAAAGGAGCATGTACCAGGGGTGTTCAACAAAGTATGAAAAGCTGTTCCTCTAAAAAGCAAGGAACAGCCAGTTTGGGGGACACATCAGTCCCTCAACTGAAACAGAAGCATTTGCAAAAATCCTAAAATTTATAAAACTTTGGCACCAAATTTCATCATAATGGCATTATTTCATCGTAATGTATTTTTTGGCGGAAGTATCTAGGTTTTCTGATCATAAGCATTAAAACTTTACTTTCAGAGTTAGCCTTTAATTTTGCTTTTAAAGACTTTCTAATTTTCCCCAAACCACAAAGAATAAAAAGCTCTAAAAGAAGTCCCACACAACTTGGTTTTAAAGAAAAGCAAAGGATAATATGTCTTTAAGAGCCCGGGGCTTAAAGTCATTAGTTTCTGATTTCTGCTCCCCGAACTTGCCCACTCCCCAGCTGTTTGATCAGCTGGATGCTTATACCGTCCTTGCCTCAGTTTCCCCATTTGTGGGAGTGGGTCATAAGACTTGCTTCCCAGGGCTGTTTTGAGGACAACATCTCAAAGATCGTGTATACTAGAGCCCCTGCCTGGAGACTTGATGCAGGAGGCTCTTGAAGAGGATGAATTGAGTTTGATTCCGAAACTATTCTGACATAATTGAAGGTGAACTATAGGCCAAAGATTTTATATGGTGAAGGGGAGAAATGTTAGGTTCTTCTATATTGCAATTAATGTCAATTTTCAGGAAATTGCTCTTTGTGTTATTGGTATTTTCTCATAATCTTAAAAAAAATAAATGAACCCAAAATGCTCCAAATCGTTATTAGGGAGAGGAATCTTTTTTTATAGGAGTATCAGGTTTGGGGCGAAAGGGAGAGAAGATTCAGATTGTGATAAATCAGGGCTCCATAAGCCTAAATTTGTTTCTTTTTTAAAATTTTATTTTATTTTTTTATACAGCAGGCTCTTGCTGGTTATGTTTTATACCTATTAGTGTATATATGTCAATCCCAATCTCCCAATTCATCCCACCACCATCACCCCTCCCCCACTTCCCCCCTTTGTGTCCATACGTTTCTCTACATCCGTGTCTCTATTTCTGACTTGCAAACTGGTTCATCTGTACCATTTTTCTAGATTCCACATATATGTGTTAATATACAATATTTGTTTTTCCCTTTCTGACTTACTTCACTCTGTATGACAGTCTCTAGGTCCATCCACGTCTCTACAAATGACCCAATTTTGTTCCTTTTTATGGCTGAGTAATATTCCATTGTATATATGTACCACATCTTCTTCATCCATTCGTCTGTTGATGGGCAAGAGGCACATGAAAAGCTGCTCAACGTCACTAATTATTAGAGAAATGCAAATCAAAACTACAATGAGGTGTCACCTCACACCAGTCAGAAGGGGCATCATGAGAAAATCTACAAACAACAAATGCTGGAGAGGGTGTGGAGAAAAGGGAACTCTCTTGCACTGTTGGTGGGAATGTAAATTGCTATACCCACTATGGAGAACAGTATGGAGGTTCCTTACAAAACTAAAAATAGAATTACCATATGATCCAGCAATCCCACTACTGGGCATATACCCTGAGAAAACCATAATTCAAAAAGACACATGCACCCCAATGTTCATTGCAGCACTATTTACAATAGCCGGGTCATGGAAGCATAAGCCTAAATTTGTTTCTTTGGGGCAGGAGGGAAGGCAGCGTGAGAAGCGTGGGCCATCCCGGAAGGCGGAGCAATCCTTTATTTCTGTCTTTGTTTCCTGCTCCTGAGCTGTAGCACTACAAATACAGTACATATCAGCATTCCTTTGCCACCTTTCCTCCCCTCCCACCACAGGAACAATTTGCTACTGTCCTAGGGCTTGCAATTATTGAGTCTAAACCTGCACATACATAAAGGTTACAAGTTGCGTGTAGATGTAAAAGAGCTGATAGCATCTCTAAAAACCCACCTCCTTTGAGTTTGAAGGGTTGTGAGATGTGTTACACAGAATGTCTTGGAGCAGGGGGGATTTGTTTGTGTTTTGATGTGTGGCCAGAGCCGTTTGTAGGGCTTATCATCATGTGATGTGATGTTGGCCTGAAACCTTTGCTTGACAAGGGCCGGCTCCCAACTCCTCTGCCACGCCGCCCTCCGGTTTGTTAGTACTGTCTCTTGGAGTCTGAGACAGCTTTGTCACAGCAGTGCCTTCATGCACCCTGAGGTCATTCCTTTCACCTGCCATACTTCTGTTCTGGCTATTTCAACATTCCTGACAATCTCTTGTCAGAACAGTGCTGTTGGGGAATGAGGTTCTTCGTCTCCCACCTGGAATTCTAATATAGGCAAATGTTGTTAAAGAACATCAGGGAAGAACATCAGGGAGCATCTACAGAACTGGCACCAACCTTCAGGTATGTAGTTAGCACTTTGGGTGGAGGTGTTACAAAAGGGTGTTTAGCATTCACTGCACCCCACCTCTACTAGCCTGTGCATTGGCTTGTGGAGGAGATGGCTTCTCTGGGACTCCCTCACCGACATCAGGCGCCCTCAGAAGGGCTTCCGGATTTTCAGGCCCCTGCTGGTTTGGTTCATATACTTCTAACTATTGGGATGTTCAGACACAGCCAAGGCAGCTACTTGAAGAGCTCATTCAAGGAGAAGAGATCTTCCTATTGTTATAGCTATACCATTTACTTCACGTTCTCTGCTCACCCCTGGACAGCTTATATTTAATTAATTTTGCTGAGCCTCAGTTTTTCTTATCTTAAAAATGGGGATAATATTTTATATCTCATAGGGTTACTTTGAGGGTTAAATGAAATGATGGTTAGAAATCACTTGACAAATCAGAGGCATTGAGTTTCTTTCACTTCATGTTTATAACAATTGTCACAACTTGTCACCCTCAGGGATGATTCTGCCATCTGTTCCCTGTGTGCCAGGCCAAAGAAAATCGTGCTGAATAGAACAAAAACAACTCAGCAGTAACGGCCAGTAAAAAGCTAATGAGACCTGTTAATTAGCTAGGTTTTTACAATCCTGTGCTTTTGCAGAACAAGATAAATGACAGAAGTTAGTCCATGACTGTCATATCAGCTGAAATGAAATGGGAATTTCATGGCATGCATTGAAGGCTTATGTATAGAGTGATCTCAATTACATGTACATTATCGCACTGGGGTCACCAGTGAATGTTTTGCATATTGACTCTAAATCTACTTAGACCCTTAGTTACCAAAGAAATATTACATTCATTATTAGCTCTCATGTTTGAGTAGCCTAGAAGATTCTGATGAGAAGATTCTAAATTCTTAAATTTCCAGTCTCTCAAAATTTTGCTAAATAAGTATCCAATCAGCAACAGTAACCACGCCTTCATTTAGAACATGGAGATCAGTTGCCAGAGTTGGATGCTAACTCTTTATAATTAATTTCAAGACCACAATAGAAAACATCCAGAAGCTTCTAATTAGAGAGTAACTGCTAATTACACTCAAGATCCCATTGGAAATTTTAGCCTCGTTATAACTCAAACTGTATACCTTTCTGATTTAAATAACAATGTTAAAGATTTGCTTAGCTTGTAATTTGGGGTTAAAGTATAAAGAAGAGAAAGGTAATTGATGACAAGATAAAATTATCTGCATGATCACTGATGCATTGATTACATTATTCTGATTCAGAAGAGAGTCACCTTATTCACAAATTATAATCACATGTTTTATCTTTTTTTAGATGGTAGGATTTCATTGCAGTGTGTCTATGGTGCTTTACAATGGATTGGCAAATTCATTAATGAGTGGCCAAAGTTCTACATTAAGATTTAGCATATTTAGTAGTAATTGGAGTTTCAGTAGAAAACATCCATTCCTAATACACTGTGATTCCTTTATTAGGCTGATTCTAGGAGATGATACTTAATTCTCTATGCTACCAGTTATAGTTAGTTTTCCTGGTAAGGGTGATTTGCTCATATCTCATTCTTGATTGTCCATAGCCAAGTACTGTAATACTAACTTCAGGAAATGAAGTATACAGGTAACATGAAACCATACTTAATTGGCTGTCACTTGTGGAGTTTTCTTTGTGTCTTGTGGAGTGCCTTCTGCTAGATCTAGGAACAGGGAAAGCTGGCTTGAATATTTGAAGGAATACTATTCTGTTAGCATAGAACTCTGAAACATAATAGAAAATCAATAGTGATTTTGTTTCATGTTTTGCTACTCTTTATGTCTCACCTCCATCCTTTGATAGATAAGAATGTCTGTGTATCAAGTTAGGAAAGGAAGGAGAGGAAGGAGAAAATGACCAGGACTGTGTGTTTATTGAGTGATCAGTGTTAAACAGTGGAGGATTAACTAGCAATTATATACCTCTTGGTTTCCCAAACCAAATTTTGCCAAAGAGTTTCCACCAGCTTTTCACATAAAAATAGTTCTGCCACTAACCCTCAAATACACTTTGGCCCTATGGTGTCTTGGAAATGATTGGACACAGAGAACATGACTGTACACAGATGCCTGAATTAATACTGACTGGAAACAATCTTGTAACTTGTTTCTAAAAGGCGGGAATTGGAAGTTCTAGACTCCTTGCTCTTGGAATTGAGATGGACTCTGGTGAATTAGTTTAATCAGATGTTTCAGACCTCTGGCCCGTTTTAGCTTTTGAACACCCAGCTAGGGTCTTATTTTTGGTAGAGTCTCATCCCAAATTAAGGCACAAAAACAGTAACCAAAAACAGATTCTTGGTAAAGAAGCCAAATCTGAAAAGCTGCCATCTTGGAAGGTAGCAAATTCAATCTGATTTGAGCAGCAGAAAGCAAAAAATGCCCATGTCACTTTAACTTTGCTCTTGGGAATCATAATATCATGATTTTGCAAGTGAAGTATCCATTTCTGTGGAATATGTAACAATAGGAATTTTCGAGCAACTCAGATAATTTGGAAAGAACGTGGACATGAGTAATGAAAATGATGAAGGAGCTGGAAGAACTAATTTATGGCAGAAGATGAAAAGACTTTAATATGGATATCTTGGCTAAGTGAAGAATAGATCCTTTGATTAATAACTATGCATTCTTGAAGTGTATAAGCATTAAGAAAAAAATCAGTAAGTTTTGGGGTGTGGAAAACATGAATAATGGAATCAATTAAGTAAAGGAAAATAGGCTGAATGTAAAATGTAAAATATCTATTTCTGTTTTTTTCAGATATCTATTTTCTGTTTTTTGCCTCTTGAGGTATTTTCAATGTTAAGTATTTTCTAGTAAGGTGGATAAGTTCTTAACATTTTCAATTTTTTTTTCTCCTAAACAAAAGAAGCAAAATCTCCCAAGAGTTTCAAAAGGGATGCATTTTGTTCACAGGGGCATAGTGGTTAGATTTCAGGGTCCATGATCTCCAGGACAAAGTCTCTATAGCTAACGTAATTGATCCTAAAGCTGAGGAAGAGGGTTCTAATTTTCCTCTGGGAAGTTTGACTCAGACCTCTAAAGGAGGAACAGTTGCCAGGGCTTTGACACCCATCGATTCAGGACAACCTGAATGCACATTGTCACCTCTTAAGAGGAGTCTGAGGTTCCATTCAGCAGTTGGAAGAGTCTGCAGTTGAAAAAATATTAATGAAATATGTCGGTATGGTTGTGCTCAGACTTTGATTGCCAAGACAGAAGTTACAAATGCACCTGAGGTGGTAGAGGAGTGAATTTGGGGATTCCAGGCAGGCTGGCACAGTGGTTTAACACATGTACATGGATTATCAGTCAATCCACCAAATCTTGAAATCCTGGGTGGCCACCTACTAACTGTTCAATCTCGGGCAAATGCCTACCCTTTCTAAGTCTCAGTCTCCTCTTCTATGCAATGGGGCAGCTCCAAGGACTGTTGTGAGGATTATATCAAAGGTTATATTTATAGAGCTCAGCACAGTGCCTGATTCACAGTAAGTGTTCAGTAAGTCTTAGTAATTATTCTTGTTACTAGCTTTGTCCTCTGCCCTGACTGTATCCTCCACAATGCTGATCGTATCTCTCCTTCCAAAGGTAAGGACCAGTGATGGGATATTCTAGGGGGAGATGAAAGACAGAAAAGATTGTCATCATTCCATGAGAAGGCATGGTGTATTTCACATCAATATGTATTTCGGGAAACCCACCATGCTTTAAACTAAAATCTGAATAGTCTGACATGTCTAAATTATAATATTCTAATAGTAATTCAGTTTTATTATATTTCATTATGAATAATAATCACTTTGCTTATTTCTCCACTTTTCTCAAATCTTAATTAGCTACTTTTATTTGTATTCTTTCTGTTATTAATTTTGTCATTCTAATTTATATTTTACTATGATTTTTGTGATTTCTAGTTGCATTATAAGCCACCCCCCCAAAATCCTTTGTATAAGAAGTAAGGATATAAACAAATAAATAAAATATACATAGTTGAACTACTTATAAAACAACATTATGTATATAGTTTAGGAATATATGCTCATGGCCTTAAAGAACAGAGAAGTTCATGTCAATGAAAAATAACAAATTAAGGACATGCTGATTCACCCTGCGGGAAAGGAAAGGGAGTTTGGGAAGGAGAATCCAGAGGGCTTTAGCTGTCCTGGGAATGTTTGGAATGGATATAGGGAAATCAGTAGGGTGCAAGCTTCTTTTCAATGACATAATTTCCATATTGAGTGATCCTGGGCAAGTTGGCATAAGGATTTTCTACTAAGACCAGTCTGATAAATCCAAAGGCGATGAGAACACTAAAGCACAGTTGGCTTCTGCATATGCTGCTTGTGACTTGGTTCTGTGTGCTTCATCTTGCACCTCTCATAGTGCTTATGTACCCCGCCGGTATGAATATTTTCTGTCCTTTATTATTTTATTTTCTGGGAGCTTGTTGTACATACAGGGTTCTATTAACAGCACTGACATCTAAAGTTTTTAACACCAAATGCTTTACAAGCACCATCTAATCCTATCACTTTATTCTCCTCCTAAAATCTTTGTGATTCTACACTCAAAATCAGAGCAGAATCAACTAAATTGAAAGTCCATCCCCTCCAGGAAGGCTACTCCAACAATGATGTCAGAGACTGGGTTTTCAGGTACAGGGCTTGGCTGAACGCTCCTGGCTGGGTTAATTTTTATGAGGGAATAGCTCTGGGTTAGGAAGGCCTAGAAAAGGAGCAGTTGGAAATTAGAGCCAGAAATCAGAAAATAAGGATCTTGGGTGCCGCAGATATAGAACAGGAAAAGAGATCTGGAACACAAGATAGAATCTACCTACCAGGCCCAGTCAGATACATGGGTGTTTTGCTGAAAGCCTGCTTTCAGTTTTAAGGTTCATTGGATTCACTGGCAAAATAACTACGCGTCTCACACAAATAAATGGGTTTAATCAATTCTTTAATGAAAGGTGATTTAACTTAATTTTAATATACCATCATTAGAAGGAAAAGAATATTAGAAAAACGTAACAGAGTATATACATCACCAAATTGGGCCGACACCTACTTCCAGATCCAAACAGCTGCTGGGAAGTCCCGAGTAACAGCAATCTGGAGCCCCAGTTGGGAAGGGTCCCAGGCTGTGCGTCCACCCCACGGGTTGGAGTTCTGGGGGCTTCCGTTTATAATTCCAGGCCGCAAACTGATGTTATCAGTTTGCGCACAAAAATGCAGCTCTGGTTCAATTGTAACAATGCTGTTAATTTAACCATGTGAGTCACAAGATTTTCCAGACCCTGGGGGACTGGCCAGGTCCCCAGGGCTCAAGAAATTCCAAGACCCACTCCCTTTCTTATTGTAAGCTCCGTTTGACTTGCTAGCAGCAATTGTTAGGTGTGCAAGCAGGCACGCTGTAGGCAGGGTCACAGGTCGGTCAGAGGCCTGCTTCTGCCTCTGAAGCCTGAACAAGACTACTTTATTAATTTTCCCAACAATGGGCAAGGAATTAAGTTTTGTAAATAAATAAATATCAGAAGTCTGAGTCAGATGAGAATGTTATGTAAGATGAGGAAACTGAGGCTTAGAGAGCACAAGTGACGTGCTTATAGCCACATAGCTGGTAGTAGGCAAAGCTGGCTTCAAATCTAGGTCTGTCTTATGCTAGAGCTCCTGTCCTTGACCTCTGTGTTATGAACTTATGTGCAAATTTCATAGTTACTTTTACTCAGGCGAGCAAATATGTAAATTCCTTTACTTGTCAATAAAAACTTAATTTATATCTCAAGTCCCCATTGTTTCTGATGCAAACATTTAAATTTAGTCATTATCAGGGAAACTCAGTTGTGTTTAAGTTTGTTATCTCTCATTTCAGATTTGAGGTTATTCAGCTACACCTTACTTTTCCAAGGATTTAACACTGTGCTCAGAAGGCTATGCAGACAGTGGGGAGGTGTTTTGTTTCCTGACTTGGATTTGTCTTGCTGGCCTGCTGTTGTCCATTCATTTGACTCTCCAGCTTGTCTCCACCATAATGGTGCCTGTGGCATTTTAACAGCAGAATCCCTACTGGACAGACCACTTTATAGTCTGTGAGTTAGTGCCCCTGCTGTAATTCCTCCATAACCCACCAGCACTCTGTGATTTGGCCAACTGCGGCACCCGGTCTGGGCGACCGCAACAACCTCTGGATGTGCTCCCACTGATTCCAGGGCAGAAAGAGTCTCCTAGGTTGTCTCCAGCCCTCTCCTTTTTTTCCCCATTATAGTTTATTAGAAGATACTGAATGTAGTTCCCTGTGCTATACAGTAGGACCTTGTTGGTTCCCTATTTTATATATAGTAGTTTGTGTCTGCTAATCCCAAACTCCTAATTTATCCCTCCCCTCCTTTCCCCTTTGGTAACCATAAGTTTGTTTTCTATGTCTGTGAGTCTGTTTCTGTTTTGTAAATAAGTTCATTTGTATCATATTTTAGATTCCACATATAAATGATATCATACGGCATTTGTCTTTCTTTGTCTGATTTACTTTACTTGGTATAATAATCTCTTGGTCCATCCATGTTGCTGCAAATCCGACCCTCTCCTTTATACTCTATGGTGCCCACACCACACTGGCATAGCCAATTCCTTTCCAAGGATTTTCCCTGGAAAATGGAGGCTCGGGTTCTCCCAGCTTTGAATTTAACAATTTAATTGGAGGGCTGGAGGTATTTTTGGCTCGCCATGGAGGCTGAGCTTGAAGAAGGGAGGGGTAAGGACACCGCTTTCCCGCCTCCCTCTCGTTAATGGTTAACTCTCATGGTTTGTATCTATTCTGTCTCTAATATCTTTTCCTCCTCAGCCCACAGCATTCTCTCTAGACTGATGTAGGGGTGGAGAACTGAATAAAGCTGACAATATCTACTTCCTAATCCTTCTGTGTTACTCATGGATCTGAAGTGTTTGAGCTTACTGGTCCAGTTGTTCCTTTTGAAAGTGTTCCTTAGAACAAAATGGCCCATGGGCTCCCAGCCTATGTCAGGGCGGGTCACATCTGCAGGGGGCTGAGATGAAACAACACTCCAGTTTGTGCTTGCAAATCATTTTCCAACGTCAGTGAAATAATTACACCTTGTTAGAGGCATCCTTTTGGGGGTAGATTCCAAAAAGTCATATTACTCTATAGAAGTTGCTGATGTTGAAAGGTTGCCTGGTTAGGACTTCGTAGGTTCAGTAAGTTACTTAATTTGCTACTCTGCTGTTACTTCAGGAACCTTGACATTTAAGAGACAAGAAAGGGAATAATTATGTAAGTTATAAAATTAACAAGTACTTCGGCAGTTCACAAAATACGTGAGCCAAGTCTATCTTAGTGCAGGTGTTGGTAATTCAAGGGTAAGACAAATTTGGCATTGACAAGGAATGCTGATTATGTGGGCTTGTGCAACTTACGCTCTCAATCATCCCTGTTTGCACAGAGAAGCCCTGCTGCAACAGCTTTTAAGGAATTGCCCAGATTCTTTAGTTCACATCAAAATGGTTTTAATCCTGGACTCTTCGTTCATCTCCATATCCATGCAGAAACCAAATTCTATCTTGCAAATATTTGTCCTGGCTTCTCCATCCCCATTATTACTGCCTTAGTTCATACCCTTGTCTGAACTAGTTCGTCTCTTGTCTATAATATTATAATGGCTTCCAGACTCCTCCTGCCTCACCCAGTACATACTTTGCTTGCAAGCAGGTATTTCTTATTAAATACAAATTTGATCTTTACTTCCCCTTTGGGAAGGTGTGATGCCTATCTACTGCTTATAGAATAAAATACCATCCCTTGAGCAAAATGTATAGGGCACTTTACTGTCTGCGTCTAAATCATGTCAGCATGCATGCATGCATTCATTCACTTGTTCAATAGATTTTTACTGAATGCGTCATGGAAATATATACAAATATAAGTGGGCACAGCTTATGCCCAGGTAAGAGTGGGGTTGTGAGTGAAGAGTAGATGGAAAGGAGAGAAACAAGGAGAGAAACCATTACACAGGTTGTAATGGGAACATGCAAAAGGTACAGTGGAAGTGTCGACCAGATCTGTTGGGGAAAGTTGGGGAAGGCTTATCTTCCAATACTTACTTTCCTTCTCCAGTCCACCTTTAATTCAGCTTTTCCACAACCGTGATCTTTCAATTCTGCTAAATTAAGAGTTTCGTGATAAGCAGTTTCTTTTTTCTCATCTTTGTTGTTCCAGAGCTGCCTAACACAGTACTTGGCACATTGCGGCACCCACCTGGTAACCACTGTTGAATTAGGACATTGTGCTGAATTTTGCCTGAAATAGCTGAGGCTTGGAACTGTATTTGCTATTAGGGATATTCATTTTAATGACAGTTATTTATGAAAAATAATATATTTATTTTTTTCTCCTGAGTATACCCTTAGATTTTTGCCTTAGTATCTTTTTTCTTTTTGAACCATAGGTGAAAGCCATGTATAATTTACTCATTCACACTCAACACTTATACTTGGTACTTAGCATTTTCAAGAGACGGGATTCTGATATTCATAGAAAAAATAAAGCTTCCTGATTGTAAGAACAAACAAGATAATAGAGCAAACACTGCAACAAAAGCACTGAGTAGCTGAGTAAAGAAGTCAGACTAATCATAGAAAGCTTCATGAAGAAAGTGAGCTTCTAGCCTGATTTTGAAAGAAGGGACAGGTGAATAGAGGCAACAAGAAAGAACATTTCAGAGAAAGCAGTCTGTATGCAAAGGTGAGAACTATGTATAGGACATGAGATATGGATTGGTTAGACTATAGGGAGGAGAACATTTAGCATTAAAGAAAAGTGCTTTGTGTGCTTTATTTATTTATTTTTTTTAAAGATTCTATTTTGTGCTTAAAAGGTGCTTAGTCAGCAATTTATTGATTGCCTGGATGAATAGCAGAATGGTTTAAAAAAAAACAAGAAAATTGAAATACAGATAAAATTTCCTGGATAGTACATGAAATTAATTTTAAATGCATAATATTCCTTTTTTTTTTTTGCGGTACGCGGGCCTCTCTCTGTTGTGGCCTCTCCCGTTGCGGAGCACAGGCTCCGGACGCGCAGGCTCAGCGGCCATGGCTCACGGGCCCAGCCGCTCCGCGGCATGTGGGATCTTCCCAGAGCAGGGCACGAACCCATGTCCCCTGCATCAGCAGGCGGACTCTCAACCACTGCGCCACCAGGGAAACCCAATATTCCTTTTTTTTAAATCAAAGTTTTGGAATATGATGATCCAGTGGACCATTATTAATATCTACCCAACTGCCCTCCTTACTTCTGGAATAGTATTCCTCGTCCTTTTGGAAATGTCTCCAATCTCCACTTGTATCATGTGTTCCCGGTGGAAGTTTTACATCATAGTAACCCACCCACCTGTCTGGGCATAGGGGTGGGCATGGGCCCCAAGCTGAGCCAGTCCATTCTAGGGTCTTTTCATATTGGACTAAGGGAAGAGAGGTAGTCTTTTGGGGTGATGACTGAAGCTATGAGCTATGAAGTGTGGAACAGTAAACGGCTGTGCTCTGACCCTCTAAATAAAGCCAGTCTGAATGAAGGAAGTTGCAACTCAAGAGAGAAGCTGTCTTGGAGACTGGAGAGAATCATGGTAATGTTAGCCCCCCTGACTATCCCCCACCCCTGCCCCAGTTTTCTCTAGGTCCAACTTCAGCCTAGGGGTATTTGCCGAAAGGTCTCCCCTTTTGCCATGCAAGGTTAAATTATGTTTCTATCATTTGGAGCAGAAGCTGGTCTGGCAAGTTTAATGACTTAAGATCCATGGGATGATAAAAGGGACTTTATTTTATTGTGAGGAAGCTCTCACAAGGGTTAACCAATTTCCACTTTCCACTATCATTAATGCTCTGTTTCAAAAGAATACCCACCTATTTTTAGGATAGTCTATATTAGGACACCACTATCTCAACTTCTGGGGGAGGAGGGTCACTAAGAGTCATCTTCTCCCATCCAGGTCTGAATATCAAAATTCCAGCTTTCACAGTGTGCTGAAAAGGCATTAGGGTGTAGAAAAGAGACTTTGTTTCCTGGTAACTCAGAATCTCATAAACTATTGTTGCTTTAGCTGCATCTGACATTCTACTGTGGGACAAATGGGCCCCTGCAGTGGCCAGATTGTTTTCATGTTTTATCTGTTTTCCTTTGGAAAAGGTTGAGCTCTCTACTTTGTTTTGTGATGTCTAGGGGTACTGTGTTTATGTAGTTTTTGGCAAGTTTGCTTGACCCCGGATTCCTCCAAATGTCATTCTCTGAGGCAACAGAATATACACTGAAGACTCTTTTAAAAATACAAAAAGCTTTTTTTCGGGGTGGTGTCCTTGGTTGATTAAGGTATAATTATTTGTCATAATGAATATACTATTACTGGAACATTTTGGAGCAGAAGCAAAGCATTTAAAAAATTCAACAATAACAAGTGTATGTAAGAAAACTAAGGTGTCTTTTGATGATCGCTTTAAGATTCATATCACCATTATCATCTTTGCATCAAATGTTTATTTAGTAGGATCTAATAGAGAACATCTTGCCAAGACCTGGGGACACCAAAATGAATATAATATGTTTTCCAACTTCTCAGGGATTGCAATCTTGTACAGAAGTCAGGGCACATATTGTTACAACCAGAGTATATCCAGGCTATACAGAAAAAAAAAAGTTCATAAAAAGCAAATCCCAAACCAGCAATATTTCTCCAGCTCATCTACTATGCATAGTTTGGCCTGCCATTCCCACCTCAAAATTTCCCAGCTAGTTCAGGAAGCTCTGAGGGAGTATCTCACCTCTGCTAACCAACAGAGGTTTCTTGTCTATGAGGTAGAGTCTGGGAGTTCTTCATCATGCCTTTACTGGGTGGGTATCTTGGCCACCCTGAGAGGCTACCATGTTCTCTATCCTGCTTTTGGCTCTTCAGGTATGTCTCTTGCTAGCACAGACCTGTAACGTTGTCTTCTCGTCTTCTTTCCATGTGTAAGTCAATCTAGCCCCCTACTCAGGCTTTTATGGTCTTCTCCCTTCTCACATCTCATGCATCTCTGCTTCCTGGATGACTGCTCTGTTCAAGAGAGGAAAATGCTTTCCGTGTCTACTTGTTGCTATGGCCTATTGCCTGGGCTAAAAAGAAGCAGCACTTTGTGTGCTCTGTGCCTGACAGAGATCTTAATAAAGCAGCACTTTTATTTATTCACTTTATAAACTCTAAGTCCCTGGGATTTTCGGCTAAGTTCTGCTAGAGTTCTTGGGTAAGGTGGTGATTGATGGGCTAGGAGAAAATGGGAACAAAATACTTCAGGTGGCACTTAAAACTACCCCTCTTTTCCTACATGGCCCACTGGGCTTGGATTAATTGTTGCTGACAATAAATTACTTTCACAAAATGCTTCTTTGCTTTTTAGGCATGTAGATCTTTGTGCTTTCTCAGCCTTAACGTCCCTCTACATATGTATTTATTTGATAAGATATATTGAGTACTTACTATGTGTCAGTTATTCTGCTAGGCCTTGGCGATATACTGGTTGATGAAATAGTCCTAGTTTCTGTCATCATGCATCTTACAGCCCCAAACTGTCTGACTATTCAGTGGATAAACAGCTTAAGTTGGCTTCTAACCCCTGCTGCAGAACAAATGAACAACAGAAGGTGTGTCTGTTAAATGCTAAGTAAAAAAGCACCATAGATTTCAGAGGGGCAATTGATTACTGGAAAGCCTGGACTAAGCTCCATGAAAGAGATGGGAGTTGAGACCTTGAGGGACAGGGAGGACTAGATGGGTGGAAACGAACAGGAATAGCATTCCAGGAGAATTGCATATGGCAGGTCCCAGAAGAGGGAGGCAGTCCAGGTTTGTATCCATGCATGCCCGGAGGAATGCTCAGGAGAGTGTAAAGTCACACTGACCTTGATTCAAATCCCAGTTTGACCACTTAGTATGGATGTGAGTGACCTTGGGTTAGTTCATTAAATTCTCTGAGCCTCAGTTTTCTAATCTGTAAAATGAGGATATCAAGACCTATTTCATGGATTTTTGTATTGATTATAAGAGTACAAAGTATATAAATGTAGATAAAGCACTAAAAATCATGTCTGGAAAATAGTAAGTGCTCAAAACCGCTAGGTCTTGCCAGTTTGGTTGAGCAGATGATGCATGTAGGGTGAAGGAAGTACTCACTTTTAGATAGATTTTTTGGAGTTTACCCCTTGCTGTTGAGGGGGTGCAAATGAATGAGGAACACACTTGCTTTGGTACCCACAAGGTGAGAGAAAAAGTCAGGTGGAAAAATAAATGAGGGAAATGGACTGTTTTCTTGTACTTCTTTCTACTTCTTATCGTAGGTGTTGAGCACCTGAATTACTCAGCCTAATTCTGTCTGTGTATGGCACACGTGCTGGACCAGCTAGGGGCTGGGAAAGGACACCCCTTTTTTCTTATTTCTCTTTACTTTTCTGGCAAAGCTGGGGGTAGAGTTGTATATGAGATGATTTGACCACATACATCATTGTTATGTCAGAGCATCAAGTTAGGTTATTTTAATTTAAAAAACTATTAACAAACAGGGCTTATATGTTTCTCCTTCAGATCATAAAACACTAGCTTCTAAACACTTAGCTCTATTTGTTCCAATCTTGTCTTACCTTTGATTGGTGGCAAAATCAACTTCATTGACTGATTTAACTCTCTCAGTCCTACTGTTGGCTTCTAATCTGTTTCCTTTATAATCACTTTAAACTCAAAAACAATTGTAGTGTCATAGAAACTGCAGCTTCAAAGTGAAGATGCCATTTCACATTGAAAGGACAAAGTAGATCAATGCTTGCAGTTCTCTTCAGTTTCGATTCCACATACACAGGGCTTTAAACAAGTCCTTGTGGAAATCTCACCTGAGTTGCTGGTGCAGCCACAATAAGGTAAAGTTAGAAGAATCAGAAATATGTCTGTGGCTCTATTTAGTTCTCAGTGTCTTTTGCTGAAAGAATGCAAAAATCATACCAGAAAATCTGAAAGAGAAAAGCAGAGAATTATCAGTGGGAGTGGGGTGTTTCATAGTTGCAATAAAAAGCAACTAAAACCGGAAGAAAGTGAGAGCATTTGGTAAACACAGAAGAAGAAAAGCACGAAATAGGAGAAAGAATTACTCAGGATAGATGAACAGTTTGCAGATAAGACAAATGAGAAAGAATTGTTGCAGGAAGAATGGTACACAATTATTGGGTGGTGATTCAAACAGTTGTCTGGACTGAGTGAGATGGAAGCAGTGGGGAGGGGACTAATGCATTGATTATAGGGGGAAGAATCAAAGGGGATTATAATTCCAATCCAGTGGGTTTCTTTTACTCTGAATTACCAGTAGATTAGAACGGCTCATATCATGATTTAATTAAGCAAACATCCCTGAATTTGTAACCCCTGTCCTTTTTGTTCCTAATGTGGTTCCTTAGCCTTTCTTCTGAGATTGAACACCTGAGCACCATTGTATTCAAGTTAATTGATTAAGCGTCTCATTGCAGCTGCCAGTGAGACTCTTGGGGGCAAGGAGCCTGTTGTGTCCATCACTGAGTTTCCTGTGCCCGGCCCAAGACTGGGCACACATTAGGGGTTCCGTGAAAGTTGTGAATGAATAAACAAGTGACCCTTCAGCATGGCGAACAGGCTTTCAGCCCATTCTTTGAGTATTCTTTAGACACATTGCTTATTATTCCACTTCCTCTGAAGCAATGAATTACCTCTGACATCCAAGAAACCTTCAAAAAACGAAACAGGACTTTGATTCCCAAAAGGGTTTCCCTGCAAACACAAAGTACTTCATGTGTAATGATGAAAGAACCCAAATCAGTCTGGCACCGTCGTGACAGTAACTGACAGGCTGATAAACCGTGCTTGCTTGATACATCTCAGAGGGCTGGGTGTGTTTTTCATACCCTGCCAGTTTTGAGTGTCTACCTGACAGATGTCTGTCAGGCTGCAGCAAGAAGGAGGAGCCTAGGGGAGGCCCAATGCTGCTGCTTGCACGTGCGGCTAGATGTGAAAAGTGGCCTTACTTTCACTACTGTGTGATCTCGTCTCTGGATCTGGAACCTAAGGTATTTTCATTTCCCCAGTTCTGGGAATTAGAGTCACTGCCAGTTACAGGAATTCGATTGTCCTTTTATTCTCGTGCATGGAGACAGCCTATTAAAAAAGGTATAGGTTAGAGAGTCAGGTATGTGCAAGTGAGCAAATATCAATGAGTCTGTGATTCTTGATCCAAAAGAAGTGTGTATAATACTTGTTTCACAGAGTTGTGAGAATAGAGATAGTGTGCCTGGAGTTTATGAAATGGAACCTACTATAGAATGTTTGTCCTGCCCTCAAATTCACATGTTGAAACCTAATCCCCAGGCTGATGGCATAAGCCCCCCTGAGTGGGATTAGTGCCCTTCTTAGACCTCAAAGAGCTCCCGCCCCACTTCCAACGTGTGAGGACAGAGCAAAAAAGATGGATTATCTATGAACCAAGAAGCTGGTCCTCACCAGACACTGAATATGCTGGTGCCCTGATCTTGTACTTTCCAGCCTCCAAAACTGTGAGAAATGTTTGTTATTTAAGCCACCCCATCTGTGGTATTTATGTTATAGCAGAACCTATGGAACAGTGGTTCTTGACTGGAACAATTTTGAATTCCTCACTCTCTGGGGCATTAGGTAATGTCTAGAGACATTTTTGGTTGTCAAAACTGGGGCAGTTGCTGCTGGCGTCTAGTGGCTAGAGGGATGCTCCTCAACATGCTGCAATGCATAGAAGAGCAACCCTCCCCTCCCCCAACAAGGACTTCCTCTGCTCAAAATAGTCAGTAGTGCTGAGGCTGAGAAACAAACCCCCACTCAAAAACCCACCATCTGACCCTTGCTCCCAATTTAAAAAGCATTTAGGCTTTAATCTATTAAAACTAGGTTAAACTATTATGTTCTGCAACAGATATATTTTAGTGACTCAAGCAACCACTCCTTCAGGTCTGAGACCCATGTCATCCTCCCACAGTCTCACAAAGTCCCCCAGAGTGTTCCCCTGTGCCACCTCTCATCCTTGGCCACACTCCATGGAGTAACATGTGGGGTCTGCTCTCTGGCTCCTGCCTTGCTGTGATTTCCACATCACTGTATTGGCAGAGTTTGCTCATCACTCAGGTTATTGGCTGTTAGGGGCACCTCCCCAAACCCCAAATTCACATGTTGAAGTCCCAACCCTCCAGTACCTCACAATGTGACTGTATTTGTTGTTAGGGTCTTTCAAGAGGTAATTTAGTTAAAATTAGGTCCTTAGGGTGAACCCTAATCTAATATGACTGTTGCCCTTAAAAGAGATTAGGACACAGGAAAATACAGAGGGAAGACCAGCAGCCCTCAGACTTGGTAAATCAGAAACTCTAGGGGTGGGACAGCAACATTAAGAAGTTCTTCAGGTGATTGTGATACGCACTCAAGTTTGAGACTCTAGTCATGGCATCTTGGATTCTCTGAGTATTCTGTTTGTTCTGGCAGTCACTTCTGCCTACCAGGACTCTCTGGTATCTGAATCTTGGAGTCCCTTCCTAGAGGGACATACTATCCTTTCATCAAAACACCCTTCAACTGCTTTACTATGGGGAAATCACCAGTAGGTTCACAGATTCAGTGATAGAAAATTCAATTCTCTAATCATCCTTCCATCAAAATGAGAGCATTGGCTAGCTCTTCCCCTGGAAATTATTTTTCCCTGACCAGGCTTGTAACATCTTTATCCCCAGTTGCAACATTAAATGTTATTTTACGTTATCACCAGGCTTTAAGTTCCAAATTTACGTACTTGATGTGGAAATGAGGAGGGGAGGGGATCTTCCCAATAATTTTAGATAAACAGTAATATTAATAACAAGTTTGTAAAGCACTTTTCAATGTACAGAACTCTTTTTACATCCTGAAATGTTAGTGTCCTCATCTGTACAGTAGAGATAAGTATACTCAGCTAATGGGGCTTTTAAAACAAGCCCATGACTTTGGTTCCCCATTTCCCAGAAGGGAAACTGAGATTCAGAGAAATCACATGACACAAGCGCTCAGTCCCGCAAAGAGATACCTTGGGCCCAGTTCTTTCTAACTGATATCATCATTGAAAACAAGACAAACCCATTTATTTCCACGTTGCAGTTTTTAGCACTTACCAGGAATGGTCCAGCCATCAGGGCTCTCAGTGACATGTGCTTGGGAGACAGATTACGTTTCTTTCTTCTTTGGCTGCTGATCCATGGCCTCACAGTAAATAACAAAAATGTGCAGCCAGGGGGCCTCCTTTCAATTCTCTTCTGTAAATTTACAGAGGGGAGAAGTGGTTCGGTACTGGCAAGGTACTGTCAACAGCAGGAAGATTTGGAAAGGCTGGTTATACATGTCTGTGGAAAGCCCTGGACATGAAAGTGGCTCTTCCTGTTACCTCTGGACACCTGCACAAAGGAGCCTGAGGACCCCGGGGAAAGACAGGCTCTGTCCACAAATTGGACAACTGTTTCCATTGCCTGATGCGAAAACTCTGGGGGGATGCTACAGATAATTGACAAATAATTACCAAAGAAGCACGGAGAGAGATTCATGTAAAAGACTTTGCAGGAAACTGGAAAACTCTGCCGAAACCTTGATGGTTGAATGAGAAAGCATGTGCATGTGTGTTTATGCATGTATATATGCCTTTGTGTACATGCAAGTGCGTGTGCTTGTGTGTGTGTTTAATGTTTTGTTTTGTTTTTTTTTTGCGGTACACGGGCCTCCCACTGCTGTGGCCTCTCCTGTTGCAGAGCACAGGCTCCGGACGCGCAGGCTCCGCAGCCATGGCTCATGGGCCCAGCCGCTCCACGGCATGTGGGATCTTCCCGGACCGGGGCACGAACCCGTGTCCCCTGCATCGGCAGGCGGACTCTCAACCACTGCACCACCAGGGAAGCCCTAATGCTTTTTTTTTATTGTGCCTTTTAAAAGCCCCACAGATGTTTGGGGGAGAGGATTTTAGATGATATGTAGGCCTGTCAGGTTATCTTTGAGAAAACATACATTTCTGGGAGCCATGGAAATTGAGATGAAATTTTCCTAGGTTCTTTATAAGAAGTGAGTGCCAATATTTAGTGTATAATTAGAATTTGTTAAAGTATATTCTTGGCAACCACCTACTTAATAGGTATTTTATGTTTTTTCTCCCCTCCCTTTCAAGGTGAGAGTCAATTGTTCGCCATCCCATAGCGGTTGGCATGATTTGGACACATAATCTTGCTCTGACCTCTGAAAACTGCCACCTTGGCCCTGTTGTTTTTCATTATGAATGCATAAGTTATTGTTGCCTTTTGTAGTATGATGATACAACTAAAGTTCCAAATAAATCACAGTAATATAAGAGTTAACATTTCTTCTTTACTATGCTGGACATTGTTCTAAGATTTTATAGGTAACATCAAATTTAACTCCTACAATTTGGAAGCAGACTGAACAGCTGTGCTTGTTTCCCTTTTTTTCCCCTGAGTTCATTATAATGAGAGCAGAAATAATCTTTTTAAAGGTATAAATCAGAGATTGAAAACTGACAAATCACAGTCTGGATTTTGCCATTGAACATATTTTGACTGGTCTGCAAAGTGTTTAGAAATATATTATTTTCCAACATTTAAAAACTGGTTGTTTCTCATAAAGGTTCATATTTCTGGCCAGTTTTGAAAAATCATATATTTGACAACACTTGTATTTCCTTCTCACAGGTCAGTGATTGGCTGGGTGTGGATAATGGTTGCCATTTTAGATGAATAATAAGTCTTCAACATTCTGCTACACAAAGTTATCTTCCTCTGAAATGTTGGAGCACCCAGGGCTCGATTGTTAGATCCCTTCTTTTTTCTATCTATACTCATCATTCTGTACTCACTCCCTGAGTGATTTCATCTAATCTCATGACTTTTAATACCATTTCAATACAGATTAATCCAAAATTAATATTTTCATTCCAGAATACTCTGTTTTTCAGTAAATGGCAGCTCCATTCATCAAGGCTTTAAAAGTTACCGTCATCCTTGACTCTTTCTTCCACATCCTACGTCTAATCCCTCAGCACATCTTGTTGTTTCTCCCTGCAAAAGATCTCCAGGATCCGACTATTTCTTGACATCTCCCTTGCTCTCACCCTCTAAGCCTCTATCATCTGCCTGAATTATCACAATGGCCTCCTCAGGGTCACCTTGTTTCTGCCCTTGCTCACTCTAGACTATTTACAAGATAATTGCCAGAGAGATCCTTTTAAAATGCAAGCCAGACTATTTTATGGAATATTACTCAGCCATTAAAAAGAATGAAATAATGCCATTTGCAGCAACATGGGTGGACCTAGAGATTATCATACTAAGTAAAGTAAGTCAGACAGAGAAAGACAAGTATCATATGATACTGCTTATATGTAGAATCTAAACTATGGTACAGATGAACTTATTTACAAAACAGAAACAGACTCACAGACATAGAAAACAAACTTATGGTTACCAAAGGGGAAAGGGGGGGGGAGGGATAAATTAGGAGTTTGGGATTAACAGGTACACACTACTATATATAAAATAGGTAAACAGCAAGGACCTATTATTTAGCCCAGGGAACTATATTAAATATCTTATAATAACCTACAATGGAAAAGAATCTGAAAAAGAATAGATATATAAGTAAATATATATGTGTGTGTGTGTATATATATATCTGAATCACTTTGCTGTACACCTAAAACTAACACATTGTAGATCAACTACACTTCAATAAAAAAAAATGTAAGTCATTTCATGTTTCTCTGCTGCTTAAAACCCTCCACTGGCTTCCCAATTCACATAGGGAAAAGCCTAAACTATCTGAATGGCCAAAAAGACTTGACATGATCCTCTTTTGTTTTCATGTAATTAACTTTTATTGGAGTATAGTTGCACTAACGTTGTGTTAGTGTCTACTGTACAGCAAAGTGAATCAGCTATACGTATACATATATCCCCTCTTTTTTGGATTTCCTCCCCATTTAGGTCACCACAGAACACTGAGTAGAGTTCCCTGAGCTGTATAGTAGGTTCTCATTAGTTATCTATTTTCTACATAGTATCGATAGTGTATATATATATATCAATCCCAATCTCCAAATTCATCCTGCCCCCCTTCCCCCTTGGTGTCCATATGTTTGTTCTCTATGTCTGTGTCTCTATTTCTGTTTTGCAAATAAGATCATTTGCCTTAACCTTCCACATTGTCTCTTATCTCATCGACTCCTCGCTCTCTCCCCTATCCAAGACACTGCAGTGGAGTCCTTGCTCTTCTTTAAACATGCTAGATATGCCCCTGTCTTGGAGCCTCTTTAATTTCCTGTCTGGAGTACTCTTCCTCTGGATATCTCATTTCCCTACCTCCTTCATGTTCTTGCTGAAAAATCACCTTCTTGCTGAGGCCTTCCCTGACCACCTATCCTGTTTTTCGCTGCATTCCTATCCCCTTCCCTGCTTTATTTTGGACCCTTATAAAAATTATCTCCTCCTGAATTACTGTATGTGTTTATTTTTTTTGTTTATTGTCTCTTTCTCTTTGAACTGACTGTCACTTTCCAAAGGCCAGAATATTCTGCTCATCGCTATGTCCCAAGTAATACCATGGTGCCTGATACTAAGAAGGTGCTCAATACACATCTGTTAAATAAATGAATAAATAAATAACTTGGCTCCAAGTAAAGTGTTTTCAAGGTGAATGGAACAGATTCAAAGGAATAGATAAAACAAGTAAGAGGCTGAAAAATATTCAAAGTATGATTAAGAAGGCATATATTTTCTTTCTCATCCTGAAATAACATTTAATTTTATGTACACTTTGAAATGAACATTCTCACAAACCAACTGTGTAAAGGAGCATGGAAAAAAAATGAATTGTGTTTAGTGACGAATTTTTAAACATTGGTTTAAGAATCAGTGAAAATTGGAGTTAATTTTACATAGACAAGGCTTTAGCTGATATCAAATTTTAAAAGCCACATGCTTAAAGAGCCTCTTCTGTAAACATTACTCTCACTTCCTTGCACTAACTCAATGGATTCAATGGTCTCCCAGGAAGAGCAGCATCAATATCACCTGGAACCAGTTAGAAATGCAAATTCTCAGACCCCACCCCCAATCAGCTGTATCAGAAACTCCTGGGGTAGGGCTCAGAAATTTGCATTTTAACAAGCCCTCCAGGTGATTCTGATGCATGCTAAAGTTTGAGAACCAGAGCTGGCTGTAACCAAATCTGGCTCTCCAGAGGACATACTGCTCCCCTGCAGCCCTCCCAAGTGGGAACTGTTTTCCAACGGCATTCTTTGGACCAGGGGCTTGAGGTGAGCTTGTGGTGTGGTTCTCCTTAAGCCTTCTTGCCTCTCACAGGCCATTTTTACTCCCACCTCTGACAATGGAAACACACACACACACACACACACACACACACACACACACACACACACACACACGAGTTGTCAGACCAGAATTATTACCTATTGTTCCTTCTAATATGCTATCATCTTTGTCTTCTGCGTCGTGTACAAACAAGGTAATGTTTTCCCCATTTTAAAAACGAAACAAAAATTTTAAAACTCTCTCTTGAACTTCATTTCCCTTCCAGTCATTGCCCCATTTCTCACCTTCTTTTTACAGCAGAACTCAAAATAATTCTCTAAAAATTCTCCTCTGTTTTTCTTTTGAACCCACTGAAGCAGCCTTTTACTGATACTGCTTTACTAAAACTGCTCTTATCAAGGTCATTTCACTTTGCTAAAACCAATGAGCAATGTTTAGTCCTCATCTAACTTGACCTGTCAGCAGCATCTGACAGTTTATCCTATCTGCTGTGCTTGATTGACTTCCGGTCACCACACTCTCTTGATATTCTCCAACTCAATCTCCTTTGGTACTAACTTTCTCATATATCTGAGTACTGACCACTTCCCTATTCTATCTATTCCCATTCCTACATCTAGTACCATGGCTTTAAATACTATTTATATGTTGATGACTCCCAAATTTCTGTCTCTAGTACCCGAATTCTAGAGTTCAAACCTATATCCAAATGTCTACTCCCCATGTCCATTTTGGTGATTAATGGCCATCTTGAAATTAACATGTCCAAAACCAAGCTCCTGTATGTTCTCTGCCAGACCTACTTCTTCACAGTCTCTCCTATCTCAGGTGATGGTAACTCCAGTCTTCCAGTTGCTTAGACCAAAAACCTTGATAACTCCTTGGCTTCTTTCTCTCTCATGCCATATGCAAGCCAACAGCAAACCTTGTTAGCTCTACTTTCAAAATACATCTAGGATTTGACTGCTTAAATTCTCCCTCCACGACTCTTATCCTGGTCCAAGCCACCATTGTATCCTGCCTGGATTGTATAGCGAGCTCCTAAATGGTCTGACTTGTTCTCTTGTTCCCAGTGAATCCATCTCAGCACAGTGCTGGCCTGACCCTGCTAAACTTAAGTCAGATCTCATCACTCCTCTACGCAAATCCTTTCAGTGATCGCCCGTCTACGTCAGAGTGCAAAACAAAGCACTTATGATGATTTTTTTTGGGTTTTTTTTTGCGGTACGCGGGCCCCTCACTGTTGTGGCCTCTCCCGTTGCGGAGCACAGGCTCTGGACGCGCAGGCTCAGCGGCCATGGCTCACGGGCCCAGCCACTCCGCGGCATGTGGGATCCTCCTGGACTGGGGCTCGAACCCGTGTCCCCTGCATCGGCAGGTGGACTCTCAACCACTGCACCACCAGGGAAGCCCACTTATGATGATTGAAGAGGTCCTCCATGATCAGCCCACCATTACCTTTTTGATCTGATTTCCTGCTCACTCTCTCCTTGCCACACTGGCTTCTTTGCTATTTTCTTAAACACGTCAGGCACATTCCCACTCCCTGAAGTACCTGCTATCTTTGCCTGGACTGCTTTCTTCCAGTTTTCTGCATCACTTTCTCTCTCTCACTTCCCCCAAGGTCACAATTCCAATGTTCCTCATCTACCATTTTAATTATCCCTGACAGTTTCTCTCTCCCTTCCATTTATTCTTTTTTCTTTATAACTTAGTACCATATAATGTATGGTCTGTTTTCTTCATTTGTGTTGTTCACTGTCTCTCTTCCATATTGTGGAAAGTAGAAATTTGTGTCTCTTTTGCTCTGCCCCAGCACCTAGAGCAGTGCCTGGCATATGATAGGCACCTCATACCTATTTATTGAGAAATGAAATGAATGAAAACTTAAGCTCTTAATTTCAAAACAGTAATTACACTCATCCACAGGCCTAGGGGATAATATAAAACCTTGCATTTTTAATAGAATTTATATATTTTTGTGATAATTTTGTTAAGGCCTATCCCTCCTCCCACTTGATTGTTAACAGCATGAAGACTGGAACTGAGTCTGATTTGCTCACAATTGTCCAGGGCCAGGAATAAGGGAGGCAACTGAGGCATATGCTATGGTAATAACATTTAGTTAGAAGAAGGCCCATCAAGTAATCAAGATACATCATTCAATGCAACATTTTTATAAAGTCGAAATGCAAAAATGTGTAATGAATAACATCAAAAGTTTGAATACAAATAGGATTAGTATTCCTGACTTCCTTTAGCCTCACTCTCCAATCTGGCTTCCCTTGGTGCTGATAATTACCTTCTGCCACCCGATAACCATTTGCTGAGTGAGTGAATAAATAAAGGCCAGCAAAGGTGTAGACTAAGAGAAATCTATTTCCTACAGACCTTTCTTTGTGCCTTAGCATTAATAACTAAAGCAACCAACACTTATTATGTGCTAGGCATTGATCAATCATATATATATATAATAACTTTTTTAAGCATTCTCAAAACACTGTAAACAGTTATTGCTGTTATCATCCCCATTTTATAGATGCGGACATTGAGGTCCAGAGAGATGAAATGACTTGGCTGAGTTCATACCCTAGTAAGTGGCAGATCTAGGCTTGATGGTGGCCATGTCAGATCTGTGGATCTGATAGGTCTGCAAGTAACCAGGATACATTCCAGGAAAAGGGAATCTAAGCAAATTCCTTTTGTTCTTATAGGGTGAATTCACACAGACCCCAAAATAAATCATGAAAACATAGGAAAAAACAGATGTCAAGATCCAAACACTAGGCTAGGGAAACTAATGTGGAATTATTTTATGAAGCCTGTGAAACATATGGAACAAGTTACAAAGTGGGGTCATTATAGTTTTTTGTTGCTTTTTTTTTTTTTTTTTAAGTACAGTTGGCTTCAGGAACCAGGGTGTAGTATAGAAGAAAGGAAAATGAAGGAAGGAGAGAAATTATCCTATCCTCTGAAGTAGCAGACAGGTTGTTCTGACAGTTTCCTTATCATTATACACCTTTTAAAAATGTTCTTTCCCACTGAGAAATAATTAATGGTATCCTCATAGGAATGCAAGCAAGTCCCCTAAGCTCAAAATGGTTTTGTATGTAAAAGGTAGGATCACAGGTGGGGATCACTTGCTAGAGATTTATTTGCAAGTCCTTGTAGCAAATACCATTGATGTTAGCCACACTAATTTAGAATAATGCTTTGAGGGCTCTGTTGAAGTTTATCATCAGAAAGAAGAATTGCCATTTAAAATATGTGAGTAAGTTTCAGGGAATAACATTAACACATTTAATTGAATGTAATCTCTACGCCCTTTATGGAAGCACCATCTCCCCTTGCTTTTTGCAAAATAGTGAACTTTTATTGCATTTTGTGAATGGTGGTAATGACATATGTAAAAGTCTTGGGGAAATAGGTTAAGGGTGAATAAATGTGAGAGGCCTTTTGTATTTTCAGTCTCTATTTGAAAACAAATTGCATAACATTTGGGTAGTAACACAGTTTTGAATTCCAGCCCCTCAGGCAACAACTTCTGGTTTCCCTCTGCCCTTCCCAGAACTCCCTGGTAAAGTAGACTCCACCTGGACCTTGAAGCCACAGGCTAAGCTGTTCACCCTGGTAGCTCCACCTCTGCATTTAGACTAGAAAAGATAAGAAAATAAAAGTGTATCCATCCCCAAGCTCCAAGTGGAAATTTATATTCTGATGTGACTTCTTTTAAGATGTGTTGAAATAAAGTCAGATTTTTTTTACTCCCCTTTTACTTTTACAGGAATTTCTGGAGCTCTTTGAAGTCCCAGAGGGGACTGACAGCCCTACGTAGTTGTTTCTATGAGATCTTGTAAGTGCTTGTTTCTCCGAGACCTTGTAAGTGCTTGTTTCTCCTGTGCCATTTTGTTCTGTGTGTTCTTGAGAGCAGACACTCAGCTTTTGTTGGTTTTTGGTGTATGTGAGGAATGATCCCTGTCCTAAATCACTAAAAGCTTCAGTGGAAATAAAGAGGTGTTTTAAAGTAGTGATTTCAAAAGGTGGGGGAGGGCCGGAGGCCCAAAGTGTCATTTTCCAACATCAGATATAACATTTGGTACCTCTCAACAGGAAAATAAGAGACAGGGAATGCTGAGACCAGACTTCTTTGATATTTCTTCAGTCAAGCATATGGGTTTGAGAGAAAACCCTGGATTTATAATAGTGTCTCTATTAGGCAATATCACGATGAATTACAGTCTAACATTACGAGAGGGCTGAGGCAATGAGCATGGCAAACTTGTTAAATCCCTCTGCTATCAATCAGCTCTGTGACCCTGGGCAAGACACTTTACTTTTCTGGGCCTTAGGTTTTTGTTTTTCTCTATAATTCTTTTCTTCCTTATATGCAAGAAGAAATTAACAAGTTCACAGATATAATTTCATTAATTCATTCATTGAACATTTGTATTGATCATCTACTTTTGTGCCAGACTAATTACAGGGTGCCGACGATTTAGTGCCAAGCAAAACTAGACTTGGTTGCTACACTCTTGGAGTTTACATTCTAGTGGGAAGAGATATGCATTATTCAAAACTCATAAAAAGAAAAATATAAATGTAATAACTTTAAAGGGGAGAAATGCGTTGAGCCATGCAAGCATTTAAAAGGGGGAATTGAGCTAGTCCACCATGGGTATTATATTTTGTGCAAGGGATAGTCTAGGAAAAAGAAATGTTTATGACAAGAATTTTTTTCACTCAAAAATAGTTTTATTGAGCCGCCTAGAGGAAATCTTATAGCCTTATTTCATGATATGGCGAAAAAAATTTTAGTAGCTTATATAAGAACTCCTTGTAGGTAGAAACCCAATTTTGTAGAGAGAAGCCAAGCTTCTGAGAACTAAGTATGGATGGACTTCTGTGTGAGTGAGAAAATGGGACACATTTGTGAGCAGGCTTGAAGGTGTAGGATGATAAGAGGGAATGGGTGGGAGCCAAGATGACACAGATGTGAGGCAGTAGGAGATGTGCCTCAGGATCCCTTAAGTTTTAAAGCTATTCACTTCACATAGTGCTTCAATGGACATTGATGGAGAGGTTGGACTTTGCAACTCTAGGTAATAGGCCAAGAAACAGAGACCCTTAAGGATGTAAACTGTCAGAAATCTACAGAAAGCAAGGCTGGGGTCTCTTTGGACTCTCGCAAAGGTTTGGTACTGAATTTAATGTGAAAAGTTCAATAAGATTTCTGTGAGGCAAGTGGGTTCAGCATACATCAGAATTATACTACATGTTAAATTATGTGCTATATTCAATAGAAGAATGCCAAAGAGAAAATTTGCTCTGCTTTTTAGCTACTAAAATGGTATCTGATGTCTCTGGTGACTATACTCAAATCCTCTGAGCCTCATCTCCACGTGGGCTTCAATTCACCTCATGATAGCTTCTGTTATGTGCCCATTTCTTCCTACAGCCACTGGTGGAAGCCTGCTCTCTTAACAAGGATTTGTATGTACCTGGAAATTAGGGGATTAATGCCTCTGGGAGCATCCTTTGTGGAGTGTGGAACAGATGGATAAATTCATCCCCAGTTGACCCTCAGGTGAATAGTTCTAAGATGCATTAGTATACTTTTTATAAATTCTCCTGCAAGACCAAGCCCCAGTTGCCCACAGAAGTGACCTCAAAATTAGCTTTTCCCTCCTCCTTAACTCTTCTCATTCCCTCTCTCCTGCTTCTTGGAATTGCTCCTCAACTGGACTACCTGGATACAAGTCCTCATATCAGGATCTGTTTTTGGGGGGAACCCAAAAGATGACGAACAGTAAAACCTGTGCATATTTGAAAAGAAATAATATGGATGCAGCCATCTGTCTTTCCATTCCTGGGTTTGTTTGTGACTTTCTAAATTCCAAAGTACTATTATTACTGCATTTCATCCTTGAATTTATTCTGAAAGTAAGAATTATTATTATCCCCATTGTACAGATAGAGAAATTAAGGCTCAAAGGGAAGAAGTGAAAAGTAACTTGCTTGATGTCACATGGATGTTGCCCACATAGAGCTAAAATTGGTTATTCCACAGTCAGTACAACCTTCATGGAATGCCTACAGTGTGTCATGCCCCAGGCTAGCCATGGGACCATGTTGTTCCTCTTTCCCCTGGGCCTTCTCTCCAGATCTCTGTAGGATCTCTTTTCTACTTGGGCTGATCTAGGCCTGATCCAGTCGAGAGGGGCACTCTAGACTCCAATGCCTCTAGCCTCTGGAAGGACTGGTGGATAGGATACTAAGATTGCTTTCTTCTTGGAGTTGCTCTTGCCCCAGGGGGCCAGAGATCCAATCCCTTCATCCCCCACCTCAGGGGTATCTTCACCTACTTTATTTTGCTCTTTACTCTCTCAGCCAAATGGCGCAGGACCAACAATTCTGAAAAGATTCCTCTTCGAAAAGATTGCCTTGGTGGCTTTACTTGCCTGACCTCTCTGCTTGGTAAGTGCTGAAAGCTTGTGATTGAAATTATTTTACTGGAGTTACCTCAAGTCTGTATAGGCCATGGTCTCTCCTCAATGTTTTGAAGTGTGTTGACTCTTACATAGGCTGTGAGTGAATATTAAATTATTCTTCCCCCACAGGCAGCAATGAATCAAGTACAAACGGTCTGATTTCTGAAATGATCCATAAAGCTAAGTAAATGGTACTGATCTGGATCCATAATACTGGATTATCAACCCACAAATTAATATGCGTGCCTTGATTTAGAATTGGGCAATAAGAAAGATAAAAACAAAATCATTTAAAACATCTGGATTGTTTTGCTAACTATATTATGAAAGTATACTGTAAATGGCATTAGAA
This sequence comes from Neophocaena asiaeorientalis asiaeorientalis, assembly GCF_003031525.2. Classification (NCBI taxonomy): domain Eukaryota; kingdom Metazoa; phylum Chordata; class Mammalia; order Artiodactyla; family Phocoenidae; genus Neophocaena; species Neophocaena asiaeorientalis. Next base: position 2,693,387 of record NW_020173731.1, on the reverse strand, counting down.
GTTTGCCTTATTTTCTACCCAACATGACATAAAATAACACACATATAAAAAACTGTCAAATGGACATCTGTCTTATAATATGCCTCTACTATTAGCAGAGCAACTGAAAAAGAGCTTTGGTTTCAGGCCCCATAACATTTAAGAGAGAAAATATTTTAAACTAAAATATATTATAAGCTAAAAGTCTTCAAGGTACTCATCTCATTTCTATATAATTTTAAGAGTCTGAAACCCTGCTTTCCTGAAGGATTATTGTTCTTACTGATCATTTTCCAAAGTATATGGCTGCTATTTTATAGAGTTCATATTTATTACTTTGTGTAAAGCTCTTTTTCCCACTAGCAAAGAACAAAACAAAACCGTAAAAAGCAAACAAAAATTCTGGGGTTTATAAATTCTTTATGTTCATATCTTGTGTCAGAATGTCACCATATAGTACTTAAGGATTTTATGTGTGTGGAATTTTATATGGAATAGTAAAGGGAAATAAATGATCATAGATATATGTCATATATATCTATATATTACTATATATTTATATATAAAACTGTATTTGTATAACTGTATATATATATAACATATAGATATATATAAAATTATACACACACATATACATACACAGATGTCTTACCCTGGATTCCCTTGAAGAATCCCAGGGTAACTAGAGGAAAAAGGCAAGTGTGGCAGATAACAATGGGAAGCAAACACAAGATGATATGGTACCATACTGACCACTGCTTCACAAAGAGCCATAAAGAGACATGCATAGCAGCTGTGCACCTGCTTGGCCATATGTGATATCGCTTGCACAGACGGCATGGCAAAATCTTGTATCTGAACAGCCCATCTCGGGGAAGAAGTGAGATGATATTTATCTACCAGCTCTCTTCCATCTTCTGTTTCCTATTGGTCACAATTTGCTTCACGAGAGTTGCTTCACCTACATTTAGAAAATTCTATCATCTGGTCCCTTCGGCAGCTTCGGGGAAGCCAGATCCCACTCCATGTGATGTGTGCTTCTGGAATCAAGTCTGGAAATGGTGGAAGGAACCAGAGACTTAAGACATGTTGCTTGTTTGGCCTCAGGTATAAAATCGTGCATCAGACCCACAAGTAGATCTCAAGGTCAGCAGCTGAGATGGAGGAAGTTGCTGAGGGCCTGGGAGACAGCTGAGGTCAAGAGAATATAGATAGGAACATAAGATGTGATAATACAACATCAACCAATCAGTCAATCTCCAGATACAACATAATATATAATGCATCCTCAAATCTCTGCATTAAAGGAGGAAAAAGAAGTATGTATAAGCTTGTATAGAATATAATATGAAAATATGCTAAGCTTTGGAATGGGTGTTTGTATTTCCTGAGAGCCAAGTTAAAAGTCTGAAAACAGAGTATTGCAAGATGTATTTGGGAGACCTGGCTTAGGAAGCTAAAGAAAACCATCTTTGCCTGTCATCCCCCCTTTTGTCCTTGGGTTAACCACTTGCAGTAAAAGTATGTTTGTCTGGAGGTAGACAGGATAGTTTTCCAAACAATGCCAAGAATCAGATGCCTGGTAAGAGTTGTCTTCCCAGAGCAGAAGAAATAGTTAGATCTGTCGATTTCAAAGAGCTTCCCTCCAGGCTGCCTATAGAGTAAACAAAAAGAGGTAAGAAGCCAACAGTGCAAGTGGAGAAGTTGAATCAATAAACTTGAAATTCAGAAAACTGCAGTGTGAATAACAGTCTTTCAGATAAACAAGGCTGAGAATTATAAGTGCTTAATTTATGTGTATCTTCTAGGTGCTATAGGAAGAGATCTATATAGGAAAACGTGCATTCTAGAAATCAACAACATGAGGGATCAAAATAAAATTATTAGACCAATATCCTTATAAGCAGAAAGCTATTATGTAATAAAGTGTCATGAACAAGTTGATTTTAAAAATAAGGGGCAGGTTTAGTCCCAATTTGTGTGCCTGGCGTTTTACCCAGATCTGCCACAGTGGGTATCTTGGCAAGGGTTTCTTTATGTTGTGGCATTCAGGCATTTGGGGGCTTTGTGGGGACTTTACCTGAGCCACTATAAAGAAACAATCCCACTAAAGATAAAAAGGCGTGTGATTTTAAAGGCCAAATCACGTGCTCCACTGGTTTTACACTTGAAACCCATTGGAACCATACTGGGAATGTCAATGCAGGTTTTTACCATTTTGGAAACACTTTGGTCTCTGAACTGTGATTAGCAATAACTAAATACAAGACATCAAACCTCCATGTTACTTGGAGGACTAAACATAGATGTCTTCAATATACTTTGAATGTTCTTAATATTTGAAGAGAATTTTTTGAATCTGTGCATTTTATTTTTTTTCAATCTTATTTTACAAATTCCTATTCTATAAATAACAGAGTGTTTTAGATAGAGAAACTTAAGGTGCTCTGCCGTTTGGTAATGAAATGAAGGGCAGAAGATTTAGAAAAGTTCATGTACCCAAACCCACAACAAACTAAAATTATAAATTCATGTCTAATGAGTCCAGTGGTCAAAGACTTTGTACTGCTGCCAGAATTGCCAAATTTTAATAAAACTGGACTTGAACATAAAAAAAAAAATAAGGGGCAATTAACTTTAGGGTGGGATTCTGGAAGTACCCATTAGAGTTCCATATAAAGAATGGAAGAATCCAAACTCTTGAAACGCTAAAGCTTTCAGGAGATAAAAATATCTTTAGGAACCTTTTAATTGTGGGTTTGATACGCTAGAAAGATCCAACAGTTTCTGCATTATTTATATTCTGGTGGCAAATCACTTCTTATAATTTGTTAACGTAGGCCCTAAATATATATATATTTGCAGAGCCTGTTGAAGATAGAGATTGCTCCACAGAAATGAAACCTCTGCATCTGGAGTTTCACGCTCGTGGCCTGTTGGGTAAATCATGCCTACAGATGTTTTTCAAAGTGTTTTCAAAATCAGGAAAGGTTACATAAAATTTTAATATCTGGCCATACTAGGTGTTTGGTCCTTCATGGCCAATATTGGCTGGAGGTGAGTATAACAAGTGTGCCCTTGATACTAGCGCTCTCCTGTTACCTCATTCTCACAACTCTATTCTATTGAATCAAATCCACTGTCTCCTGTAGACAGTTGCATCTGTTAACTGCATTCCTCCTCAAACAATCACCTTTAAGAAAATTACTCCAGAGAGACGTAACCCGAGTGTTCATCTTTTAACTTGTTAGTGCTTGCTAACTGGTTTCAGCACATCTGGTGGCTTTCTTTGGCTTTTATGTATTCCTCATGGCCGTCTCTGGCCATACCTCCAACTTCGTCTCCAACACAGGTGCCATTTTGGTGTGTTGCCTGGGCATTCTTAGGATACTTTCTACCCATTTCAATTTGAGATTTGGCTTTCATCTTCTGTCTTGGAACTAAAAGCTAATTCTAGTCTCACAGGTTGATGCCTCCTGATATTGTCGTAGGTTCATCCAAGTGACTGAATATGACTGGCTTCTTATTTTCAATATGCCTTTGGTATATAGATTGTATGAATGGCCCCAATTTTCCATGCCTCTCCGTATCCACATCCTTCGGTGCTGAATCCCTGCCACCCTCGAACACACACACTAACTCTGGGCTTGGCAAGTTGACCCAAACAGAGGCATTAAAATGCACTTGTACTTTTACACTTCCTCTCTTGACTTTGATTGCCTTGAAAACATATTTAAGCTGGCCAGAGAGGGATATGAAAGACAGGTACAAGTGAAGACACAAGAAGAGCTCAGTTGTCCCAGCTGAGTCTATCCGATATCAGCCTGCAGAAAGCTGACCCCCAAACACATTAAAGATCACACAGTCACCTACCTGATATGCAGCTGATGCCCAGATAAGGCCAGAATTGTCTTGCTGACCTATAAAATAGTCAGCAATAATAAATGTCTATTATTTAAGCCGTTGCATTTTGGAGTAGGTTTGTTACATAGCAATGACTAACTGATATAGCATCCCAATTAGTGAGATTTTGGTTGTATTTACCATATAGTCTTCTCATGAGAAATGAACCTATAGGAAGAGCTTGGGCAGCTACACACTTAACAGTGTGCCAGGAAAATATTCTTATAATATTTTGAAGTTTCTCAGAAGCAAAATAATTGAAGGGTTACTTTGGGGTAGGTTGTTTTCATTTGGGAGCATGTAAACATGTCTCATCTAAAAACTGACTATGTTCTGGGGACATTCAAACCCAATATTTGTGTTGTAAATGGTGTTCAAAACCCATTGCCGCATAGGTAGGGGAATCTTGGGCTGGCATACAGAAAATATTTCCCAACAAACCATTGCATTCACTGTTACTTTGAGGTCTCTATGCAGAAATGTGATTGGAAATAAGTGCATTAGGGACGTCAGAAGGTTTGGCAGTGCATTTTAGATGCTTATCTGAGCCACACAAGTTAGGAATCTGGGATGGAAATCTCCTAAGAATAACCATTCTCACGAAATTTCCAATCCCTCTTTTTCTTTTGGCAGAATTTAAAATTCCATGGAAATGGCTCATGTCACAAGACTTCTGTGTGGTGTTGGCCAGCACCAGGAAGAAGAGTGGGCCAGGAAAGGAAAACCAAACCAATGTGGCTGCTTCTTTTCACACCTTTGAAAAGGTTTGGGTTTGGCTCAAACCGAGAAAGAGCACTTGGGGTTTTTATTTTGTGCCAACTCCTTGAAATACCATTCACCTGACTCATGGAGCTTTGAGCATCAGGAGGAAACAAGCCCTTAACCACCATTAACCACTTCCTTATCTCTCAACCCCACACTAACCAAACATTCGTGAATCCCAACATGACTTTCATCCCAGCAGCTTCCACCCTCTCCATCCTCCAGGTTGCTCCATCTGCTTTCTCATATGCAAATATATAAGGTCAGCGAATGCTCATGGGTTAAGACTTTTTCATCAACTAGTCTAATTCTAAGATGCTAATTTAAAGAGATCTTAATTTCTAGACCCTAGAATCATTCACAGCACTGAATTACTTGACAGTCAATAATATGGTAATATTTGGATTCAAAATGCAGAAACTCTTTCCCACGAAGTTAAAACAGGATAAGAGTAACCTGATTTAGTCTATTTTTCAAGTTGCCAGTGGCTGGCATGAGATGGTACTAATGAAGCAAAGGTCAGGGGTTCACATCTCTGTCTGGTTCAATTAGCATTATTATTTTTCACATTCCCCTTCCATCCCCCTCACTCTCAGCCAAGTCTCCTACAAATTAGCGCAGCTGTGCAAAGGGATGTCCAGAAAAGAGAGCACAGAAAGGATTCAGTGGAAACTCACTCTTATTTCTGGAAAGCCCACTGACAGTTTATGTGCTGTATTGCTGCGTATGTGGACATGTATAAGTCTGTGCATGGTGAGGATTGTTTTGGTATGTGCAGTTATAAATATGTGTCTGTCTCTCTAATCTCTCTCGCTGTCATACGATTTGAAAAGCGTGCATTGTTTTAGTCAGGTGAAAGGATTATGTTACCTGAATACCGGTATTTAATGTACATTATCACATTTATTATCATATCAAAACCAGATGTTTAAAATTTGGGCTAGAAAGTCCATAACACGGATTGTATTACCTCAGGGTCACCCTACCACCTAATGCTCACTGCTCAGCTGGTATTTTGTTATGGCTCTAATAGAGCAGTAATGTGCTTCCACAAGTCTTAGTCTGGTATTAGATGACATGTGGGCTAATTTTGGTGGGTTGAGCAGACGGGTAGGGGGTTATACAAACCAGAGCAATTTGCTTTCCCAACAATAAGAAAATATGTGAAGAATTATTGCTAATAGTCAAAGCTTCTCTCTCTCTCTCATTCTGGCTTTGGCTTGTTCTCTCTCCTTACTCTTACTCTCCCTTTCATTCTTTATCTTTGGCTCCTTTATTTAAAATTTGTTGTCATTTTTATTGTCTCCAAATGCCCCTCAAACTTACTCCAGAAACAGAAGCTACCTCTAATTACTAACTTTCTTATCTCAGCAAAAACTATTTGAAACCTTCCTCCTATTTGCCTTTCTTGCATTGCTTCTGTACTGATAAAATTAAAACAAGCAAGCTCAGAAAAGTGATAGCATTCTTGATTTAAGAAATTATAATCCATGCAATTTAGATAAGGCTTAAAAAAAGAAATAAGAGCCTATGTGGAACCAAGCCAACGACTCATCTGTTTGCATTAATAGGTTCCAGCAATGGTACTACAGGCACGGAAAGCCTGTTCGCCACTGCACTTAGCAAGCATATGAGCTTAAAAATAAACTTTGACAATGTAGATCTCTTTGTCCTTTCAGGAATGGAAAACATTATGTACTTCAAAGCATACTAAGCCTGATTGTAAAGTATAGTTGGGATATTGTTACTGTGGCAATTGGCAGTGTCTTTAGGCTGCGCACAGTACATGGATGCTTCGGGTGCAGTAGTGCTTGAGTCACAAACCAGTGAGAGTAAATGATGCTGGCGATTTTGATATGCTCATTTATAAGGAAGAAACTTCTGTCTTTTAAGTTCTCTGGAGCACTGCAATATATTTCCTCCTTTCCATCAGGGAATTTCCTCCTGAACCAAACTGCAAAAACAGAGTATTTGAGTAGCACATTTCACTTGCATACAGCAGCGTTTGTTCATTTTTGACTGTTTTTGGACAGGAAATCAATCTACAGGGTAACACTCACACATAAAAAGGAAACAATATGGGACAATGGCTTGTTAGTACAAGTGACTCTGCTGGGGAAATTACCGACAAGAAACCTTGGAGGAAGAACGGCATTAAAGATCAAAAGCATGATGACTCCTGATGAAAACATCCCCAAATGATGAACCCACAAGCAAGAAGGAACTTCTACTGTAAGTATTTTTGCAATAATCAAGTATCTTACTATTTTCAAAACTTCTAGCGTATGTGGAGTAGATTTCCAAGCAAGTATTTGATGTAGGGAGTCTTCATTATAGACAAGTCTATAATTAAACTCAATGGGTGGTTCCAACAGAGGGTTAGTTACTGGAATTTTTTTGCATGATCTTGCAACACAAATAAATTGTACGTTGACGTGGGCATGTTTTATACAATAGGCATGTTATATCAGGCTTTTACTGTGTGATGTATTACTTCTGGCAATGCAAAATCGATCAACGTTAGTATCTATAAATTCCATTACATTTGGATTCTGGTCATTTGAATGATGTATACTTTGGTTTCATGTTATGGCTAACCCTGTAATCAATTTTTTTCATAAATAAATTGACACACATTATTTGTAATTTACTTAGAGAGAATATTAGCTCTTTCCTTAGTGAATCTAATTTGTATTGTAGGGAAGAGGTGGCTTAGAATTTTAGATATGGGGAAGGAAAGGTATGATAGTTTAAAACTTGGGAACTAAGGCCTTTTAAAATCTTTACATTTCCATAATTTCTTTGGTAAGGAGTTTTGTTTGAAAATTGTTTAGATGTCTGTATATAAGACTTCTATATAACAATATTTAGTATTCCATAGTAATATTGTTATGGTCTTGGAAAGGTAAAGCAAGCTCATCAACAGCATAATCCTATGTAATTATTAAGTATAGCTAAGTCTATCTTTAGTGCCTGGCATAGACTACATACTTAATAAATAGTTTTTAAATGTTGAATGTATGCTGGTGTTGCATAATAGGACAGTTATCCTGATTGTACAGTAATCATTTACATAACAGGAACTTACATGAACTTACACATGAATGTGATTGAATTGTTTAACAAAGAACTGAACAATAATAGGGTTACACTGTTTTGCTGTTTTCAAGAGGGGATTTCTTTAAAAATCAATTTTCTAATTGATTTCTATTCTTGGTTGTTTTTCTTTTGAAATACAAAAAAGTTTGTCCAACTTACTGTTTATCTGAAGGGTAATGTTTTTGGAGCAAATCAGTATGTAAAAGATCAGCTTATTTCCAATCAGTATGTAATTTCCAGGTGCTAGTTTGTGGCATTGAGACTTGGAATTAGCAATTTTGGAGCCCCCTCTGCTGAGGAATAATGGGTAGGTCAAGACACTGGCCAAGTCTTCAGATGGGGGAGATCACATTTTTAGGTGTAAGGGGCATGAAAATAAACTGAGAGGTGAGTGGATGGAGAGATTCTTGGAGTCAAACCAAGTGTTTCTGGAGTGACAGAAGAGAAGCAGAAAATATGGAGAAAGGCATTGAGTGGGAGAGAGCTGAAGAGGTAATGGAAACTCATTACAGATGCCATCTTTGTCTCATATGATGCCAGATAACACTATTCTAGTACTTCAATGTTTTCTAGATCACTTGCTATAGATACTTGTTAAACTAAACACATGTCCTTCTGCTACCACAAGTAGGAAACAAGAATGCTGTACACATGATTTTATTGCATCTTATTAGAAGTGATGGTGGGATCCTTTGGGTAGGAGATGATAGAAGCTGTAACTAAGCAACAATTATCATCAAGGTAAAAAGACTTTTGGATAATCATATATAACATTTGGATAAGCTTAAATTATCCCATTAACTACTCAGTTTAGTTTCCTACTTAGAGATGTATTTTACAAGTAATTTATCCAGACAGATCTATCAGAATGTAACTATAATTAGAAAACGATATTCTATAGGAATCATTTGGAAGTTCGTTTAAGAATTAGAAAGTTGGTTGATATTGTCTACATGAGCATTTTTTCAGGCTAAAATCACCTGGATTTATTAGGTAGAATTCTGAGACCCCAGTCAAGAAATGATGCAATATTAGGGAAGTCTTTTAAGCCTTCCTTTTTAAGCAAAGGGAAGGCATTTGATTATAATCTGAAAGCCAAAGTATGGTAGAATGATTTTGAGAATTATCTTCAAAAGGAAAATATAGTCTTAGGTTGTCCCTTCCTCCCCCCACCCCCAACCCCCCAACACCAATCAGGATATTGTTATTTATTTTTATTTTTTTTAAAGAAGATGTTGGGAGTAGGAGTTTATTAATTAATTTACTTATTTTTGCTGTGTTGGGTCTTCGTTTCTGTGCGAGGGCTTTCTCTAGTTGTGGCAAGCGGGGGCCACTCTTCATCGCGGTGCGCGGGCCTCTCACTATCGTGGCCTCTCTTGTTGTGGAGCACAGGCTCCAGACGCGCAGGCTCAGTAGTTGTGGCTCACCGGCCTAGTTGCTCCGTGGCATGTGGGATCCTCCCAGACCAGGGCTCGAACCCATGTCCCCTGCATTAGCAGGCAGATTCTCAACCACTGCGCCACCAGGGAAGCCCAGGATATAGTTATTGATAACAAATGACAATTTGAATTTTTATGGCATATTATATTTTTCCTAGTTAGTTGTTTGACATCAGAAATATCTGTTGCCAGAACTGTCTAAAGATTTGCTGTATCAGGAGGAATAAACTTCCTACCACTGGTAGATGAGGAGGTTCAATGTGGAGGGAAAAGAAAGTATTTTGAATCAGACAAATGTGTATTGGAATTCCAGAATCCTCACTTATAAACCAGGTGACCTTGAGCAAATTACTTGAACTCTAAGCATCTGGTTCCCCATAAATGGGGTTAATAATTTGTGCCTCTTAGAATAATTGTAAAGATTAAATTAGATAATTTACGTTAACTGCTTGGCCTGTAAGATGGTTAAACTACATGAGCTTTAGAGACTTTTCTAAAATTGTCATTCTAGTAATTCTAGATGTTTAAAATAACCTAAATTCCTTGCTTGTGCTAAATGCTATCCAAAGATGCAACTCAATAGAAATATCTATTCACCACCTAGTGAGCTCCTCATATAAGAAAATTGTAAAGCAAAGCTATTACAAGTGTAGTAAAAGAATAAGGCATTCCTGGGATAAGCCGCACTTGTTCATGGTGTACGATCCTTTTAATGTGCTGCTGGATTCTGTTTGCTAGTATTTTCTTGAGGATTTTTGCATCTATATTCATCAGTGATATTGGCCAGTAGTTTTCTGTTTTTGTGACATCTTTGTCTGGTTTTGGTATCAGGGTGATGGTGGCCTCATAGAATGAGTTTGAGAGTGTTCCTCCCTTTGCTATATTTTGGAAGAGTTTGAGAAGGATAGGTGTTAGCTCTTTTCTGAATGTTTGATAGAATTCACCTGTGAAGCCATCTGGTCCTAGGCTTTTGTTTGTTGGAAGATTTTTAATCACAGTTTCAAGTTCAGTTCTTGTGATTGGTCTGTTTATATTTTCTATTTCTTCCTGGTTCAGTCTCGGAAGGTTGTGCTTCTCTCAGAATTTGTCCACTTCTTCCAGGTTATCCATTGTATTGGCATATAGTTGCTTGTAATAATGCAAGGATTCTTCAATATACACAAATCAATCAATGTAATAAACCATATTAACAGATTGAAGGAGAAAAACCGTATGATCATCTCAATAGATGCAGAAAAAGCTTTTGACAAAATTCAACACCCATTTATGATAAAAACCCTCCAGAAAGTAGACATAGAGCGAACTTTCCTCAACATAATAAAGGCCATATATGACAAACCCACAGCCAACATTGTACAAGGAGATCAGCTCGGTGCTTTGTGACCACCTAGAGGGCTGGGATAGGGAGGGTGGGAGGGAGACACAAGAGGGAGGCGATATGGCGATATGTGTATATGTATAGCTGATTCACTTTTTTATAAAGCAGAAACTAACACACCATTTAAAAGCAATTATACTCCAATAAAGATGTTAAAAAAATTTAAAAAAAAACAAAACAAACAAAAAAAAGAATAAGGCAATCAGAATGCACGGCTTGAAAGTAATAAAGTTTTTTTGTGGTGTTTTTGATGTGTTAGGTGGTCTAAATTAATTTGACGGACTGTTCTGTAGTCTTTGATGACTAAGATAGTGGAAACACTGGCCAATTAATTCCCCTTTTCATCCTCTGTTAAATCATTTTAGGAAACCCACCATAGCCAGCAAGGTCATTCTCAGGAGAAATGGTTTTGGAGAGTTTAAGGACAGAAAATTGTTCATCTTCAAAATGTTTCCTACGACATCTTCCCTTGGTGCCTGCCAAAGTCCAAGTTTTAAGTGGATGGTGTATGTCGATGATTTAATTTATTGTGTCCATTTGTTATCAGCGTAAGTGCAAAGCACTTGGCAGAACCATCATTTTTACACTACTGTTTATACTAGCTTAAGCAATGTTTGAGCATCACAGATATGAAATAACAATCTAGCTGTTAGATTTACTAGCTGGAAAATTACTATGTATTTGGGAGAGTGTGAGCAGTGGCTCTTAAAAAAATATTATCTTGCATCTGTCTAGTGCCGTTTTCTTTTTAAAGTGTTTCTACATATATAATTTCATTTTTTTCTCACCTCTGAAGTAGAGAGCGTTGCACATTAACTTCATTTACTGCATAATATGAATAATAAGTCAGAGATTAGGCAGAATTGTCTAAGGAGAAGATCAAATATGAAATAAGACTTTGCATCTAGTGTAATTTATCTAATGGTTTGATGACTATCTCTGATTTTTATCTAGAAATATATGATTCATCTGCTTCTCTCATGCCTTAATAGGACCCTTAAACTTGAGTGCTAATTAACACTTACCTTGTTTTGTGCCTTCTACAGAGACCCAACCAATCAGGCACACAAAAAGAGATACTGCAACTAGGTTCAGCCCCAGTTAGGTGTGCAGAAAACCTGCGTGTCTGGAATTCTCTGACTCCTATACTATCAGTGTATCCCAGACACTTCTAGAGAGTAAAGGTGCTGATATTTGCTCATTAAATTTGTTGTTTTACAAGGGAGTCAAGGCCACAGGCACACTCTTGGCCATCTTCCTTGTCTAAAATGACATGGATTTGACAATTTTATTTTATATATCTTATTTTATTTATATACTATATAAATAAATTTATTTATTTGTATATATATTTGTGTGTGTATATATATAAATAAATAAATACACACACACACACACACACACACACACACACACACACACACACACACACACACACACACGTATAACCAATTAACAAATTGGCAGTATCAGGTAAAACTCTGCTCTATAGCTCCTCAAAGGCTGATAAGCTACATCTTACAGGCATAGATCTTGAGACTCAGGGTATGGTTATATCTGTTGATTTGTGTCTAATAATCAGAAGTCTTCTTGGTATGATTGAAGATTTTAGCCAGTAAGAACCACAATTTACAGGTGCAAGAGAAAACCAGAAAACTATATAGCAGCAGGGTCCAAATATCTTACACAAGTTATACACTAGGTGATTTTGAAATGTGTTGATTTTTTCTCAGCAGCTCCGTCTGTGCAACATTCTTTTAGCTCAGTTCTTAATTTTCATGTAATAGCTTAACGTTGCCACATGTTCTGTATGATACTTTTGGTTGATGGCATTTTATGAAAATATCGGCTCGAAGAGGAAATCTTGGAATTGAGGGCTTAGATGCATTTTGAATTGAATAGATTGAAACTTAGAGAAAACCTTATTCTGTGAGAATATGGCTCACATAGGGTTATCCTTATTACTCCTCCCTCGTGTGAGAGAAACAGCCTCTAAGGTTAGACTTGGTGCAGCAGAGCTAATGGAGGTGCAATTACAGGTCATTGAATTGTATGATGCCAAAATGTTTAGTTTTCACTAGGCTGTTTTTGTTGTTTTGAAACCCGAGGTGAGAGGTCAAGATAAATTGAACAGTCATGTATAAAAGCAGACGGTAAACTTTCCACACCTTGACGTTTTAGAGTTCTGAGTAGTGCAATCTTGGAAAAGTTTTTGCTTCTTTTCCTTTATGTTTTTAAGATTTGTTTTATTTTTGAGAAAGGTACAGGATTCTCACTTCTTCAGGGTAAGATAGTCTGCTCACAAAACACAGATTTTTATTTTGTATATATATTTTGAACTATTAAAAACCTACATAAAGTAAAATTCACTAATTTTTGTGTGCATAGATCTGCAAGTTTCCACAAATGTATAGAGTCTTGTAACCATCACCACAATCAAGATAAAGAACAGCTCCTTCATTGCCAGAATACTCCCTCATGCTGCTTGTTCGTAGTAAAAGCCTCCCCCATCCCTAATCCCTGGGAACACTTACCTGTTTTTATCTCTATAGTTTTGCCTTTTCCAGAAAGTCATATAAGTGAAATAATACAGTTTGCACCTTCTGAGTCTGGTTTCTTTCACTGAGCAGAATGCATTTGTGACTCATCCATGTCTATCAATAGTTTGTTTCTTTTTATTGCCAAGCAATATTTTATTGTACCAGAGTTTGTTGGTTTATTCACCGATGAAGAACGTTCAGGCTGTTTCCAGTTTTTGGTGATTATAAACAATGCTGCTCTAAACGTGATACACTGTAAATGCAGGTTTTTGTGTGAATGTAAGTTTTCATTTTTCTAGGGTAAATGAATTCCTAGGAATGGGATTGCAGAATATTGTAAATGTACATTTAACTTTATAAGAAACTGCCAAACTCTCTTCCAAACCGACTTTACCAATTTGCATTCCGACCAGCAATGTACAAGAGTTCTAGTTTCTTGGCCTCCTTGTCAGCACTTGGCATTATCAGTCAGTTTATTGTTTGTTTTGTTGTTTTTATTTCTTATCCATTCTAAGAAGTGCGTAATGGCATCTCATTATGGTTTTTAGATGGTGAGCATTTTTTCACGTGCTTATTTGTGATCTGAATATCTTGTTTGGTGAAATGCTCAAATCTCTTGACCATTTTTCGTTGGATATTTGTTTTCTTATTGTTATTCTGAGAGTTCTTTTAAAATTATGGGTATAAATCCTTTGTTGGATTGGTAATTTGAAGATATTTCCTGTAGTTTACCTTTCACTTTCTTAACCATCTTTTATAGAGAAAGCTGTTCTAGTTATGATGAGATATAATTGATCTATTTTTTTTCTCTTATGGATCAAGCTCTCAGTGTTATGTCTAAGAATTCTATTCCTAAACCAAACTCATGAGCATTTTCTCCTGTGTTTTCTTTTGTCAGAAGATTTGTAATTTTATGTTTTACATCTAGGTCCATGATCCACTTTAATTTTTTTTATAAGTTATGAAGAGTGGCTTGAGGCATATATTTTTGCATATGAATATCCAATTGTTTCAGCACTGTTTGTGGAAAAAAACCTATCTTTTATCCATAGAATTGCCTTTGTACTTGTATCAAAAGTCAGTTGACTGTATTTTTGTAGGTCTATTTCTAGACTCTCTATTTTGTCCCATTAATTTATGTGTGTATACTTTCACTAATGCCATACTGTCTTAGTTAGTATAACTTTACAGTAAGTCATAAAACCAGATAATGTAAGGCCTCTAAATTTGTTCTTCTTTCTCAAAGTGGTTTTCTACATCCTTTTTCTATATAAAATTTTGACTCAACTTGACAATACCTATAAAAATCTTACTGCAAGTTTGATTGGGATAAGAAGTAACTCTATAGATAAATTTGGGGAACATTGACATCTCAATGATATTTGAGCCATTTAATCCACTTATTTAGCTCTTGATTTCTTTCATCAGTATTTTTTATTTTTTATCATGTAGACTACATTTTTTGTTAGATTCATACCTAGGTATTTCATTTTTGGGAGCTCTTATAAGTGGTACTTTACAAATTATATTTCTTATTTTTATTGCTGGTATATAGGTGTATGTTAGATTGTTTTTGTGTATTGCCATTTATCTTGCAAATTTGCTAAGCTCATTTCTTAGTTCTAGGAGCTTTACCTGGACGTTTTTTAGATTTTTTAAATTTAGATCATACAGTGTAGGAATAGAGACAGTTTTATTTATTTATTTTCTTTCCAATACATGCGCCTTTTATTTGCCTTATTGTACTGGCTAGGGCTTTCAGTACCATGTTGAGTAGGAGTGGTGAGAACAAACATCTTTGACTTGTTCCTGATCTTAGGTGGAAAATATTGAATCATCATCATTAGATATGGTGTTAGCTATAGGACTTTTTGTAGATATCCTTTATCAGGTTAAATAAGTTTATTTCTATTATAATCATTATAATATATGATGCAGTTTGCTAAGAGTTTTTATTGGTGGATTTAAATTTTTTTCAAATCCTTTTTCTGCATCTATTGATATGGTCATGTGGGCCAAAAATATTTTAAATGTAGTCAGTAATCATATTGCTGGTAATATTAATGTTGTTATCTTGAGATTATTCTACATGTAACATGAATTTAAAAAATGAGTAATTATGGTATACTTTAATTTTATCATCTTTTGTGACCTTGAGAAGCAGGATTCCTATGGAAAAAATGAGATACAGATGATATGGAAGAAGTTAAGCATAAACGTTTTAGTACTGAATTTGAATTTGAAATATCAGTATTAACATAAGGTATTTAATATACACACATATATAATATATTATATATATGCAGTTGAGAACATATGTAATAGAGTAGGTATGTAATATAGTATGTATGATATAGATATAGTTATAAATATATTTCTCAGCTGTGTCCACTGGAAGGGCTTTGAAAAAATTACCAAGCACCCAATAACAATGAGAATCTTTAGCACCAAAATTGTGGTCTTGATATACTGTTTTCCCACTAAAGAAGCTAAGATAGCTTTGGGAAATGTGTGGTGGGTCCAACTGTGGATAAAGATATGCAGAAAACGAACATGAAACATCTTATATCATATAGTGAAAAGGCCCTTAAGGCTAATAGGGCTATATCATTGATTCATGAATATGAAACCAATTTTAAAAGGCTACTATTAGCTAAAAATGAGACAATTTGAACAGGATAATAATTGCAATGAACTAAATCCATCAAATGTTTAAATCCATGAGTTCATAATGATAAGAAAAATTAATTGGAGATTCAAGGAAGACCTTTTAAAAGTGACAGTTTAGCTGAAATTGAGGGATAAGTAGGAAAGAGCTAGTGAAGACAATGGAAGGAATATACGTGCACAGCCAGAGGATGGGAAGAACTTTGTCCTGTGTAGCAGGAAGACAGTGAGTGAAAGGGAGAGAGGTTCAAAATGAGATTGGAGAAATATACAGGACCAATCATTCAGGGCCATGTAGTCAAGCTTAGGAGTTCATCTTTCATTTTAAAAGCAATAGAAACTTCTTGAAAAGTTTTATGTAGCGAAGGGGCATAATCAGACTTACAGCTTTAAAAGATCGCTCTGACTGCTACATGGCCAATGAATGGAGTTAAGAGCAAAATCAGAGAGAGAGAGAGAAAGAGAGAGAGAAAGAAAGACAGAGAGTGTTAGGAGCCACTGCAAGTGAGAGATGAAGCTGGCTAGGTCTGGTAAGCACCCATGGAATGCAGTTCTCTTTCAACATGAAAAAAAAAGGAATCTAAGAAATACTCGTCGCTCTTTGGGTATTTTATAATCTTCTACCTCCTAAGTACCTGAGAAAATGAGCCCTTTTATCCTTATTCCACTATTATCAATAACTGGTTTAGTATGGTTTCCTCCAGCAGAACCTAGACTCCATGTAATTTTTATAATAAAAAAGAAACAAACACAGATATAGAGAACAAACTCGTGGTTACCAATGGGAAGTAGGAAGGGGGGGTGGTAATATAGGGTTAGGAAATTAAGAGGTACAAACTATTATGTATAAAATAAGCTACAGGGATATATTGTACAACACAGGGAATATAGCCAATATTTTATAATAACTATAAATGGAATATAACTTTTAAAAATTGTGAGTCACTATATTATACACCTGTAACTTATACATCAACTATACTTCAATTAAAAAAAAAGAAAAAACTTAGGAGGCCCTTTTCTGTCTGATAGAGTGATATCACTTTGCTTTTAAAGTCTTCTGAGTGGATAAAATTACCTACTTTTACAGTTTGTTTTTACCTTTTCTGAAGCAAAATATAGACTTTTCAAAAAATAAGATGCAATTAGAGACTGTTTCTTACTGAGTTCACATAAAGAAAAAACATCTCTTTCTATGTAAAAAGGAGTTATTTCTTTCCTTAAGAAACAGCCATGAGCAGGGCTCAGATAAGGTGTCCAGTATGACAATGTCAGTTGTTAATGGCTAGTGCCTGTTAATTGCCGAATCTGTTCTAATTGGTCGGTGCTGATGCATTAATGTTTGTTGAATATTAAACACTCTTCTCATGAATATTAACATAATATTTAAAATTTTCATTTGGAACATATTTCAATTAATTCATCTTCTGTATGGCTGGAATTAGAGGTTGAGCATTCAGACATACCAAAGCGTTCCTTTTGGGTGGCAGGGAGGGAAGACTGTTAGAGAGATTTAGTTTAGAGATGTTGTAGGTCATCTCTTCGTACATTGTCAATTTTTCAGAATGCTTGGTTATTCTCCATGGAGAATACTCCAGCTGGTTTGCCTCTGTTATTCTTTTCTTCCTTTCTTTGATGCGATATTATTTTTTTGCTTTTAAAAAAGAGACCACAATTTCTGACCATATTTTATTAAGAAAAGAAAAAGTTAAGAGGATTTAGTTCAACACGAGTCATCATAGATCTATTGGTCAAAGTTCATAGTATTAACTGTCTTTTCCTCCCTTGTTGAATGAGTGTGCATTTTCTACCATATATGCCAATCCTTTGGTAGCTCGATAGGTGTCCTTCAGATGTGTGATGTTTTGGATATTTTCAGTGGGGGCATTCTTTAAGGATAGTTTTGTACTGTGAACTCCGTTAATACTGGGACCAATTTATTGAATTGGGATCAGTTTATTGAATAAGTGTATCAAGCTTGGAAATATTAATAATCAAAGATAAAGTCTGACTACAAAGACTTTTAGACTACCTTTCTTGAATGTCTTGTAAATTGGTTAAACTCTAGTGACAACACCTATTTTCTTGTGGGGCTCATGTACCATCTCAGAAGCCAATTTCAAAAGAGGATTCCAGAAATATTTTCAGCATCAATACCTTTAGATCTCAATGGTTTTCCAGGGTGAATATTTCAGGATGGTAATCATTTGGATGTATGAATTCTAAAAACTTTCCTTATGCTTTATTCTTTGTTCCCATCACGTACCCTCAAACAAATAATTGGGATTAAAGACTGTCCAACTAAAATGTCATACATAGGATATCACCTTTTAATTTCATTTTATAAGACTCCTGGTCTGCCTTTACTCTAATAATCAAACACATTTCAATAATGATGAGAAGATTTAGTCATTTCAATAATTTTAAATGATCCAAGTTAAAAAGAATCACAGAATGTATATTTTCATTGATGATACCTGGATATTGGATATTAAGAACATTTATTTTAACTTTACAGTAATTGTCTTCTATTTTTGGACAGTGAGAAAATTGTGCTTGAGGTAGTCATGTGAAGTACTTATGATTCTCTACCTATAAACTCAAATGTTTAAGAAATATAATTTGACTTTCCTATGAAGTGAACTTAACTTTTATTTCATGTTCCCTATTTTACTTGGGAGAAATTTAATCTTGGGTTAATTTGGAGTTTCTTCCATTGTTTCAGGGTCTTTTCAGTCAATTCAGGATCTTCTCAAATCCCAGGTTTACTTCTAGGTCTGGGAGCTTTCAGAGGTCCAAGTCCTTGGCATGGATATTTTGACAACTACCTTGGTAGCACTAGTCGTGCCATATCTGGTTATTGAGTCCTCCCAAGTTTTATCCTTCTTGCCCTAAACATCAGGACTCATCAAGTCTGTCTGACAATTTCTGAGCCCCTCTCAGGAGACATGAGAAGTGTATGGCTGTTCCCTTGTGTTCTCCTGGGTCCACAGGGGCTCTCTGATGCTGTCTCCATCCCCCTTTGGCTGGAAACCGTAGGCAGCCATTGCTACTCAAATGCTACCATGCTGAGCAGGGCATAGTGCATTTTAAAGAAATGCTCTGCTTTACTGAGATCTGCAAAGTAAGTTCCAGGTCGCAGGCTCCTCTGGGATTCCCCAAACCTGACTGAGGAGGTGCATTCCCCCTCTGCCTGACTTGGCCTAGCATGGGGGGCGTGTACAAGGCCCCTTCCCAAGGATTTAGGAGCATCTAATCTCTCTTTCTCTCTCTGCTTTTTCTCTCCTTTACCCAGCCCAGATTATCTTTACATTCTCTGAAATAGAAGAGAATAAACCTTTAATTTCATACATCATGATTTTTCCAACTTTAATGTTTACATAAAGACTTTGGCTTTTAAAACTCAGAAGTTAGTGATTTGCTCCTTTGTTCTTTCCTTCCCAGAAGCTGTAAATCTAGAATTGGCTTTATCAGTGGGGGTAGAATCACATAAGTAAAAAGAAATTACTAGGAATGAAAAGAGACAGCCCAGTTACATAATATCCAAGTATGAAGAGTATGGTTGTTTATACATGGCTTTCCACAGCCTACAGATTTTTAAACTGAAGGAAGTAACCCTAAAATATGAGACTTCCATTTTAATGGAACTATTGCTACTGTGAGACAGCTGTGTAAATCCCTTTCGACTGACCAATCTTGCCTTTTAGGAACTTTCTCTAAGGCTTTGTTTTTTGTTGTTGCATTTTTTTTTTTCCTGTACAGTTAAATTAGGAAAGACATTTAGTCTTGGAAATACATGGGCTCTTTGGGCTCCAGCCAGCTCTATTACAAAGACATCTTTCTGTGTACCTCTGTTTGACAAAGAGAATTCCTGCTGTATTATCCAGCTGTGCATAACTGAACTTGTCAGTTCAGTGACTCTTTAATGAATCTCCTTTTAATATCTACCCCCTGGCCATAAGTATGTCACTTCAATATTATTTTATAGTTTGACTTGAGTTACATTGAAACATTTTGAAACTGGAAAGACATGGCAGTATCTCACTTTAAATAACTCCCCAACAATTATAGTCAATAGTTGAGTGCCCTAGTTAGTGAGCCTGGGCATGTTGCAAACAGATTTAGCATCTAAGGATGCATATTATAGCTAAAGTCCATCCATCAGCAGATGTCTTTCAGTAAGCCCCAAATTCCAGATTTGTTTTGACATTAACGTTCACTAACAATGGGAGTGATGCAAAACAATTATACATTAAAAAATTTTTTTTTTTAGTTTATAAGGCACTCTTTTCCAGGTGAGAAAATTTGGATGAGAGAAGTTGCTCAAAGCTAGGTTGGTCTATTGTAGCGATTATGTTTGACCCCAAATAACCAACCCTAAATTTTACATTATACTCTGTTTTGTTTTGTTTTGTCTCCCACCACTATACCCTGATGCCTTTGATGTTTTGTCATTAGGACACAGAAGAGAAGGGCCAAATCTGCATACCCAGCGTTGGGGATCCCCCCACCCCTCCGCCAGTGTGAGTAAATCCATGGAGGGCACAAGTAAAGCCACTGCCAAGAAGTGAGCAGGAGAAAGGACATGTGTCCCCTTTGTGGATGGGGACATTTATTTTGCTTCTGGCAAAGTAGTGGTGGCATGAAGTTCCTGAAGCAGGTGTAGGGACCTGGTGGGGTGAATGCTTCTGCCAGGCACAGCTCTGCTCTGACACCCTGTGGACTCATAAGCCACATGGACTAAAGCAATCTCTGGATGGGGCCAGTATTTGGTTGAGGACTTCCAGGCTGGAACCAAGGCTGGGGCTGTGTCAGGTGTCCACACAGCATCCATGTCATCTTCTCACAGCGCTGGTTCACAACATTAAGAGGCTCAGTGTTGCAGGTGTCTGCCTGCCCAGAGAATATCCTGGCATTTGAGACTGTGTAAACCTATGCTCTCTTCTAGGTTTATCAACACTGCTTTCATGCAAAGACACTTGTGCTGGCCACGGTTACTGCAGCAAAATAGGTTTTGAAGATGGCTTGCAATTTTCTGCCCTAATTTTTTCTCACACTATTCCCATGACTTCTCAAAATCTCACCTATGCACTAAATTCCTCCTCCTTCAAAAAGCTTTTCATGTCTGAAATTCCCACTGAACAAATGTTTCTTAAATGTTAAAGAGCCCTAAATGAGGAAAAACAAAAAAAACCCTCAGTGATTCATGAATTGTTTTCACTATGTAGGAGACTATCTGGCTACTGATCAGACATGTATTAATGATATAAAAGTCTGTGTAGCCATCCCCACCTACAAGAGCTAATAAATTAACAGCCTACAGGCCAACAGACTCCTACAACGTTTTTCTTGCTCAAGCAAACATACATATCTCTAGGAGTTTATCTTTTTACTGAAATAAAATTATATTATACACATTACATTTCAGTTGTGTATTTAGCTTAATAATATGGCCTGGACATAAATTGGTTACAAGCAAGTATGTCTAGTGGTTAAGAGCCAAGGCTTCAGGGTAACACTGCCTGGGTTCAAATCCAAGCCCAGGAGCTAAGTAATCATGTAACTTTGGGAAAGTTATTTAAGCTCTAGTTTTCTAATTTGTTAAATGAAAATAATAATAATATGTACCTCATGGGGTTGTTGTGACAGTTAAGTAAGTTAGTCCACATAAAGTGCTTACAAGAGCACACTCAATGCGTGTAGTTACACCTTGTCCGTATGGGTCAGAAAATATGCATATACACACAAACACAATTTTATGTAAATGAGATTATCAGAATGCTTTCATTGCACTACAATATTTCCGTTTTGCTTTTCCT
Source organism: Neophocaena asiaeorientalis asiaeorientalis (assembly GCF_003031525.2). Lineage (NCBI taxonomy): Eukaryota > Metazoa > Chordata > Mammalia > Artiodactyla > Phocoenidae > Neophocaena > Neophocaena asiaeorientalis. The sequence continues at coordinate 2,671,801 of NW_020173731.1, read as the reverse complement.
TTTAGTCCCTACTGTCTTTCTTCTTCTTCTTCCCATAATTGCCTCTCTTGCTCCAACCACTTGAAGTAACATCAATGTGAGCAAGTATAAACCCTCCTAACTAGTGTACTCTTACATGAATTCTTCTGTAAAGTCCCTGATGATTATTGAACCAGATCTCACATTTATACATATACATATAACATACATATGTGCACATATACACACATATGTGCATATGTTTTTGTCATTGTTTGCTCTGCAAAAGTGAAACCATATTATATACATTTTTGGGGGCATATTTTCTCATGCGTGAGTTGCTTTTGGGAGTCTCTCCAGGTTAGCAGACACGAACAGTAATATTGTGTCCTGTGGATTACCGTAACTTATTTCTTTGTGTACACATATTTTTACCGCTACAAAGAGTACTGTAATAAACAACTGGGCTCACATATATTTATTTACTGGTGGTTATATTGCTATGGGACATATACCCAGGAGATACATTGCTGGGTCAAAAGGTTTATGTATTTTTAACTTTAATAAATATTGTCAGATTGCTTTCTGAAGAAGCTGTACCCATTTGCATTTCCACCAGCAGCGCAAAAAATACTTTTTTCCACATATCCCCACTGACAATGATATCATTATTTAAAATTTTTGCCAGTCTGATAGGTTTAAAGGGATGGTTTGTTGTTAACTCAGTTTTCAATTTCCCTATTAGTGAATTTAAACAACATATTTATATGTATTTATTGGCCATTTGGATTTGCTCATCTGTGAATTGCCTATTTATATCTGTTGCTCGTTTTCCTCTTAGGCTGTTGCCTGTTTCTTGCCGATTTTTAAAGCTCTCTTTATATAATTATAGCTTTTAAACCCTTATTTGTCATCTGCATTGCAAACATGTTTTCTAAGTCTGTTATTTGTTTACTGTCTTTATTTATAGTGTCTTCTGCCACACCACAGTTCTTTATTAGCTTTTATGTCTTCCCCAGAAGCCCTAATGAAATATTAAAATTATAGTTATATTTACTACTTTACCTGTTTTTTTATACATGACATGAGCTAGGATTATTACTTTAATTTTTTCAGGACGGGTACCCAGTTTGGGGAGAAATTTTGTTAAATAGACATTTTTTCTCCACCAAATTGAATTACACCCTCATCAAGTATTAATAAGATCAATATGATTAATAGATTTCTTAGGTTCCATGCCTTTCTTGTTCAATTCAGTTTATACTGTTATTTTAAAGGGAATGTTTTCTGCTTTTTCTTTTTCTAAGGATATATGTTACTAGAGAAGAGAAAATCTATTGAGTTCAGTCTGCTTACCTGGTATGCAGTCATTCCATAAATTCTCTTATCAATGCTCATAGGCTTTCTCTTTTAGTCTCTTAGATTTTTAAGTACACAATCATGCCATCAGCAAAATAGTTTTACCTCTTCATTTTCAATATTTCTAACAACTATTTAATTTTCTTATCTCATTGTTTTCACTAGACTCTCCAGGCTAATATTGAATAAATGTAGTGATAATATCTCTGCTTGATTCCTGAATTTTACCGGGTTCTTTCAATTATTTTGACATTGAAAATACTTTTGACTCTTGGTTTTAGTAAATATTTCAGTGGTACCCTCTTCCTATCTTAACTAAAGATTTTTTTACTGAGATTGGCTGTTAAATATTATCAAATGTCATTTCAACATCTATTAATAGGGTCATATGAGTTGTTTTCCTTCAATTTGCTGAAACACTAAATTACGATGATAGATTTTCTAGTTCGAACCTCTTCTTGCACACCTACAATATACCCTACTCAGTTAGCTTCAGGTTTTTGTTGATAGGTAGCTGTATTCTATTTGTTGAAATTTTATTTAGAATATTTGCAATTACTTTCTTAAGTAAAATTGATCTATTTTAATCAAGTTTTGGTATTTAGTTTATACTAAGTTTATATAAAATTGGGATGCTGTCCAGATTTTCTGTGGTCTGGAATAGTATAAATTATATTCTTTGAAAGTCTGATAGACCTCAGCTATGAAAATATCTGATGGATCTTACTTGCCTTTCATTCACTTCTATAGAAATTGGCCAATAAAAGTTTCCTCTTTACTTTGGTTAATGTTAATAACTTTTGTATTTTGCTAAAAATTATCCCCTCTGACTGGCTTTTCAAATTAATTGTCATAGATTTGTGTGCAATATGTCCTTATAATTCTTTTAATTCCTTCTGCAATTGAGGTTGTCTCATGTCTCATTCCTAAGAAAACTAATATTATAAAAATTTTCCCTTTTTTTCTTAACCAAGCTTACTAGAAGTTATACGATTTAATGGCTTTTTTAAAACAGCTTTTATAATCCTGTCTTAATTTTATTTTTTTAAATGTCTGTACCTTTAATTTCAGTATCATCTTTATTTCCTCTTTTCTACCTCTTTTTTGTTCTGTTTTGTCATTGTCATTCTAATTCTCAGGAATTATACTAAGCTAAAGTCTTTTTAGCCCTTCTTTTATAGCAGAGACATTTAAACTTTGCATTTTCCTTTGGGTAAAAATTTCACTCTTTCCCATATGTTTTTGAATTTTTCAAAATTGTGGTATATTACATTTGGTGAAGTGCATAGATCCTAAGTGTACAGTTCAAAGAGTTTTTTTTTTTTTTAGTTAATTAATTAATTAATTTTGGGCTGCGTTGGGTCTTTGTTGCTGCGCGTGGGCTTTCTCTAGTTGCGGCGAGCGGAGCCTACTCTTCGTTGCATTGCGCGGCTTCTCATTGTGGTGGCTTCTCTTGTTGTGGAGCACAGGCTCTAGGTGCGCAGGCTTCAATAGTTTGTGGCGTGTGGGCTCAGAGTTTGTGGCTTGTGGGCTCTAGAGCGCAGGCTCAGTAGTTGTGGTGCATGGGCTTAGTTGCTCTGCAGCATGTGGGATCTTCCTGGACCAGGGCTTGAACCCGTGTCCCCTGCATTGGCAGGCAGATTCTTAACTACTGTGCCACCAGGGAAGCCCTCAAAGAGTTTTGACAAATGCATTCAGCATGTGACTCACACCCCTATTAAGATATATAGTCAACCTCTGAACAGCATGGTTTTGAACTCTGCAAGTCCACTTATACACAAATTTTTTTCAGTAAGTATATAATAGGCCCTCCATATCCTTGGCTGTGGAATCCATGCATACAGGGGGCCGACTATATTACTTGAGCATCTGTAGGTTTTGATATCCAAGGGATGATTTTAGAGCACTTCCATTACCCCAGAAAGCTCACTCATGTCTCTTTACGGTAAATTCCTTCCAACACCTAGGCAACCATTGCTCTGATTTCTGTCACTACAAATGAATCTTGCTGTTGTGGGACTTCATATAAATTGAATAATTTAATGATTCATTTTAATGTCTGATTTATTTTATTTAGAATAATATTTTAAAATTCATTCATATTTTTACATATACCATTATTCAGTACTTTTCATTGCTAAGTAGGAATCCATTGCATAGATATACCATAATTTGTTTATACTCTCCACTGATGATTGATATCTGTGTTGTTTCTATTTTCTTTACTAGTATGAATAAAGCTGCTATGAATATTTTATACAAGTCTTTTTCTGTTCTGTTTGTTTATTTCTCTTGATTAAATACCAAGAGTGGAGTTACTGAGTCCTATCCTAAGTTTACACTTAACTTTATAAGTAACTTCCAGTTTTCTGAAGGGGTTTTATCATTTTACAGTATCGCCAGAATGTGTGAAAGTTCTGGTTATTTCACGTGCTTGCAATACTTTCTACTGTCAGTCTCTGTAATTCAAGCCATTCTCATGTTTGTGAAATGATAGCTCAGTGTGGTTTTAATTTGCAGTTCCTTGCCAACTAGTGATGTTAAAAAAATTAAGTACTTCTCATTTGCTTCATTCTGTCTCTTCTTTTGTGAGGTAACTGTGGAGTCTTCTGCCAATTTGGAGGGGAGTTGTTAGTGTATTTTAAATTTTATTTTGGGATAATTTTTGATTTACATAGAAGTTGCAAAGATACCATCGAGTTCCCCTACAGCTTGATTCCTTCTCCCAGCTTCCCTTAATGTTAACATCTCACATAACCACGGTATATTTGTCAAAACTAAAAAGTTAACATTGGTGCAATCCTAGTAACTACACTGCAGACTTTATTCAAATTCATCAGTTGCCGCAATTAATGAATGTATATTTGTACCTTATTATTCATTAAAGTCTGTACGTTATTCAGATTTCTCTAGTTTTGACTCACTGTGTTTTTCTGTTCTAGGACCAAATCCAGAACACCACATTGCATTGAGTTGTCATGTCTCTTTAGTCTCCTTTGATATGTGACAGTTTCTCAATCATTTTTGTTTCTGTTTTTCATGACCTTGATAGTTTGAAAAGTACTACTGGGCATGTATTTTCTAACATGTTCCTGAGTTTGAGCTCGTCTGGTGTTTGCTCATGATTAGACTAGAGTTGTGGATTTTTGGAAGGCTATAAAACAGATGAAGCTCCCTTCTCTTCACATCATGTCTGATGACAAATGATCTCAACATGACTTACTGGTGATGTTAGCCTTGATCACTTGTTTAAGTTAGTCTGCCCAGTTTCCACTGTAAATTTACTCTTTTCTTTTTCCAAACTCTATTTTTCAGAATCCATTCACTAAGTCCATCTCACACTCAGGGGGAGGGAAATTAAGCTCCACCTCCTGAAAGAGGAAGTATCTACATACATTATTTGAAATTTTCTGTGAGGAAGATTTGTTCCTTCTCCCCCATTTGTTACTGACATTTATTTATATCTGTATGGATTTGTAGGTATTTATTTTCTTTGGATTATAATCTAATACTGTTGTTGTTATTTTGCTCAAATTATTCCAGCTTTAGCCACCGAGAACTCTTTTAAGTTGACTCCTACATCCTTTGGATATTCAACATTTTTTTCTTTTCCATCTTCTTTTTCTCTTTGTTACTGTTTTTCTTTTTTGTGCTTTATTATTTTCTAGCAAAAGATGCTCCAGGGTCATCTTGTATTTTCCTTGAATGAGCCCTAAATCCAACCTTTGCCTCAAGGAACCCTGGTTCCTTTTATTGGACAAAGGTATTGGAAAGCAATATGCATCCATATATTTATATTTATCTACTTGTATATACTTAAAAATACACATGAATTCATGTTGACATTGATGATTCTAATCCAGCATCACAGCATCTAATCTGCCCCGCTCCAACCCCTGTCACTTGCTTATTTCTAACTTCTCTCTCAAATAGTAAGAAACCTAGATTCTGTTATCACAATTTATTTACTAATTTTTCAACTCTAATATACATGCAGTTTCAGAATTGCTAACCTACACCCCTGTGAGAAACAAATTTGCCAACTAGAGTTAGTATTTGCTTACATTTTGTTTTTGTACTTACACTGTCTAGCAAATGCAGTTTTCCAAAGTCATTTAGGTCAACAACTTTTTAGGTACATCCCCTTAAGTGATGTTCTGTCATATGTATTTAATACAGTTAGACTCATTTATCACAGTTTGTGTTCCCTCCAGTAATCACCTGACATATGGTTGCGTTTTTAATATTTGCATATGGTAAAGTTACTTTTTGTGTTATACGGTTCAGTGGGGATTTGACAGATGCATAGGGTCATGAATCCATTACCCCAGTACCATACAGAATAGTTCCATCACCCTAAAATTCCTTTATGTAGCTTTATTGTCAATTTCTTCTCAATTTCCCAACTCCTAGAAGCCACTATCTGTCTTTCATTCTTATAGTTTTGCTTTTTTCATGTCATATAGTTGAAAGCTTATATATGTAGACTTTTTGCCTGGCTTCTTTTCTTTAGCAAAATACACTTGTTTCACTCATCTTATTGTATGAATCACTTGAGTAGTGATTCATTGCATAGATATACCACAGTTTGTTTATCCATTCACCTGTTGAATGACATCTTGGTTGTTTCCAGTTTTTGATGATAATGAATAAAGCTACTATAGAGGTTGGTGTACAGGTTTTTGTCTGAACCAAAATTTTCAACTCCCCTGTATAAATACTTATGAGTAGAATTGCTGATTTATATGGTAAGTATATGTTTATCTTTATAAGAAAATGTCAAAGTACTGTTTAAAGTGGCTGTGCATTCTGCTTCCCAAAAGCAGTGAATCAGAGTTTCCATTGCTCTGCATCCTCATCTGGTGTCATCAGCTTTTTGATTGGTTTACAGAATTCTTTACATATTCTGGACACTGGTCCTTTTGTCAGATACATGCATAACAAATATTTTTCCTAGTTCACTTCTTGTCTCTTCATTTTCTTAGCAATGTCTTTTGATAATAAATTTTTAATTTTCATGAATGCCAACTTAGTAATTTTTTATGGGTAGTGCTTTCTGTGAACTACGTAAGAAATTTTTGCCTACTTCAAGTTAGTGAATACTCTCCTATGTTTTTTCCTAGAAATTTTATAATTTTAACATTCACTTTTAATCTGTAATCCATCTAAAATTAATTTTTGTGTATGGTAAGATAAGCATCGTGATAAGGTCCATTTGTTTTCCATATGGATATCCAGTTGTTCCAGCACCATTTGTTGAAAAGACATTCCTTGCCTCCATTGAAATGCTTTGGTATGTTTACTGAAAACCAGTTGTCTCCATAAGTATGGATCTATATCTGGACTGTCTGTTCTGTTCCATTGATCTGTTTTGCTATATCTACATCAATATCACACTGTCTTAATAAAAATAGTTTTATAGAAAGTATCAAAATGCTAGTATAAGTCTTCCAACTTTGTTCTTCCTTTTCCACATTGCTTTAACTATTTTGTATTGTCAAATTTTTAGAATCAGTTTATCAATTTCTTCAAAATACCTGCTTAGGTTTGAATTGATTTGTCTTGAATCTATAGATTATTTGAGGGAGAATTTGCATCTTTGTAAGATTGAATCCTTCAACATACTCTAACACTTTATTTACTTAAATTGTCTTTAATTTCTTTCAAGAATATTTTATAGTATTTAGTGTATAGATCTTGAGATCTTTTATTAAATATATCCCTTAGTATTTCAGGTTTTTTGATGTTATTATATATGGTATCATCTCCTTGATTTCATTTTCCAATTGTTTGTTGCTGATATACAAGAATTCAGTTGACTTTGTGTATTGACCTTATATCCTGCAACCTTAATAAATTCATCTATTTGTTCTCATATTTGCTTCGTAGATGCTTAAGATTTACTAAATGAATAATCATGTCATCTGTGAAAAAAGGTTATTTTACTTTTCCCTTTTCAGCCCTTATATTTTTTATTCTTTTTCTTGCCTTGTTTCACTCCATAGAATGCCAGTTCAATATTGAATAGAAGTGGTGGGAATGTATATCCTTACTTTGTTTCTGATCTTCAGAGGGCAAAGCATTCAGTATTTCATTGTTAAATATGCTAGCAACTGTAGCGTTTTGGGTGTTTTGGTAGACAACTTTTATCAGGTTGAGAAAGTTACCATTTATTCCCAAGTTCCTAAGAACTTTTTCTTTTTATCATGAATGGGTATAGAATTTTGTTAAATGGTTTTTCCATATTTACTGTAATAATCACATTTTATTTTTTTTCCTTTACTATTTTAATGTGGTGAATTATGCTGATTGATTTTCAAATAAAAAACCAATCTCATGTTCCTAACATAAACTCTAATTGCTTATGATGAATTGACTTTTTACATATCACTGGGTTTGACTTACCAGTTTTGTTAAGGATTTCCAGGTCCAAATTCATACAGGATACTGGTTTGCAGTTTTCTTTTTTTGTAATATCATTGTCAGATTTTCATGAGTTGTGCTTGTTGACCTTGTAAAATGTTATAAAGTATTCCATTCTCCACTATATTTGGAAAGACTTGTGTAAGATTGTATTATTTCGTCTTTAAATGTTTGCATGAATTCACCAATGAAGTTACCCAAGCCTACAGTTTTCTTTGTAGGAAGGTTTTAAGTTATGAGTTCAGTTACTTGGTGGTTAATATTTAATATTTAGATATTAATATTATGATAATCTATTTTTTCCTAAGTCAGTTTTGATAATTTGTGTCATTCAGGGTATATGTCAGTTTCATCTACATTATCAAATTTGTTGGCATCATGTTCTTTTAATATGCCCTATTTCCTTTTAAGGTTTATAGAAACTGTAGTGATCTCTTTCATTTCTGATATTGGTCATTGTGTTTTCCCTTTTGTTTTTTTTTTGAGAGATACCCACAGTGGTAGGAAGTAGTTGTGTGTGTTATAGCAACAGGTAGGTTGTCAATCATCTTTTAAGATATGGGAGGGAAGCTTCTAGCTTCCCATTCTCCTTGTTTGCCTAAAAACCTCAATCCACGTATCATCTCTTCTGTAAATCTTAGAGACCAGAGAGACCCTGCATCTCACTAGGGATATCATAGACCCACCCACCCCTTACAGGGGCTTAAGGATCTCTGAAGACAGCCTTCTCCAGGATCCACCTCACTTAGTTCCTTGCCATAGGGCCCATCAATGATGTCCTCTGAGTCAGGCCCCAAACGGAGCAGATTTATAATTCATTGACTCATGCCCTCCAAGTATATTTTTCTTGCTGGCACCAACAGCTGCTGGGTGCTCAGGAGATATATGGTAACATAAGAGTTGAAATGGAGTTGGTATGGAATGGAATGGAGTTGGTATGTGTTAAGGTGATGGAATGGAGTTGGTATATGTTAAGGTGATAACCCCTTCCATTTCAGGGTCCAAATTTTATTCCTTAAATTTAAGTTTGTAAACATTGTCTAGAAGACTCTGTCTACATATTCACATAGCATTTCTAGTACTATAGACAAGCTCCAGAATCACTTTTTATTTTTAACTCCATATATCTCATTTTGTCCCTGAAGAATTTGCAAAGAGACACAGAAACCAAATCAATTAATTGTATTCCTGGAACAGGGAACTCTTTTCCTTTCTTCCTCAGTAAATTTTAAAGAAATATTATTTATTTACAAATTCTAATCAAGAGGCATGGATATTTGACATTCTGTCTCAATTTGACCCTTCCTTACCATCACTGAAACCATTGAAAAATGTTTTGTTTTGTTTTGTTTTGTTTCTTTGCGGTACGCGGGCCTCTCACTGCTGTGGCCTCTCCCGCCGCAGAGCACAGGCTCCGGACGCGCAGGCCCAGCGGCCATGGCTCACAGGCCCAGCCGCTCTGCGGCATGTGGGATCTTCCCAGACGGGGGCACAAACCCGTGTCCCCTGCATCGGCAGGCGGACTCTCAACCGCTGCGCCACCAGGGAAGCCCAGACTTCAAGATATTTAAAAAATTATTGTCAGAAAGCAAACACAATTATATTTAATGGACTATTTGAAAATTTTCTCTTTAAGTTCTCTTTCTACAAGTATTTTTCTCCCTTTAGGCTATGCATAGTTCAGTACTTGGATCCTTGCCATGCCATACAGTTTGCTTTCTAATAAGTTTTAAAATTTATCCTCTGGAGGACTCAGCTACTCTGAGCCTCCTGAGATTGGGGTGTTTCAGACAAAGGAGGAATGAATGAAGACTTTTTCTATCATTGTTTCCTACCAGAAGAGGTGATTTTATGCAGCACATTGCAATTAACTAGGGACTGAGCAATCTGGCTGTGCCACTTTGCAAAACGTTATGGAATGTCATTCTTTGGGCCCTTCTAGAAATGGGGAAGAATAAGTATGGTGTAACTGAAAGAGCTCTGAGTTGAGTGTTTAATATATTCCGTTCCTATGCTAAATAATTTATATTACAGTAATGTAGTGGTCATAGGCTTCTGAGCCAGGTAGTCTGGGGTTGAATCTGAACTCCCCACTTACTGTTTGTTATGGGATGTTGGGCAAGTTATTTAACCTATCTCTGCCTTTTACTCTTATGTGTTAGGAAAATAGTACTCTGTCTACCTGTGAGGCTTGTTTCAAGGCACATAATCAGGGCTTCATAATATTTGCAATTACCTTTAATCCTTAAACCTATAAAGAAAGCACTATTACTACTTCCGTTTTACAGATGACAAAGCAGATGGTTAGAGAGGTTCCATAGCTTGCCCTAAGTCACACTCCTAGTTCAATGGCAAGATCAGAATCTGAACCTAGGCCTGTTTGCTTTTAAAGACATTATTCTTTATCATTATATCAGATGCGAATCTGCTTCTAAATAACTGCATGATACTGGAAAAGTAAATGGAGAATTAACCTTTCAGAGGCTTCCTTACACAACTGTGTGACTAATGAGAACACGGAGGTTAATATAAACAGAAAGACTGACCCACTTAATGGAAGTCTCTGCTTATGAATTGAGGAAGTTGCTGTCACTGGAAGTGAATTGGCATGATGTAGTAGGAAGCTGTTTGGGGTTTTAGATACAGTGTAGCTCCTTGCTAGCTGTGAGGTCTTGGGCAAAGAAACCAGTTTTCTCAAGTCTGATTGGGATTCAGTCACTATCAGTTTTCAGTGCCAGCCAGCACTACACCAGGTGAGAATAATATCCACCAGACAAGTCAACCTCTAAAGGCTGTTGGAGTATCAGATAAAATATTTGACACAAAACTGCTGATTGCATAGTATCTGTGCTCTGTATACAAGAAGGGACTGTGTTCTGTGTGGACTGCTCTGCTAATCCCTTTTGACTCAGAGCCAGCCAAGCAAAACAGGTCTGAACAAGGCAGGGACCTCTGACCTAGGACTTGTCTTCCTTTTAAACTTTGCATTCTTATGTTTCACTCCCCTTCTCGTCTACCATCCCATTTCCAGTTGGACTAAGAAAAACCATTAGATATTCAGCATTAGCGGTCAATGTTTTAGGAACCGAATACTCAGAAAATTATGCTTCATTCAATTTTTCTATTATATATTTTTGGAGTGGCTCTGCCACTTCTCAGGAATTTATTTTGAGTAAATTATTTTTCTCACTAAGCCTCAGTTTTTTTAAATCTGTGAACTGAGGATAATAGGAACCATTTCCAAAAGTTAAAAACGATAGTGCATATAAAGTGCTGAACAGAGTTACCTGCTCACAGTATGCACTAACTGGTAGTTAGTTAGCTGGTGAGAAGAGCTCTGAGGGTATGAAAAGAGATAAAAGTCGAATGTATAAATCTTATTTCTTATAACTCTGATTCAAGGTGATAGAAAAGGCCAACTTTTTTTCCCTAAAATATGATTTGGGAATTTTCTGTGGTTCACGTTGTCTCTGTCTACCATTAATATGGATAATCAAGCAAATCATATACAGTCAAATTTTTTTTTTTTTTTTTTTTTTTTGCGGTATGCGGGCCTCTGCCTGTTGTGGCCTCTCCCGTTGTGGAGCACAGGCTCCACACGCGCAGGCTCAGCGGCCATGGCCCACAGACCCAGCCACTCCGCGGCATGGTGGGATCTTCCCGGACCGGGGCACAAACCCGTGTCCCCTGCATCGGCAGGCGGACTCTCAACCACTGTGCCACCAGGGAAGCCCTACAGTCAAATTTTGATACTATTATTTTGCTGAAAATGTTTTTTAAGCTCAGGTATTTGTCCTCAAAACTTTGTGATGAATTCTTAAGTTCAGGCTTAATTCTTAAGCCTGGGGAGATTCAGAATGCCCACTATTGATGATTTCAGGTGAATCAAGGAGTTTACAAGTGTATTCCGAGGTGTGTAACTTAATCAGGAAGGGCACAGCCTGTTAAACATGGTTTTGTCTAGGGTATCAGGTTTGAGGCTTTTCGAAAGCATGCTAAGGAATGGTCTTCTTTTCTGTGGGAGTTCACAGTTTCACAAACAATATTTATGAAGAAAGTCTTAGAGAGGATGTAACAAATGAACAAGTACTGAAGAAATCATTTACTTGCATTTGTGGGCATGGCTTGCCTAAAGAGGATATTTTATTGGAGGCACTGTTTAGATAAAATGAATAGGAAAAGAAATTTGAGAAGGTTCCTGTAGAAGCTAGAGTTTTATAAGCTGGGTCAGTGATGGAGTCAAAAGGGCCTGCCAATTTGTGTAAACATAAAACAGCACATTCATGTCCCAATATAACTTTGGGGAAGGGCATTAGCAGAAGTAGAATGGATGGACCAAGGAAGTATTGAGCTAATTTGCCTAAGAATAATAGCAGGAGAATAGAAAGTGCATTGCCTTTACGTTCAATTTAAAAATTTCTGTCAGTGGCTCTCTTGCTAGACAATTATCCAAGATGCTAAACTTAGAGTCACATTTTATTTCTTCTCTTTTATCAAACCCTTTTGGGTTGATTTTACTCTACTTTATTCTCTCATGAATTCATGACTGGTCTTGCTGTTTCCTATATGGACTCACCTCCAGAAAAATTTTCCCCAAACAAATGCCCACTTCTCACCTCAAATATTTACTTTTTCTGAATTCACAATGGCTCCCACTTCACCACTGGACAAAATACAAACTCATCTTTCCATTCTAGGCTTTCTCCTTGAATCTAATCTTCTCTCTTACTATATAATAAATGCTTACTAAGCATTCAGTACGTAACACATGCTCTCCTAGGTACCCGTGATCGTATGGTAAACGAGTCTGTGTCCTCATAGGGCTACAAAATCAGTATTTGAATCATTCCTTAAAACATAAATCATTTCACACCCATTAAGGTGGCTATTAGAAACAAACAACAAAAAAGAAAAAAAGTAACAGGTGTTGGAGAGGTTGTGGAGAAATTGGAATCTTTGTGTACCATTAGTGGGAACATAAGTGTTGTAGCTGCTGTGGAAAATAGCACAGCAGGAAAGCAACCCAAATGTCCACTAATGGATCAGTGATAAACAAAATAGGGTATATATGTATACAGTGGAATATTATTGAGCATTAAAAAGGAAGAAAATTCTGACACATGCTACAGTGTGGATGAACCTTGAAAGCATTGTGCTAAGTAAAATAACCACTCACAAAAGGACAAATGCTCTGTGCTTCTAGTTATATGAGGCAGTAGAGCAGTCAAATTCACAGAGACATAAAGTGAAATGGTGGTTTCCAGAGGCTGGGGGAGGAGGGAATGGAGAGTTAGTGTTTGAAATGTACAGAGTTTCGGTTTGGGAAGATGGAAAAAGTTCTGGAGATGGATCATGGTGATAGCTGCACAGCAATGTGAACGTACTTAATACCATAGAACTGTACACTTAAAAATGGTTAAAATAGTAAACGGTGTGTATATTTTACCACAATAAAAATAAAATAAAATAAAATAAAATAAATATTGGGTAATAACTAGCAAGTTATATGTTCCCCCAAAATTGAGTTAGTGAGGTAGGTGAAATCCACAGATGGTGCCAAAACATATTATCATGATGAAAAGGATGAGAGAAAAGATAAATATATAATAAGAATTCCCAGAATACTGTTTGTAGAGAACAGAAGGATAAGACAAAGATAATAAATAAGATATAATAGAAGAAAATTTTACTGAATTGAGGAAGAACATCAGTTGCAAAATGTACTCTTTAAGTACAATAAATTAATTAAACAGAAAAACACGTATGTTTTGGTGCAGTTTTTCCCAAAGTACATTCAGGAAAATACTAGTCCTATATGATAGTCTGAGTGGAGAGAAAGGGTAACTACATTTAATACATTTTGGAACTAGTATATATATTATCCTCCATAGATATTTGTAAAACTCACAAGCTCTGAGAATCCCTATGGTGAAAAAACTGTTAATTTTTATCTAACCCAGCATTTTCCTAATTTATTTGAACAAAACATCTATTATATTCTAAAACACGCCTTGGAAAGGATTATGTAATTCAAAGTATATGGGATGTTTTTCGTTGGAAGACCTGGGTTTGAGTGCCATTTTTCTGATTTCTCAATTATGAAGTTAGCATAATAATAATAATATCTGTTTCATAAGATTGAATACTAGAAGTTACGGTTGCTTGGCAAAGTAACCCATTAGTTGATTTGATTAATTGATTAACCAGTTACCACCTATTGGCATACACATATAGTAAAAAGTAGTATCCTGATGGAGTAGGACTACAAAAGGGCACAATTTGATGGGGAGATATGAAGATTGGGTCATAATTGGGGATCCTGATTGACCAGAGTATTGTTCTATAACTAGATACCTAGGGGTTAGCGTGTGTGTGCGTGTGCGTGTGTGTGTGTGCGTGTGTGTGTGTGTTGATGGTGAGTTGGCAAGAATTTCTTAACAGATGAACAGAGTTAAAAACAAATTTGGAATTAGCTAAACTATGACCCAGTAACTACTCCTACCAGTAAAATAAACCTTAGTGATCTCATATAAAACCTAGTACTGGCCTGGGGGAGTAATTTGTCTGGGTCTTTGTACCATTAGTTATGTCCCCGAATGAGCTGCTGGAGAGATCTAACCTCTTTCTGAATGTGACAATTTTCCTTTGCAAACTAAAATTCAAAGAGAACTGTAATCTTGCTCATTGCAGTTCATCAAAGGATGACCTTGTGAGTAATACTTGAGATAAGAAATTTTAAGGATTATGCAAATCTTGGATTTTTCCCAAATGCATATAAAATAACTCAAATATGCATATAACCTTTGCTTAATTTGATAGACTGCATCTGAAATTCTGTCCTTGAATTATTATCTGAAAGTCCTGTTCTTCGATCTATGTATTTTTGACCTTGTACAATTTTTTAAATAAAAAATGCCCTTGAATAGTTATCCAAAGTGGTATATGTGTTTCCAAGAGGTTTTCCTGGGATCTCACCTATAAATAGATTTTCCATTCCACTGTCCCTCATTTTGCCATGCTAACAAATGCATGACTTCTATAAGAGGGTTGATGTGTGTTCCATGAATATGTCCCTTGATGCTAATAAGGGTACAATTTGTAGTAATTACCTTGTTAAAGGACTCATCATTGGCAAAACACAAAAATCCATTATATTGTAAAAACGGCTCCAGAATGTTAACAAGTAGAATTCTACAGCTTTCTGTGTGATGGAGTACACATCTTAATAGTTCAAGTAGTCATGGGAAAATCTAGTATCCAAAAATTGCTTACAATACAGGAGTGATTCACAAATATTTAGATCTTAAGCTATACTCAGATTTGTAAATTCTAGGTCATAGCCAGGAAAATAGAGCTTAATGGAATTGCCCCTCGGGGTGAATAGAAACCTTTGTAAACAAATGGTTTTGATTTGGAAAACATGGTTTGAGAAATACAACAGCTCTACGTTTTATAGAGATGGCCCTTGGCAAAAAAAAAAAAAAAAAAGAATATGTCAGAAAAAAATTAAAGGATTAAATATATATATTCATGCACTTTAATTTTTAGTGCTATATCAGTTTAATATTTTCCACGTGTTGTGACTAAGGTCAAATTTGATCTGTAAGAGTATGGAATTTAGGAAGGCTTCATTTTCTGATATAGAATACTCATTCTGATGCCTGTGCTTTCAACTTTGAAAAGTCACAGGCAAAAAACTACATTTACTGCAGTTAGAAGAAAGTTGTCCTTATAATAAACAGATTCGGATTGTGCTGAATATTACCGTATTCATAGGCTCAGATCAGTTTTCTCAGGCTTTCTAAACCTGTACTCTCTTATATAAACAAAATGTTATGTCCTTCTTTTATATTATAGAAAATTTAAAAATATATACATAACATGACTTAAAAATTAAGATAATGGTAAAATAAATTTTACATCAAAAGATTTATTTCTTGACTTTATCATGTGGTATATATAAATTTGAGGCTTGACTTTGCTTGCTTGTTACAAGATTTTCTATCCAAGGAAGTATTGAAATGTGAACAGAGTGTAGATCAATTTCAGCGTTAAGTTTGTGGGAAAAGAGAAGCTAATCTTTCTCTGTGTAGTGATTTTCTAGCAATTGTCTAAAATGATCAAGTTGCACTTGATTTCAACACTTCTTAGGTAGACCCTGGAACAGATTGAAACTGATTAAGAATATGCTTCCTCATAGCATTCAAAATGGGAAATTTCAGCATCATGACAGGAAAATATTGTCTGGATTCAATTTCCAGAAAAATTAAATATAATTTAATGTTCTCCTTGAGAAGATTTTTCACAGAATATGGACAGGTAAGGTATATTAGCACCAATTCCTATAGTGATAGTTGGTTTGGACACTATTAATAAAGGTAACACCTTTTTGAACACTTACCATATGCCCATTGTGCTAAGTATTTTGCATTAATTTTGAAAGATACAGAACTTCGGCTTCTTTGGATTTTCTAAGTTAATTATCAGAACAACTAGATGAAATAGGATTATTATTTTCATTTTAGAGATGAAGTTGAGTGAAGTATAGGACTTGGGATTAGAGAGATTAAGTAACTGCCCAAGGTCACACACCTAGCAAATGATAAAACCTAGATTTGAATGTAGAGCTCTTTGATTCCTAAGTCCCTAATCTTGATCACAACTTCACAATATACATGATCAATACTATTAAGCAGTGCTATGGTGTTTGCTCCCTGTATTACTGCATGAAAACAAAATAGCTCTAGAAAATTTGCCAAAATCTTCTGAAAATTATTTTTTACATTTTGGAGTAAACTTTCTCCCTTGTTTTAACAATGCAGACACTATAGCTTTTGTCACAGAACCAACCAAGCATATTTTCTTTAGCAATTTCTACACAGAGTTAAATATCAAGATACTCTTTATACCTATACAATGAGGTGTGAGAATGGCCATCATTAAAATGTCTACAGATAATAAATGCTGGAGAGGGTGTGGAGAAAAAGGAACCCTCCTACACTGTTGGTGAGAATATAAATTTGTACAGCCACTATGGAAAACAGTATGGAGGTTCCTTAAAAAGATCTACCCTTTGATCCTGTGATTCCAGTCTTGGGCATATATCCGGAGGAAACTATAATTCGAAAAGATACATGCACCTTAACATATGTAGCAGAACTATTTACAATAGCTAAGACATGGAAGCAACCTGAGTGTCCATTGACAGATAAATGGATAAAGATGTGGTATATATATATTCCACAGTAATAGTACTGTTAGTATTATAATAACGATAGTAATATTCCATTGTATATATTATGTATAATATTATGTATATATTATACATAATATATACAATGGAATGTTACTCAGCCGTAAAAAAAGAATGAAATAATGCCATTTGCAGCAACATGGTTGGACCTAGAGATTATCATATTAAGTGAAGTAAGTCAGAGAAAAAGTATCATATGATATTGCTTATATGTGGAAGCTATAAAAATGATACAAATGAACTTATTTACAAAACAGAAACAGACTCACAGACTTCGAAAACAAACTTATGGTTACCAAAGGGGGAAAGCTGGAGGGGAGGGATAAATTAGGAGGTTGGGATTAACATATACACACTACTATATATAAAATAGATAATCAATAAAGACCTATGGTATAGCACAAGGAACTCTACTCAATATTCTGTAATCACCTATATGGGAAAAGAATCTGCAGTATATATATATACATACACTTAACTGAATCACTTTGCTGTACAACTGACGCTAATACAACATTGTAAATTAACTATACTTCAATTTTAAAAAGGTTAGAAAAAGATATTCTTTATCCAAATTGACAGGGAAATTTTGTGAACAATGGTAGATGTGTATCAAGGAAGGCAAATAAGCTGACGTTTCATACACTGTGCAAGTTTTAGAGGCCACCGTTTGCAGATGAAAACGCAAAGAAATTCTCCACAACATTGTTTTCTTCATTGAATTACACCAAGAATATTGATCACAAACCTAGAATTTCTGGAGTAATATCCGTGAACATTCCAATAATATTTTTTCCAATTCAGTTTATTCACTTTAAATAATTTTGACAAATCTTCAGAGATACTGCCAGGCTTTCATAGTGATCTTCCTGGATCGAGAAAATAGTACTTTTTCCTCCATACCAGGAATGAACAAATAGCTGAGCACAATGATTCTTCAGCAGATTCATACCACTAGTTGCAAGAGGGGCAATACTTTTTTCTTTTGTTAATTTTGAGTTTGGTATCGACTCTCAGTCATCAGTTTAGCACTTAACCTAGAGTTGAAGAAGAAATATTATGAAAAGTCTTTTGTGTTTCCTTTCCAAGCAAAGTGTGGGTAGCAGCATTCACATTACAGCCTTCACGAGAATTTCCAGTGATGCAAGGTATTTTGTTTGTTTTGTTTTTGTTTTTAATGCTTAGTGATTGAAAGGGAAGTTTCTTATGAAATTTCCATAGACTTTGTGGTTTTCTGAATATATTTCTCATACTGGCTGATCATATGCATTGCAGAGAATCATGCTTTGAAACAAAACAAACAATAACAACAAATAAAATGTAGTCCCTCACATTCTTTGTTTTTAAAAAGGCTTGCATGGTTCTTCAATTCAAATTTTTTTCTCAAGTCAAATGGGCCCTACTGTTTTAGACAGATAATACCCAGAGTAAATTGTATTCCCTTCTCTGCTAGGGCTATGACTTACCATTGAGCACCCAACCAAAGGGCCAGGGGGGAGTGAAATCCACCTTGCTGGTTCACCAGACCCCATGTCTTGGTCAAGCTGTGTCATTCGGGACGAATTCCTCCAAGCCTGGAGATGCATTCAGGTTTTGTGTGTATCAATAGTTTATACCTTTTTATTGCTGAGTAGTATTCCATGATGTACCAGGGTTTGTTTAACCATTATCCTTTTAAAAGCATCTGGTTTGCTTCCACTGTTTGGTTATTATGAATAAAGCTGCCTTGAACATGATATACATTGGGTTGGCCAAAAGGTTCGTTCGAGATTCTCCTTGCCAGCATTTGAAGTTGTCACTAAGTTGTACTTTAGCTGTTCTGATGGGTGTATAGTGATGTCTCATTGTGGTGTTGCGTTTTTAATGTGCATTTTCCTAACAGCTACCAAGGTTAATCATATTTTCATGTGCTTATTTGACATCTGTCCATCCTCTTCAGTGAAAGTTCTCTTCATGTCTTTTGCCCATTTTCAAATTGGATTTTTAAAAAACTGTTGTTCTGAGAGAACTTTATATATCTAGATAACAGTCTATTGTTGAATACGTAGTATGTTCTCTCACTCTGTAGCCTTTCATCTTCTTAACAGGATCTTTTGCAGAACAAATGTTTCTAATTTTGATGGGGTCTGAGTTACCAAGTCTTCCTTTGATGTCCAGTCTAAGAACTCTTTGCATAGCCCTAGATCCCAAAGACTTTATTTTATTTTTTCTAAAAGTTGTATAGCTTTATATTTTACATTGAAGTACATGCTTAATTTTGAGTTAGTTTTTGAATAAGGTGTGACGTTTAGGTTTAGGTTCATTTTTTTTTTTGCCTGTGGAAGTCCAATCACTCTGCCACCATTTGATGAAAATGTTATCTTCCTTCCTTTAAATTACTTTACACCTTTGTAAAAAATCAATTGGGCATAAATGTGTGACTCTGTCTCTGGATTATCTATTCTGGTCGTTGGATCTATGTGTTTATTCCTCCATTAATACTACACTGTCTTTATTTCTATAGCTTTACAGTAGACCTTAATATCAGAGTGATTCCTTCTACTTTATCTTATTTGTTTTAGCTATTCTAGAGCCTGTACCTTTCCATATAAATTTTAGAATAAGCTTGTCTATGTCTATAAAAACCTTGCAAAGATTTTAATAGGAATTTTATTAAGCTGGTAGCTCAATTTGGGGGAGAATTGACATCTTCACTATGCTGAATCTTCCAGTTCATGAACTTCCATTTTTTGTCTTTGATTTCTTTCAGTAGCATTTTGTAATTTTCAACATACAGATCCTGCATGTTCAGAACCTTAGATTCTGTAAATCTAAGCATTTCATTTGCTTTGGAGCCAGAATAAGTGGTGCTATATTTTGATTTGTTTCTACAGGTTAGTATATAGAAGTGTGACTGACTTTTATGGTTGGGAGGATATTTTAAAAGTTGTTCGTAGTTCAAAGACCTCTTGTATTATTATATCTTTTATATCTTTTCATTAGCTAATTAATTCAACAGATATTTACTGGGAGCCTTCTGTGTGCCAAGAACTGTTCTAAATGATGAGGATACAACACTAAAAATGTAGATAAAGTTTCTGTACTATGGGACTTAAATTCTATTTGGGGAGTAGGAGGGGAGAGAGAGAGGGGGTGGAGAGGAAGCAAATAAAAAGTAAATGTATCATGCTCTAGATGGAGATAAGGGTTATTGTGAAAAATAGTGCAGATTAAAGATATGCTGACTGTATAATTTATCTTCCAAACTGGGACATCTTTGAGGGTGACAGATGGCACTGACCAAGTGGCATACATAAACAAGAAGTGTGCACCTGGATTCTCCCAGCAAACTGGTGTATATTGACATTTTACTTAAAGTCATGGAGTATGCTCATTGGGGTTGGGTGATGTTATTGTTGATGCTGTCCAGGCAAAATCCAACATAAACACACCTGTAGTTGAACAATGTTGTGTTTATTAACTCGTAGCAGTGAGGGAGACTGCACACCATAGGGAACTGTGGAATGTCTCGAGAGGTTGTTAAGAAGGGTTTATTACTGGATGTGAGGTTGTGTTAGGTGATTCTGGAGAACTTTCAAGGAAGTGGGGCTTTGCTGTTGATTGGGTACTTTTAGAAAGTCAAAGCAATTCTATGATTTGCTTAATAATCTTAATAATTTTATATGTAAAGTGGGGGGGGGACAAAGTGGAGCTACGGCTGAAATTGATAAAGATGGAGCAGTCACTCATATTAGGAGAAAGGACAGTGTTTGACAGTGTTCCTCTCTCTCTCTCTCTCTCTCTCTCTCTCAGTCTCTACTCATACACAGTTACAGGGTGCACTTGTTTTTGTCTTGATCCATCACATCACGGAGTAGCCTTGTCTAATGTTGGTGTTCTGTAAAATTGTTTATAATTCAAGAGGAAAATATATTTGCCTGGCTGTTAGAGCTAGAATAGCTCCAAGCTGATGGTACACAAGGGCTGCTTTTTCTTTCTTACTATTTTGTGTAATGTAGTCAAGACCAGCCCTTCTAACAAGAGGACACTTGACCAGAAACCTAGCAGATGTGAGAGAGAGTCATGGGACAGGCTGGAAAGCCTGGAAAGTCATGGGGTACAGGCTGGAAAGCAGCCAGTGCAAAGGCTTTAAAGTGGGCATGTGCTGGGCATGTTTGGGAACAGAAGGAAGGCCAGTGTGTGGGTCACCTTTTGAGAGGCGAATGTTAGGAAATCACGTCGGGTAGGTAGTAGTGGTCCAGATCATGCAGGGTCTTGCAGGTAACTGGAAGGGCTTTTGCTTTAACTCTGGGTGAGATAAGAAACCTTTGGATTGCTTTGAGTAGATTTAATAATATAAAAATCATACATTATTTTAAATATGTAAAATGAAAAGTAATATAAATGAAAAGTAAAAAATGAAAAATAATATAAATCCAAATAAAAATGGTAGATGTGACTATAATACAATTAATATAGGGTAATGGTATATAGTATTTGGGGGAGAGGGGAGTTATTTACATAGAATGGTTCTGGAAGAACTCGCTGAGAAATGATATTTGAACAAACCCTTGAATACTATGAAAGAATCAGCATTCCAAGGAGAGTATATAAATCTCCTGAAGTGGGAAAACCTGACAGGTTTGAAAAATAGTATAAACACCAATGAAACTAGAGAACCATGAATAAGGGGAGAGTGCTGAGAGATAATATGGTGAGCAGTTCCCAGAATGGCAAGAAGCCATTAGAAGATTTTAAGAAGAGAAACGATATAATGTGATTGAGATTTTAAAAAGATCACGCTGACAATAGAGCAGAAAATGAACTGAAGGGGTTGCAGTGAAAAACTATTGCAGTGGTCCAGGTGAGTGGTGAGAGCTTAGATCTGGGTCAGATGGTAGATTTACATTCACGATAAATTTTGGAATTTCAGCTTTCAGGATTTGCTTTTAGGTTCCATGGTGCCCAATTGGGAATGATTTTCACACCCCTCTCCCAGGGGATATTTGAAAATATTTGGGGACATTTTTGGTTGTGATGGCTGGGGAAGTGCTATTAGCATGTAGAGGCCAGGGATGCTGCTAAATATCCTGCCATGAACAGGACAGCAACCCCACAAAAGGACTTATTCAACCCAAAATGTCATTGGGGCCAAGGCTGAGAAATCCTGGATTAGATGTTGTGGGAGAGGAATCAATGATGATTCCTAGGTTTGGGGCATCAACCATGAATGGTGTTCATTAGTCATTAGTTTTGTGATGAGAAGGAAGGGAGGAGGAACAGTTTTGCATTGTAACCATCACATAGAATTAAGTAGCATACTGTAGTGTAGGTATTTCTCTGAGTTTTTGCCAATGTGCTAGATTCCTCTCTTTTCTCTAAATGGTAGGTATGTTATAGTCGGCTGGGTAGATGCAAGAAATGAGTGATAGGTTACTTGTTTCCTCCCAACCCAGAGGGATGCGAGCTTCTCATGTTTCCACTTGCAGGGTTTTTGATATTTGTATTTCTGGGTTTAGCCATTTAATGATGAGCTTGAGGCTCCCATCTATACAACGGAGGAATGAAGAATATATCTGTGGAGAGACATAGAAAACTAAACTCCTCTCAAGCAGGATGCTCGCTACCTGTCTCCTGAAATAGGTAGGAGGGTATCAGAAATCAATCAGCTGAAGAATGTTTGAGGTCCTAGTGTGTATGAGGACGTGAGGTTAGACATTGGAAAGTTTGTTGAATGAGCAGTGAATGAACGAACAAACAAGCAGGAAGAGATTAAGTGGACAAGGCAAATTATAACAACTTGTGGAAGATGTTAAATGTACATTTTTGGACAGAAATTCACCTGAAAAAGTGATGTTTCCACGCTTGAACTCAAATCACAATCACAACTAGGAAATTCTAGTAAAGAGACAATGGAAATATAAATGAATACTTTCTCTCTTCTTCATTGTGCTTCTAGATTACAAAGGTGGAAATAAAGTGTTAGATAGATATTTGTGAACTAAGTACAGCCCTGGCTGTTGTGCTTTGATTTCTTTGTTTTATTGCTACTTTTCAAAGCTGTCTTTCCTCAGTAAATCAAAATGGCCCTCCACCTTAAATAAATGATAGCATAGATACCATAAAATCTATAATTTTTGAGCTGCAATTATATTTTTGAGCTTTTCAGTTGGTTAGTATTAATTCCATGATTAAAGAACTCAATGGTTGCTGAGATTTCCCTTAATTAAGAGTTGTCAATGTCACTTTCCTTGGTGGAGGGGAATTGGATAGTTAGGAGACTGTTAAAGGGAGTTTTGAGTCTTTCTCCTCCAAGTCAGAAAGGCTTATACACAGCTTCTTATTTTTAGCTCTGACTGCTGAAACCCCCAGGCCAATTTGAAAAACTTTTGAGAGGTCTCAAAGGCTGCTTTGTTTTCGGCACCATCCCTCCACCAGGAAACCGTAATTCATCACATGAGTATAAAATGTGCTATATTCTGTTCAGTATAACTTAGCTTCTCCAGACATGTACCAAATGCCCACTGGAGATGGTTGGTTCCGCTATAGGCTACATTGCATGCCCAGTGTTCCGAGATTTGCCGGGGCCAGGAAGGCACCAACCACGAGTTACTGTGCACGAGGAAAAGTCTGCAATTTTTGTGTCAAGGTCACTAGCATGTCTTTCTATAAATAGCAAGCGATAATGCAAACCACAAAAATATGCAAAGACAAACTATTGCCTGACTGGGGACATTTTTTGAGTTATAACAGAGGGCTTTTTAGCCTTTTTCCATACAAACCAATCAAAGCTTGCTCACAAAGATGATTCTCAGTGCACACGTACTTTAAACCATTTTTCATTTTTTCTAGTGTGTTCTTTCCTCTAGGTTTGTTTTTACTTGTCTTTACCAAATACTATGACTATTCATGAAATCATATCTTGAAAGCACTAATTTGAATGTTGAGTACACGATTCAAGTGTAAGATCACTCTTTTAAACAATGAACATAGAATTGAAATTCCATGGTAATTGGATTGGATGAACTGCTTATTTCAGCATATTACGTGAATCTCCTAATTTATCATTAAATCTAAAATCCATCAGAATTCTGCAAGTTTGACCTTGAATAATTAGTTCATATTACGTTAAGAAATGGCTATGGCCCTCTGTCTCTTAAAGAATATTACCATTATTCCTGAGTAAACAGAAGAACAAAATACTTAAGATTTGTCAGTGTCTGGGTGTCTTTATACCACCTTCAGACAAGTGTTTTATATTTCCCAATAACTGTCTGGGATTAGAAATACTCACTACGTGCTCAGAATATCTTCCCATTTCAAAGAGAATAACACACATATTTCCACAAGCCATGAAAAAGGACTAACAAATGAATATTGCACTGCTTGTTGGTTTTCAACAAGATACAAGAAGGCATTCCTAAAGAACTGCTTCCATAGTTACAGGGATATTCTCAGAAGCTTGGGTGGGACAGCAGAGGAAAGGGACATGCTCTTCCAGTTACTATTTGAAGAGCTTTGATTTTATTGTGAGGAAGTAAAAACAGGCCCCCAGAATGCCCTCTGCAGTTTCCTATTTCTTTTGGGTCTTACTTTTCCTCACTTGAATGGGGAAGAGAGACAAGATTTCTAGCCTTTCTTCTCTCCAAACTTTCCTCCCATCCTCCCTTCATTGTGGTTTAAACTACTTTCTGGCTGGATTTCTGTATCTGGTAGGAATGTTCATTGGGCCTATAGTAGGCGTTCTTGTCACCTTCATTGACCTACTGACCTACCTGAGGAATGGCTACAGTCCATTCCCATGGAACTGTAAATTCAGTGATCATACATTGCACTGTCCTTGAAGGATTCCTGTCTGGTGGCATAGCAAATTACTAGAAATTTCTGTTTTATATACAGTGGCTTACGGGTTACAAATCCTAAAGCATGCATTTAAAGCCTAAGACCACATCAAAGATAAATTACTCTGTGTTTAATTTATTAAAATGTGTCATATTACCTGAAGGAATGGCTTATCAAATACTAGAAAAAACATGGAAAGCTAGGAGCTTTGTCTTGCCAAGCCCAGGGTACCTTTCAAGGGGGCTATCACATCTCCCCCAGGGAGGTTTCAAGAAGTAATTCAGATCATAAATGTGTGCTGGTTTAATAATAAATAATGGTGGCAGTGATGGTGATGATGATGATTACGATATGATGATGATGATGAAGGGCAAAATTAGCAAAGTTTATAAGAAGTAAGAAAAATGAAGAGACGGAGAAGCAGCCTGGGGAATAGGAAAGTAGAATGTGGGGAGTAAAAAGGGAGAAAGCGAACATGAAAGAGATTGATTTTTCAGATGCCAGGTGTTTCTCAGTTGAAGCTCGCTCCAACCCTCTTCAAGGAATAGCATCTCTCTCCCTTCTCCATGATGGCCTCCTTGCCCCTCCACCAGATAGATACTTGTCATTTACCTATTCACAGGCTGCCAGAGGTACTCATTCCTCATGTCTGTGATATTTACCACCTTCTTTCCCTTCTAGGAGGGACAGAATTGTATCTTACTTAACTGAACTAAAGACAGAATTCCGGACCATTAGTTAAGCAGATTGGGAATGGATATATGCTCACTCTATATATCTTTTCAGAAAATGCCAAAAGCAAAGAAATTATTCTTGATTCCTCTTTGTCTCATTCGTCAATAAGTCCTGTTAATTTTACCTCCAAAACTTGTACTAAATTCATCCACTTTCTTTATACTGCTAGCCCAAGTATAGTAGTATAAAGACTACTTCTTTAGTAGTACTTTAGTAATGCTATACTTTAGTAATACTATAGTAGTATTTATACTACTATTTCTCAGTAGCCCGAGCCACCTTTGGCAATCACCAGGTTTTCTAAAATAAGCTCTGCTTCCGCTTTTGTCTCCCTCAATCTTTCTCCAAAGATAAAATCATTCTCCCCATTAAAACCATCTGATGGCCTCCCTTTGTGCATGTATAAAATCCAAATCCTTTCTCCTTGTTTACAAGACCCTACATAATCGCCTCCATTGACCATTCCAATTTTCATTCTATTTTTCTCCTTGCCACTTACCCTCAAGCCACACTGAAGATGTTTTTCTCCCTGTTTCTTGAACTTGCCAAGCTGTGATTTTTTCCCCCTTTGGGCCTTTCAAATGGCTCTGTCTTTTCTTTCTTATCTTCATTTGCCAGACTCCTTCTTGTCATTCTGATTTTTGCTTAAAAGTCACTCTGAGCAGCTTTAGATTGCCACTCCACGTGAAAGTCACCCAGTCTCTTGGGTCGCAGTACACTACTTTATTTCTTCACATAGGCCCTTCTCACTTCTGTTTTTCTGATTTGTGTGTGTGTATGTATGTATCATGTATTTATATATGTATGTCTCCTTGTCTCAAGAATTTCAGCTCCAAGAGTACAGAGGCCATGCCTGTCTTGTTTACAAAATCTCTCCTGGTGCCAAGAGTTATGTCTAGTATATAATAGGAACTCAATACGTAACCTGTTAAATTAATGATTCAGCCTCTGAATACAGAATCCTTGCCAGTATTTGAAACTCTTTACAGGTAATCAGCATTCCAATCAAGCTGTTAATTTAGAAAGCTTTTCCATCCCTCTTCCAACTTGATAAGTTAATAATGAGTAAAATTTGCTAAGTCAGTAGTGATAAAAATAATAAGAAATACTATTTCGAAAAAAATTAATATGATTTGATTTTATGTTTTACTTGCAACGTACAAAAAACTCAAGATATCTACCTGCCTTCGGGTGAAGTGAGGATTAAGGTTATTAAGGAAAGAAAAACAATATCATTTATTTTATGACTTTCAAAACAGAGTCTTGCAGCAAATCAGTGGCTTTAAAAGCCAGAGGCTGTTGAAAGAAAAAGGATTCTCTAAATGTCTACAGCTCCCATTTAACAGTCCAAAATGCCAGGCCTGGCCAAACTAGATCACAGAATTTTATATATAGGCAATCTGTGATAGACAAAAGATGAAGTAAAAGAAAAATCCATCTAATCTAGCCCTAGAGAAGGGGAAGAAAAATAGAAGATATGGGAGGTAGAAAGTCAGAAATGCACGCTTTTGGTCTGAACCATGGGGCTTGTAGGCGTGTGTGTTGCAGAAGCCTAGGGAACACCCACGGCAGACGTTCTCTGGGCCTGCTCCCCTTCTGTGATAGGAAGATCCTCATGCACGGAGGTGCTGAGGCAACACGGAGAGGTGGGCTTAGGGCCCAACACAGTTGACAGGACAAATCAGTGTGGTCAGTATGCCTTGGGACTCTGTAATCTAGATATTTATATAGATTGCAGGGTACAGCCTGGCTTCAGTTTCCCTGAAGCATGGGTTCTGAGGTGAGAGCCGGCAGACCCAGCCTGGGGCCTGGAGACTTGGCCAAGACTCAGAGGGTCTGCAGTGCCAGCCAGCCAGAGCTGAGGTGAGGCTGAATAAGCAGGGAGGGCCTGGGCCCCAACTGACAGAAAGAATAGAGACTCTAGGTGTGTTGACCAGAGGAGTCAAGAGTTGATACCAGCGGAATGCTCTGGTAGAGACCAGCCTAATGATACTTCAGGGGATCAACTAATTCACAACAAAGGAGGAGCCTGCCCTCTTCCATGGCCTCCTTCCTCCCCAAACCAAGAGATGAGGTAAACATTTTCCTGTGCCCTAGACACCATCTCTGAAAGAAGCAAGGATAAGGTAAGTGTCTGAAGGACAGAGCAAATATTCCCAAAGGACCAGTAATATCTAGGTGTCTGGTATAAATTATTGGTTCAGATGGACTTTTAAACTGACTTGGACTCAATTCATTTCTCCCTGTCTCCCTCCCTCCCTCTCTCCCTCCCTTCCTTCCTTCCTTTCTTCCTTCCTTCCTTCTTTTTTCTCATGCCATGTAGCGGGTAAGGAATTTGAGGAAGATTAGAGCAGTTTTAGACAAAATTATGAATGTACGTTTTCTCTACATAAGTGGCATGTAAGTTGCTTTTGTAACCCGTTCTACCATGTTGAATGGAAACTCATTCTTCATTCTGCCTTAGATGTTTACTGAATACAAATTACCTGATCAATCTGAGACC
The DNA here is from genome assembly GCF_003031525.2 of Neophocaena asiaeorientalis asiaeorientalis. Classification (NCBI taxonomy): domain Eukaryota; kingdom Metazoa; phylum Chordata; class Mammalia; order Artiodactyla; family Phocoenidae; genus Neophocaena; species Neophocaena asiaeorientalis. The sequence continues at coordinate 2,643,749 of NW_020173731.1, read as the reverse complement.
AATAATATTAACACAGAATCTGATTTCTTAAGTTTATCACTTTTGTGTGGATATAAAAATATGAAGGAATAAATTTAGAGAGACATTTAGCTATTTAAGCTAAATATTAAGTTTAAGAATATATGATTGTGCAACTAGAATGTGATATAGTTGTAGATACAAAAATTTTTTTTAATTCTAAATAAGTTTTCTGATTACAGAAGACATGAATATTAGGAAAATTTGGATCACACAACTGTATATTAATAGAAGTAGATCTAGTACAAAATCGGTAGCATGTTGTATATTCTGATTTACCATCTTTTAAAACATTGATATTATAGTAGCTGATTTGTATATCAAGCTATGTACCATGCTCAATTTCTAAGCCCTTTAAGTATTCATTAATCAGATTGAGAACATTTTACCATACCATTAAAATATCTTCAAAAACAGTTTAATTTGTATGTAATATTTAACAATGCATATATATTATGATTTATTACACCACAACTCTAATGATGGGCAATAAACTTATTTCTTCTGTTAGAAATAATTCTGTTTATACATAAAACTTTGTGTATATCACCCAGTCATTGAAGATGTGGTAACATGTTAACTAGCTTGTATGAGAGTGAAAGTTTACTATTAATGGATTCATCTGTTATCACCTTCAAACAATATGGCCTTTGCATATTCTCAAAATGTTTTGAAGCATCTGCTTTAAGCATCCATGTAAAATGAATGAGATTTGACAGACTTTAAATTTTGAAATTAGTTTTAAATGAGTCTCTCGAGTATTTATATAGTTTATTTTTCAAATTAAGTTTCAATGTCCCTTTTAAAAGAAAAAACCTCCAAAGAACAAGTTTTTAAATTGTATTATTGATGTGGGATTTTTGTGATTTGAAAACCATTCATGCAGCTTAAAAAAATTTATGATAGTCTGTCAAATATGCAAATAGTCTGTGGATTAAAAGTTAATTAATTCACTGGCGTTAAATCTTGAGGCCTTCAAAAAAATATTTTAGGAGTTAGTTTGGATAACTGAGTGGATTTAAAAGGGAAGTGGATTTCTTTAAAAATATTCCAAAAGTACGATATTTCTCTAATAAAAAATAGTTGTCCTTGTAATTAGTTTTAAGTAATTAACTAACAGTGGCTCAGCCTGTTTCTTTGGGGACATATTATTTAGGAAATAGTCAAGGGATAGTTGGGATAAAGAAGGATTGATTACTGTTTGTTTTATTTTTAGAAGAAAATAATCTTAAAGTTATAGAAGCTTTAAGTAAACCCTGATTTTTTTTTAAACATCTTTATTGGAGTATAATTGCTTTACATTGTGTTTTAGAATACGTACAGCTGATTCACTTTGTAAACACTGATTTTAAACTCTAAAAAATTACTTATAAATTATAAGGCAGTTTAAAGTAATTTTATAGTATAATAATAGATGCTAACAGTCTTCAGCAGGATATTATGATTTTAATGGCAACATTCTTCCTTTCTGCTCTAGCCAATACGTGGCTTTCATTAAGTACTACACAGGTCTCTGACAGAGTTAATTGTCTAAGCCCGTTCTAAAGGCTAGAAATTTCTCTCAGGGAATCAAAGCATTATGCCGGAAACCAAAGACACAGATTAAAAGTGTGGACTTTAAAGAGGAGAGATGAGTCCTGTGCAATAAACAAAGATACCCTTATTGGTTTTAAAAGCTACAACCTTTTTTTTTTAAGTACCACTTCAGATCAGTTTAAACCCTTTGAGTTATAAATAAGACACGTGATCAGCTCATGAGCCAAACTCACTGAATTGTGTGGCTAGTACCTTAGCAATTCTACAACATCTGGTATTTAACTGTAGGTGGAACACCGTGGGAAAATAAATATGGTATCAAGCTTCAAAAATGCCAACTCTAAGAAGGGAGCAAGGACAAACATAGAATCTACAAGAACCCTAAGCCTAAAATACAAAATAAAATCTTTAAGCCAGTACTCATGATCCTTAGATGTGGGATGGGCGGAAGTTTGATTCAGTACTATTAAGTGATAGCTAGTTGGGTATTTGTGCAAATAAGATTACAGAAAGCTTGTTTAAACCAAAGGCCTACTTTGAAAATCTTTTAGTATTTTTAGGAGTAAATTTTGCTGATCCCAAACTCATTTATGCACTCTTCAAACATTTATTAAAACATCTGCTATATGTTGGGACATGGTCCAAAACTTTGGGATCTAGGAAGTGAAAGATATAGACCCTGATTTCAAAGGAGAATGAACATGCCAGAAAACCAATGAGTGTAATACAGTGAAATAAGAATTATAAAAGGATAAACTTGGTGCTGGAAGGAGTTCAGAGAGGTTCCTCTGAGAGAAGAAAAGAGAGAGAAGGTAGTGCTCAGTCTTGGAAGGAGTTCTGAAGGATGAGTGGAAGTTAGCCAGATGGACTTGGGTCAAGGAGCAAGATCTTGTGCAAAGACATGGCAGTATTGGAGAGCTTGCCCTGTTTGGGGGAACACGGAAGTAAAAGGCTGGGAACTAGACTCATAACATGTGGAAGCAAGATAGAACATGAACCTGAAGAAACATGCAATTGAAGAGCCTCTATATCTTGCCAGTTGCTGGAATTTTATTCTGAAGGCTGTGGGAAGCTGTGGGAAGCCACTGGAAGGTTTTCAGGAGGGTTGGATTCTGACCACAGCAGGGAGAAAAGATTAGAAAGAGATATGGTGGAGGCAAGGGCACCAACTCACAGCCTACAGCAGGGATCCAGGTGCAAAATGATGAGGTAACGGGTCCATCTTGCTTAACCCTTCCCCGTCCATATCTCCACGCATGCTCTCACACTTGAAAGATGCCTTTCCTGACTCTTCAGAGAGTAACTATGCTAATGATAGTAACTTATGTCTATTGAGTTCTTACTGTGTGCCAGACAATTCTATACCTTTACAGGTCACAAATGATATAATTCTCAAAACAGCCCTGTGAGGAAAGTACTATCACTATCTCCATTTTACAGAAAGAAAAAAAAAAAAGGAACAAGGCAGTCACAAAGCAAATAAGTGACAGGAACTTTTTTCAGAGTCTGTTTTTGACCAATTTGCTCTCATTACTGTCTTCAGTAACATAATTATTTGGTTAATTTCTCTCCTTTGTCCTGATTACTCCCCTCAGTTTTGTTTTGATTTTGTTTTGGCTTAGTGAGCTTTCAGTCACCCACACCCACCAGTGTTTTAGTTTTTGCACCTAGACTCAACCCTGGCAGGACCCTGGGTTGACCCCTCAGCTGAGGTCACCTGCCTCCAGGTAAGACTTGGCTGCATAAACAATGGGATGGAGAAGAAAGGGTGTAAACTATTCACAAATTAGAATTTGTGGGATTTGTTGACTAAATGTGTTGGGTTAGGAAGAGAACAGGCACAAGGGTGTTATACCATAATTATTGGTTGTCAATACTCAATGTTTACATTATGTAGATTAAAAAGTATCATTCACTGTGACCTATATAGGGAAATGTGACTGTATCTCCTTTCTAGTACTACTTGTCTTTTCTCTGGGATTAATAATTGCCTTATTTTTTAATTTGCTGTTTCCCATGTACCTATCATTATTTTGTTCCTCAAGTCTCTGACAGAAGTATAAATCTTTTCTCACTGCATCACCCATGAGGAAATCTCTCAAGTTCATTTTTTACTTGCAGACATCTCTCCAGCCTTCCTTACATCCACTCCGAATCAGACCATTTGCTCTTTAAGGTTGTCTGATCTCTTGAAGTCCTGGGGCTTCCCTTTACCATCTTCCTATGACTTGCTTTTGCCTCACTTCTACATCCTGTATCACATGTCTTCCAATTTCTTATTCTATTTCTTAGCTTTGTTGGAGCATATTACCCCACAGTTGCTGAGAAAGTTCATGGAAACTGGGCAGAGTTTACATTATGCCCCACATGTTAGTGATAGACATGCATTCTGATGCTGGTCTTCTGTCCTGATTGAGTTTAAATGTTTTGAATTTTATGTCAGCACAGGAGGTAAGTATTTTGAGAATTTACATGTCTGAAAATAACCGTATTCTATACCACATAGGATTTGGACATCATTTACTTAGAAATTTGAAGTTATTGCTAAATTGTCTTCAAATTCTGGTGTTAATATTCATACATCCAAAATTACTCTAAATCCTGATTTGTAGTAAGTGACCTATTTTCTCTCTTTGAAGTGTTATGGGTCTTCTTTTTATCTCCATTGCTCTGGCAGTTTCTAGTTTTTTTTCATTTATTGAGCTGTATATACTCTGTGAGGTATTTCAGTTCGATGACTTTTGATCTTCAGTTCTGGAAATTTTTCTTCTATTATTTCCCTGACAATTTCCTCTGTTAACATTTTATCTAGTCTCTTTTTCTGGAACTGCTATTATTTTAACACTAGAACCCCTGAACTAATCTTCTATCTTATATTTTCTTTCCTCTTTTCTAGTCTTTGTGTTTTTTTGTTATACTTTCCAGGGAATATCCTCAAATGTATCTGCTCAAACTTCTGTGCAATTTTTAGTTTCTGCTTTCCAAGAGTTGATTTTGATTTCCAAGAGTTTCTTTTTGTTCTCTGAATGTTCCTTTTTTATAACCTCCTGTTATTTTGTGGATGCAATCTTACCGTTTTTGATGAATAACTAATTTTATTGAATTTTCACTTAAAAAGATAGGTTTATTTCTTTATTTTATTTTATTGAGGTATAATTGATGAATAAAAATTGTATATATTTAAAAATTGTATATGTTTAAAAATTGTATATATTTATATATCATGATTTTATATGTGTATATTGGAAATGATTACCACAATCAAGCTAATTATCACATCTGTTACCTCACCTAGTTACTTCTCTTAGCTCTCAGAATAATACTTACAGTTTCTCTGAAATTTTCTTTTGGTCTCTGGATTATCTCTGTTTGCCTGATATTTTTTAAAATTGTTTTGCTCTTTTTTGTGTTAAAGGATTTCCTCTTATGTTTGATGATCCCTGGTGGTCCATTTGTATTTATGAGAATACAAAATACAATGTGTGTGTGGTGGGGAGTGCCTGTGGAGTGGTGAGTTTCTGAGTGGGAGCCTTATTTTAGGGATCAGGCAGGCAGTGAGCTACAGACTTTTCTTCTTGGGAGTGTCAATTTCTCCATAGAGGAATTACCTAATTCTTGGCCTGGGGAAGTGACTTAAGCCTGCTGTCACCATTCTGAGAGCTAAGCAAGGGAAAGGAGCATTTCTTCAAACTATCTGAAAAATAGTACTGGCTCTTCTTTAATTTGTTTTGTATTTCCTCCCAATTTGTTGGGATTAGTGAGACTTTTCTTCATGAACAATTAGTAAACATTTGGACCAATCCTATAAACTATGACTGTCACCATATACTTTAAAATTTGTAAGACTCTAAAAATCATCTTTACAGATGGTGAAATTATTTTACTAACTTGCCATAATGACTGAAATTTTTACCATTAAGCTCTGTGTAGAAAACTTCCTTTAGATGCACCTGTGTTGCCTGAAAGAATTACCCATCATCAATTAAAATATCATGTTAGCTAGTCATCTCTTAATCCGGATCCTCTGAAAGAATGGCGTGCAGAACATGTCTCTTTTGATTGGGAAGAGAGTAGAGGAAACATACATAATGGTATACTAGCCTTCATTTCCCTAATGGAGTATCATAACTGAGGGTCCTGGGATGCATTAGGAACCTGGGGGATAGGGTGCCATGTGGAAATGGAGAAAGAACACAAAGAAACAGAGCCACTAGAAAAATCCTCCCTTCACAATATTTTCAGAGGAAAAGCAAAATTAACAGCTGGTTGGATCTGTAAAAGTAAGAATTTAAATGTAACCAGAGTGGCAGGAGCCCCATAGAATGTATCTAGGGAGGTTTTATGGATAAGTCCCTTTGAGCAGAGTTCTAAAGTAGGAAAAGTAACATGATGTGGGGGTAACATGACTGAGAAAAAAAAATCATTGTTATCTATCTATCATCTATCTATCTATCATCTATCTATCTATCATCTATCATCTATCTATCTATCATCTATCTATCTATCATCTATCTATCATCTATCATCTATCTATCATCTATTATCTATTATCTATCTTTCTATCACCTATCTATCATCTATTATCTATCTATCATCTTTCTATCTATCATCTATCATCTATTATCTTTCTATCATCTATCATCTATTATCTATTATCTATCTATCTATCTATCATCTATTATCTATTATCTATCTATCATGTTATTAAGCGTTTTTTTTTGGTAATGTAAGTAAGCTGTGTAGATTTCACATGTGCTCATGCAAAGAGAATTAGAGAAATGAGATTCTACATGAATCATTAGAGTTAAAATACCACTTTTATCTGAAATACATGAACTATCCTGATAAATGAGACAAAAAGTGTCAAATTTACATTTTTAAAAGCTTATGTATTTAATATGGATGGATCCAAACAAAGAAAATAAATAACTGGATTTCACATAGTTCAGAAAATTCAGAAACTACCCAAGTCCTAGACACAGTACGTTTGGCTGCATCACCTTGGTGATGAGCCTGCAGAATCCAATGTCTAGAACAGTGTTTGCTTCCCTGGGTGATTCCAACAGGCTTGGGCTTGCTCACTATCTTCTAGGGACCTCACTGCTCAGATACTGAGCTGCTCCAAAAACGGATGCAGGTAACTGGGAAAGCCATGGCTTGCTCTAGGTACAACTGGAACTTGGGTCAGGGAAGAAGAACAAAACTACTGCTGAACAGGGAGATCAGCTCGGTGCTTTGTGACCACCTAGAGGGGTGGGATAGGGAGGGTGGGAGGGAGGGAGATGCAAGAGGGAAGAGATATGGGAACATATGTATATGTATAACTGATTCACTTTGTTGTAAAGCAGAAACTAACACACCATTGTAAAGCAATTATACTCCAATAAAGATGTTAAAAAACCCCCAAAAAACTACTGCTGAGTCTGGTCTTCTAGGAGCTGGAAGACAGAGGCCACTTTGCTTTTCTTAAACATCAAGGTCAAGCTTCACTGGGGGCAGGGTTGTTTAATATTCAAGAGTTCAGACTGAAGTCCATCTCTGGTAATTGTATTACTTATATTTAAATTCCTTTGCAATTTCAAATGGAAAAGTTCTATCTTCCTCTTTCTGCTATTGCTCCTCCCCCCATATACCCTCTTTATTTATTGTGTTTTGTGGGTTGTCAGTATTGTGGTTCAGTGTTTAAATATTAGCTGTGTTTTATCAAACAGATTAGGTTATTATTTGATGTGGGGAAACTTTGGAAATGAAAGGTGATAAAGGATTACAAATTTGCAGGTATTGCAATATACCACTTATTTAAAGTAGTTTTAAATTGGGGGATTAGACATTATATTATCAAGGCTTTGCATTCTTACCCCTAGAGATTTATCTAATGCTTTAAGCAAGTATTTTAAAAATTTTGTGTAAACAGAACTTTGAAAATAGAACAAGATTTTTAGAGGTACTCTAATTTGAAGAGGCGCTCAGATAAATCCTCTTACAAAGCCAGGGGCTGCCATCTATTTTATCTGTCTTCAGAGTTTGGATTTTGTACTTGGGTATCTTCAAGTACACATACCTATGAACCAGAAGTTACACAGAAACTTAGTGTGTCCTTTAAGTTTTTTCCAAAAGACTTTTTATTGGTCCTTAGTCATAGCTAGATTTTTAGGGGAAAAAAAAGAACGAAAAGTGAGAAATGAACTCAAGTATCTAATTCATGAATTGAGATATATTAAATATATTTATAGGAACATTGAGGACCTCAAAACTAAAGTTCTTTCCTTAGCAGTAGTCATCTGGTTATTGACTAGAGGTAAATTATGACTCAATGTTTCAGTTTCATATTAAATGAGAATTAAGTACCCAGGAGCCAAATGATAAAAGAGACTTTGTCTAGAAAATGCTTTTAGGAAATAGTGCATGTAATTAACTAGCAAGTCTCTTCTTCTAAGCCACTGCTTTGTTTTCATGAACTCTATACATCCTTATTTGATGGGAAAATTTGGACAACTTGCATTAGCAACCCATGTCCTGAGTTAATAGCCATGTCTGGCTATTAATAAGTTAAATGTCTTTGAAAGAAAAATTGAGAGGAAAGGAAAGAAAGATATCTCTTCTGAAATTTCAAAAGAGAAATCCCCACCTCCTTTTCTTGCCAGTGCTCTAAACTGGGTATGAATTTGGTGACTGCTGGGCAGTTTTTGGAGTGGATCTTTGGGTCAGTATGCACAGTTCATGTCTTGCTTATTATTTCTAATCCCTGGCTCTTAACTCAGGATTTTTTGCTTTGATAAAGCAGTCAGTAGAGAGGGCTGGCCAAGGTAGTTGGACAGAGTGAAAAGACATCAAAGAGACTCTTTGCTTCATATTCATAAGACTTTCTTTCATTTTTATAACCTAAGGCAAATATTAGATTTTAAATGATAAAGAATTTTACTCTAAATTTGATCAGGGAAAATGGATAATTCTGAAAAAGCTCTGCATATCTCAACATGGATAAATCTTGTCAATGTAAGTTTTAAATGAAAAAAGAAAGCCAGTTGAAAAGAATTCATTTAATATGATACCAATTATGTAAATTTTAAAATACTTTATATTTTTATGGCTACGTAGGCCCATGAGAAGGATACATTTACAGTCACAAAAAGGATGAGCACCAACTCCAGGAAGGTAGTTATTTTAAGGGAAGAAGAAAGGAACAAGGTGGGCTGGGGTGAATTGGGACTGTGGTTGTAATCTGTTTTTCTTCAAAAAAGGAGAAAAATATATCGGAAGGAGATATGGCAAAATGTTAGTACTTTTAAAATCCAGGTTTATGCTATTTTAGGTTCTCTTAGAATATTAAAACTTAAAAATTTGCAAAATTTTTATAAATAAAATGTCTCTGTGGTTGCTGAAGTACTTGAGTTCATTTTAACAAGCCTTTATTGAGAATCTACTATCTTTTAGGCATTAGGGAGGGTGACATGAGGATGACTCAGTCCCTACCCTAAGGAACTCACTGGCAAGGGAGAAAGAGAGATGTAATAAATACCCACAATAATCTGTGGTAATCACAATCATGTTATACATAATGGTTTCTAAATGGAATGACTGACTCTGAGATGACTTTACTAGCTGAACGTTGAGAAAATCTAGGCCAGGTTAATGACAAAAAAAAAATCATTACAAATTGAATTTTAAAATAAATTATTTTCATATTTAATATTTCAGATGGATTGCTAACAAAATATTCTCAAAGAGAGGTCCTCAACTATAACTGGCATATGCTCCCATGTAATTTATTGGGCTGGCCAAAAAGTTCGTTCAGGTTTTTCCATAACATCTTATGGAAAACCTGAACAAACTTTTTGGCCAAGCCAATATTTAAATAAATATTTATTATGTACCTTAGCAGATGTTTCCTTTGTATTCCCTTCTAGGTCTGTCTTTATGATTCATTTTTTTTCATGGAAATGTTGTTTGCCTAGCTAGATAAATCTCTACAGAGAGGTTTTTGTATTTTTATCACCCAATCCCTAGAGCTTTAAGTATAACCCTATATAAACAGTAACAATGGTTCAATTTTTATTGAATGCCTACTGTATGTTATAGGAGCATAGTAAAAGAGTACTTACCCTAAACTCAGAATTCAGGGTCAAGGGTAGCAGGAAAGACATGGGGAGTTAAAATCTATATTGCCCCAAATATGTGGATACAGTGTATGAAGAATGTAATGCCACATATGAAGATGGTGCAAATGACATCCATCACTTCAGGCAAAGGAAACAATATAGTTAATTACCAAGAAGGTTGGCAAGGCATTTTGGAATCTGAACAGCGCACTATTGGTTCCCCTTCTTGAGAAAATATTAATGGAAAACAATAAAGTTTTTTTCTACCTAACTTTCATCCAAAGAAAAACTACCACAAAACAGCATTCTACTGTTGGGGTAGATATAAAAACAGGAAAAAAGGAGTTTGTTCTATTCATAGCTGTGCTTGGTGACTAACAGATTTTCATCCAAAATTGTTAAAAATAGAACAGTAAATATTTGACATCTCTCAATTTTAATTAAAATGAGCATAACATGATACCAGGGTGAGAAAAATAAGAGAGATCCCTGATAAATTTGCAAAGAGGGAACAGGTACAATATCTGAGTCACAGGATTAAATACACATGACACCTGTTGGCTCAACAGCAAACTCCATTCCCAGGACCCTTATTGTATTTATATGTTATTTGCATACATTGGTCCCCTTAGCAACCAAACAACTTGGGGTTCCAAAAGCTGTACCTGAACCAAAAACCTGTTTGTGGAAAAGAAGAGTTTTATCTGTGTCCAGAAAACAACATTGATAACAATGAAAGGGAAAAAAAAAATCAAGCAAACCTGGAAGCATTTAAAGCAATCATAGTTGCTAAGGAGATAGAAAGTAAAGTCAACACAATTTAAGGGCTAGTTTCAGATAGCAACAGTCCAAAACGTTGGGGCCATAGCCAAAGGGAGATCTGAGTATGTACATGATAAAGAAAGTGGCAACACCACATCTATAACGATGAGAAGAGACCTTTAAGTCTGTTTCTGGGCTCCCGGTACAGCCTTGTGAACCCACATACTATTCCCTTCCTAATCCAACTGGATCTCACTTATCCACCTTTGTTGGCCACATCCTGGTACGGACTTCTCTCCCATCAGGTGGAAGGGGAAAGGCTTCCTGCCTGGGAAGAAGCTGCCTGAGTTGCAGAGTTCTCTTCTTTCTAGAACAGAAGTGCTGGAATTTGACTCCATCTTTTGCAGCTGTCTTTTCCTTCCTGAATCCCAATTGCTTATTTGGTTCCTAAAAGCCAGCTTCCAGGTGTTTGCTGGCCAAGCCCCAGAAGATTAATGACCTCTTCCTTTTTGTTTCACTTCTTACCTCAGATCCATCTTCTTTCCCTCTCTCCATGATTTAGTGCTATCACTGGGAATAATACTATTAATAGCGAACATTGTTTACTGAGTTCTTACTCTATTTAGGGCACTGTTCTAAATACTTTCCAAGCATTAACTCTTTTAGGTCTCATTAACAAGTTGAGGATGACTACTTTTCACCCCCATTTCACAGATGAGGAAATAAGGCACGGCTAATAAGTGGCTGGGCCTGGATTTGAAACCAGGCAGCTCACAGTCTTTACCAGTGACTATGCTGACCTTCATGTGAATCTGTGTGATAATAGAATTATATGAGATAATAAAGGACATGGAAGAAATACAGTGACTTTCAATGTACTGAAAATACCTTCATGTGAATTAAATGCTTTTTGATGATAAATGTCACAGCTATGAAATCCTTCTCTGAAAGTCATAAGAGCTGGTGATTTTGTGTGTGTTGGGATGGTGGTGGTCTTTTATTCATACCGATCCAAAAAACATTTGCATACCTACTGTGTGTTCTAAGAAATCAAAAAGAATTCAGATGAGATAGTTGTCTTCAGAGAGCCTTTAGTCTAGTAGAGAAAGCAGGACATAGAGACAAATGTATACACAAGAGTAAGTGGTGCTATGAATTTATATAAGGATCCATAGGCAATTGTGATCAAATTTATCAGAGGTAAAGAACAGGGAAGGTTTCACAGAGGAGAATAGTCAGGGTATATGATCAGACAACTGTCCTGATCAAATTAAATTAATTGTCTAACTATATTTTTTATTTTCTAATATCTAAAGACCCAGATTTCACAGGAACTTGGGACTTCATCATATCTTGTTCTTATTCAAATTATAGTTACAGGGATTATGTAGTAGTGAAGTTTCTATGCTGGTTCCAACTGTTTTCCCAATGGGTGCTTTGACAGCTCATAAATATATTTGCATAATTGGCTGTGTTAGTCCTGGTGTGATGTTGACATGTGACTCTCAAGGTTTGAGAAAAGCTTTATAGAGATTGTGACAACCCTGAATTAATATTTTGCCCTAATTTATTACCCAATTGGGCACATTAATTATCTCATGGAGGGGTTTGTGGTGATGATGGATGAGAAGGTCTGTATTTTGAGTGGCTGCTTAGGAAAGGTCACGGTGCTCTCTGTATTGTCTAGCTTTAAAACATTTCAGATGTGATTTCCAAGCTGAAAGCTGAACCAACATAAGAACATTCCATGGTAACTAACCTGCATCTGTTGGACTCCACTAGCAAGCTGTTGTAGGGCTAGAGCCAGATGCCCATCTGAAGCATCTAGCCATGTGGCAGAAGTAAACAGGTATTAAGCTGAAACCTGAGAGAAAAGTATAATTAAGGAAATTTCATCAGAAGTGAGTTACACTATCTCAGAGGAGAAGAAACAACAGCGTTCAAGATACATTCTTTCCAAGGAGGGAGATAAACTTGAGAATCCACAGGACGTGTAAGTTACTTCACCTTACATGCAGTACAGTGCAGTAATGCATGTCTGGGCACAGACTTATGGGTGAGTGAGGGGTTGCTCCTTCTATAATATAGCATAGTACCTGGAGCTCCAGGAAAGGGGAGCTTATGCAACAGAAGAGAATTCCCATGTGTGATCTAGCAGGGAGGGTAAGTATCAGTGAAACAAGGCAGCAGAGCCAGGACTAGGGTGGGGCTAGTGAGGCCAACTTGTGCCAGTGCAGGGTTGGATCCTCTTTATTTAAAATGTTGAACTTTTTGTTCATCATGAATTTTTCACATTGATTTTAAAAACTACTGTATTAAAATATTATTTAGCTGTGTTTTTGATGCCCCTTTAAATTTTGTGCCCCATGGGAGTGCCTCACTAGCCTTACCCTAGTGCCAGCCCCACATGACTACAATTGAAGTGAGGTGTTTCAACACTTACCGTAGCCTAGAAAATGGAATCATTGCATTTCATTGCAGATATGACCTCACAGGGCATCTAATGTTACCTGAACCCAGAGGCTGAAATCAGAGAGCCTCAGGACCATGTGCAGCCTACAGATATGTTTTATTTGCCATTATCACCATTTATTTTTGAAAATTGATTTAGTGGCCCCCATTTTGAAATTGAAAGGTTTCTTCTAAAACAATTTGGATATCTGACTTCTCTTGGAAAATTGGAAGCTCTAACACACTGGATCTATGTTCTTTCACGGCAATAATCAACTAAAGATGACTAGAATATCTCCTCCAGTTCACTGGTTCACTAGACCCACTTTGTGCATGTATGTTCCTGCCTGATGCTATAGGCATAGCGATTCTGAGCCCTAATTAACTGCAGGATTCTTTCAATAATACCTCTTAATAATGGGCTTTCATTCATTTAATCAGTATTGATTTTTGTGCCTATCATATGTAAGATATTGTGCTAAGGAATAAGATGACAAGATCCCTTCTCTCTTGGAACTTGTTTTAGTCTCATAGGCAATGTTATGGGTTGAATTGTGTCCCCACCAAAAGGTATATTGAAGTCCTAACCCCAGTACCTGAGAATGTGACATTATTGGGAAAAGGGGTCTTTACAGAGGTAATTAAGTTGAAATGAGGTTATTAGGATGGGCCCTAATCCAGTATGACAGGTGTCCTTTAAAAAAAGGAGAAATTGGGACAGAGAGACAGACACAAACAAGGAAAACAATGTGAAGACATACAAGGAGAAGATGGCCATGGGATTGGTGATGTATACACAAGCCGGGGAATGCCAGGGATCACCGGCAAATACCAGAAGCTAGAAGCAGCAAGGAAGGATTCTCCCCTAGTTCTGTCAGAGGGGGCATGGCCCTGCTGACACCTTGATTTCTGATTTCTAGCCTCAAGAACTGAGATCAAAATTTCTGGTGTTCTTAGCCACCCGAGTGTTTGGAACATTATCATGGCAGCCCTAGAAAACTAATACAGGCAGTGACTAAATAATAATCTGAAGAAGTAGTTTTATAACACTTGTGACCAGGACAATGAGGGGGAGTACAGAGTGCTATGAGAGTGTATATGTTGGGGTGGTGGGCTGATCTTGTTCGGAGGTGATGGAGCATTTTCTGAGGAAGGTATGCTTTAGCTGAGGTCTAGAGAAATAGTATGTTATTTTCTAGTAGTGAGGGAAACAGGCACAGTCTAGGCTAGAAGGACTGGTATGTGTTAAGGCTCTAAGGAAAGGAGGAGTAGGGGATACTCAAGAAACCGGAAATGAGAAGAAAAGCTGGTGAGCTGGGCCCTATATAGTAGTTGTATTGATTTGCCAGCTGTGTTACTTTGGGGAAGTTACTTTAACTTCTCTGAGGATAATAACCTCATGTGGTTGTTATGAGGAGTAAACGAAGTAGTAAATGAAATGGTCTTGAACGAGGGGCTGGTGCAAATGCCTCATTAGATGTTACCTACTGTTATGATTCCTCGTCTTATTGTTACCGTTATTATTCACAGGGCAAGGATTTTGGGGCCCTGAGAATGCCCTTAGCCTATTAGTCTCTATGGTGAAGGCAGTGGGAAGTTCATGTATGCTTTTAATCAGGGCTTCAGTTTAACCAGATTTTATTTTAAAAACTTCATCTGGCTGCAGTATGGAGAATGGATCAGAGATCAGTGGAGTTGAGGCCACTGGTGAAGGTCCTGGGGACGGGGGGTGGTGGTGGTAGTGTTCTCGCCTTGATCACTTTGTAGAATTTGGAGAGATCACACAATCATCTTAACAATTTAAAAAATTCTACCAAAAGCTGCTTTCTTCTTTGTTTTAGCGCTTTCTTATAGAACAGACATGCCTTGGGTGACGCATGTGTTTTTAATCTCAATTCTTCCATAAACTTAGTAGATGGCCTTGAGCGAGGCTTGTATGTGCTCATGTAATCATAGACACAAAAAGGTATGAGAGAAAGCTAGATTCTATACATAAATGGTGAAATTAAGATCTTTGGTTATTGAACACATTAACAAATATCTTTAGGAGATTCCAAATCCTCACATTCTCCATTTGCTTTTTTATTGCCTTTTTATCTTGTGACTTAATTTGAGAAGAGAAATTGAATTGATTTGTTCTTCATTGGTGTCAGAATTTGTAGTCTCAGGTGAAGGCAAAATGCTGGATTGGCAAACCTTCACAACAAATATAAGTTTTAAATAAAGTACTGGATGTGCTGGAAATTCAGGAGGTAATGAAAGCCATCAATAAAAATTTTAATTCTAGTTCTCTCTGGATTTTATGCCTGATTTTAATAAAAAGCATCACATTTGATATAATTTGTTTGCCTAATACTGGCAGACTTAAACAATTATCTAATGAATTCATTGTTAGTCTAGATATATATTAGCAAAATGTTCATTTCCTAGTGATAGTTTATGATACTCAACTTTGAAAGGAGAAAGAAAATCTGGAGTAGAATTTCCTCTTTGTAAACTAAGTAAATGCTAATGTTTTCTGAATTTAATCTATTATAACAGAGTACCATTTTATAAGGATTTCTTTACTTTACAACATCCTTAGTCAGTCTTATTCCCTGTTGAGCAAAATTATATATGAATATTAGCTTACTTTAATAATTAACACTTAAGTGTACACTGATTAAAGAACTGATGTTTATATGCAAAAGTTGGGTGTTTTGACTTACATAAATTTTTAAAACTGAAAAGAAATCACATGGGACTAAGAATTACCATTATAAAAGAGATTCTTATGTACATTTAAAAATCTTACCTTTCTTCATATTTTTGTGTATGTGTTTACTTTAAAGTAAGCAAATATATAAAGCCATTAAAAAAGATATTGCTGAGTGTTGTATATTTTAGAGTGACTTTAATTTTCACAAAATTAACCTCTTGATTTTGATTGATGTTGCAAAGTTTTATGAAAAAAATGACATTTAAAAAAATTTTTCAGGGTGAGGTACTTTAATCTGAAACCTCCTCAATAACTCAATGATGTTTTACAAATAGACATGTACGTGGTTTTACTAGTGTCATTCTTTCCTTATTTTAACTCCATGATTGCAAAGATTTGGTGTGTCTTCTTTGCTACTGTGTATCCCAAAATGCTAGAAAAATGCCTTTCTGATACACAGAAGGTGCTTAATAGTGAGAGTGAATGGTGATATGTACCAGTGCCTGCTGTGATTGCCAGCCGCGGTGGCAGAGGGCCTGAGTTGTCATCTAGCCCAATCTCTTACCACTGCAAAAACCGCCTCTGTGATTATGAGCTATCAGAGCAGAGTGAACCCCAATTCTGCTTTTCCTCCAGGATTCGTAAAGTGTGCTCCCTGGACTAGTAGCATTAGCATCACCTGGGAACTTGTTTTTCATGCCAGTTCTTAGGCCTCACCCCAGACGTAATGCCTCAGAAACTCTGGCACTGGGCTCGACAATCTGTGTCCTGTAAGCACTCCACACAGTTCTGATGCACGCTCAAGCTTGAGACCTACTGCTTGAGACGGTGCTTGTATGGGCACTTCTAACACCTACCTCTTTGCTTCCTTTGCTATTCTTCTGATGATGTCCAACTTCCCTTCTGATTGACATATTCTAATTTTAGGCTTATGAATACTTCAAAATGAATGCATTTTGGCCTTTGAGGAATTGCCTTCTTAAAGTAACTTGCATAACTCAGGTCTGACTGACACTTTATAAGCTTACTTGGAATTTAACTCTTAGAGGTTGTATTACTATCTATTGCTGCATAGCAAATTACCCCAAAACTTAGCACCCGAAAACAAGAAACATTTTTGGTCTCACAGTTTTTTTAAAATTTTTTTAAATAGAAGTACAGTTGATTTACAATGTTGCATTAGTTCCAGGTATACAGCAAAGTGATCCAGTTATTTTCAGATTCTTTTCTATTACAGGTTATTACAAGATATTGAATATAGTTCCCTGTGCTATGGAGTAGGTCCTTGTTGTTTATCATTTTATATATAGTAGTGTGTATCTGTTAATCCCAAACTCCTAATTTATTCCTCCTCACCTTTCCCCTTTGGTAACCATAAATTTGCTTTCTATGTCTGTGAGTCTATTTCTATTATATAAATTCATTTGTATCACTTTTTTTAGATTCCATATATAAGTGACATCGTATGATATTTGTCTTTCTCTGACTTACTTCACTTAGTATGATAACCTCTAGGTCCATCCATGTTGCTGCAAATGGCGTTATTTCACCCTTTTTTACGGCTGAGTAGTATTCCATTGTGTATATATGCACCACATTTTCTCTATCCATTCATCTGTTCATGGACATTTAAGTTGCTTCTCTAGCTTGGCTACTGCAGTGAACACTGGGGTGTATGTAGTTTTTCAAATTAGAGTTTTCATCTTTTCCAGATACATGCCCAGGAATGGGATTGCTGGATCATATGGTAGCTCTATTTTTAGTCTTTTAAGGACCCTTCATACTGTTCTCCACAGTGGCTGCACCAGTTTATATTCCCGGGAACAGTGCAGGAGGGTTCCCTTTTCTGCACACCCTCTCCAGCATTTATTATTTGTAGACTTTTGATGATGGCCATTCTGACCAGAGTGAGGTGATCCCTCATTGTAGTTTTGATTTGCATTTCTCTACTAATTAACGATGTTGAGCATCTTTTCATGTGTTTGTTGGCCATCTGTATGTCTTCCCTGGAGAGATGTCTATTTAGGTCTTCCACCCATTTTTTGATTGGGTTGTTTGTTTTTTTGATATTGAGTTGTATGAGCTGTCTGTATATTTTGGAAATTAATCCCTTGTTGGTTGCATTGTTTTGCAAATATTTTCTCCCATTCTGCAGGTGGTTTTTTCATTTTGTTTATGGTTTCCTTTGTTATTCAAAAGCTTTTAAGTTTAATTAGGTACCATTTGTTTATTTTTACTTCCATTACTCTAGGAGATGGATCCAAAAAAATACTGCTATGATTTATGTCAGAGAGTGTTCTGCCTATGTTTTCCTCCAGGTGATTTCACAGTTTCTGAGGCTCAAGAATTTGGAAGGAACTTACTTGGGTGGTTTTGGCTCAGGGTCTCTCAAGAGGCCGCACTCAAGCTGTTATCTAGGACTCTAGTGATCTCATGGCTAGAATGGGGAAGGAAGCCTCCAAGCTCACTTACATGGCTGTTAGAAGACCTCAGGTGATCCACTTCCAGGTTCACCTGGGCCTCTCCTCAAGGCTGCCTTATGACATGACAGCTGGCTGCCACCAGAGTGAGAGATCCAAGAGAGAGTGAGAGAGCACACACAAGAGGGAAGCCTAACCTTGGAAGGGACATCCCATTGCTTGCGATGTATTCTGTTCATTAGCAGCTCACATTCAAGGGGGCTGGAGGGTTTCATAACACAGGGCATGAATACCAGGTGGCAGGAATCATTGGAGGTCAACCTAGAGACCCCATATAGGTAAATCATTTCTCACTTTCTCTAGTTCCTTGCTTTGTAATGTTTTGATTAGGACTTTCTAGTATCAGAAATCTCAAGACAAATTTGGCTTATACAAAAAGAAAATTTGTATGGCTTATGGTGTAGTTTGATACAGGTGATTGATAAAATGTAGTCACAAAGAACTGGTCATTTTGGTTCTATTTGCTCTGTACTGGCTCCATTCCCAGGTAGCTTCTTTTCTCATTGTCCTAATAGTCTCCAAGACTTTCAGGTTCAAGATCAGTGATGTAGCATGAAAGTCTCTTTCCTCAGAAACCCTGGCATAAGTTCTGTCGGCTGAGTGGGTCACAGCCCTGTGCCTGAACCAACTGAAAGGCTGAGGAATCATGACTGTGTTGGCTGAGACCCAGGACACACATGACACCGACAATCAGGGATGAGTCCCACAAGAACCATAACAGCCATAACGGGGCAAGGTAAGTGTCCCTGGAGGGACCACATCAGGCAGGCATTTCACTGAAGTACTGCCTATGCTGTTGTCTTCTCTAAGTTTACATGAACTAGAACCTCTTGGAAAATGCCCACCCTCTCCCTCAGCATTCACTCCCCATAGCCGGTGGATCACAGAGGCCTGATGATCTACTGCTGCCACCTCTCATATCCTCTCTTCCACTCCCATACAAGTCACCATGAATCTCTCACCTGGACTAAAGCAATAGCATCTACACGTGCTTTCATTTGTGTTCACCTTCTGTCTGTTCTCCATGTAGCAACCAGAGTGATTTCTTTTAAATGTCATCTGATGAAGTTAGTGCTCTGCTGAAAATTCATCAAAGTCCCATTAACTAAAATCCAAGGCCTTATGACCTGGTCTCTGCCTGCCTTTCTAGCTTGATCACTGTCTATCACCACTCCTCACTCTCTGAGCTCCCCAAATTCTCAAACTTCTTCCTGCCACACGTTCTTCCTTCGCCCGAGGAAGCTCTTTCCTTACATTATGCCTCTTCCTCTCCACCCACGCTCATCTTCAGGGCTCAACTGTAATGTCACTTCTTTTGACAGGCCTGCCGGACCCTCCAACATTATATACTCTTGTAATCTGTACCTTCTACTTATTGCATTGATTAGAATTGTAATTTTAGGTTTGTTTAGCACCTTCCCTCTCTAGACCATAAGCTTAATGAAGGCAGCAACCTTGCTATATCCACAGAGTTCCTGTTTGGTACTGGGTAGGCACTCAATAGATATTTGACAAAAGTGATTCATTCTTCCTCATCTTAGACCTGTGCAATTGTGTTATCCAGAAGATTAAATAAATGCCAAGATTTATCATAGAGTTGGAATTTGTTGGTGGTCTTGTTAGGCCGGGAGCCCCCTGGTTTGTTGGGTTAGGTCAAGCACAAGAGAGAATGAAATTCTTTTGAGGACCTACAGCGTTAAACACATATGTGTTTAATTCTTACAACAATCTCTTGTGGGTTCAGTGTAGTATCCCTGTTTTGCAGATGACGAAACTGATGGTCAGAGAGACAAAGGGACTCCCTCAAACTCAACATTGTTCACAAATGGCAGAGTTAGGATACCCACAGAAGTCACCTTAACTCCAAAATTCTAGGTGTGAATGGAATTATGGAAAAGACAGTGGCATGCTCTTTTTTTGTTTACTTTTTGTTTTAACTATGAGTAGGCCACGGTCAAAAAAGAAACTGAACATGAAAGTGAAGTCCTGTAGATTTCTTGCTGCTGGTTGGAGCATAACAGCAACTCTGAAAGCACTGGAAGGAGGGGAGTATAGAATTTGGGGGCGCTAAATCTTTTTATTACATATTTCAGGTTTTCCTGTCCATTAAAATAAAGTTAATGGGTGCTGAGTAGCCTGGGTCTGGCAGCATGAAAGAAATAGAGTCCATCTAGTTTTTCTATGACAGTTTGGTGGGATTTATATGTATGAGAAATGCAGACATAAAATTAAACAGGATAAACCATCCCATTTCCTTGTTTCTCCAGTTGCAACGATACACAAACTAGTCTATCCCCTTTTTTCCCTCTTACTTGAAACACAGTGAGTAAGTGCAAGGTGTCTCTTAAAGGGGTAGGGGTCTTTAAATTGAAGGGGCTGTGAGCGGCTGCAGTAGAAAGCAGGGCTAGAGTCAGTGTGGAGACTAGTTTCTTGGTTCTTTTGAATAATTTGTGAGGTTGAGGCTAGCTTGTTGGAATGATTCCTGCTAATGCTACAGTTTGGAATTTTGTTTCTTTTTCAAATCTTATTTTAATGTCTCTGTAAAGTAAATCCGTGGCCTCCTACTCTCAGCCCTCTACATATATGTGTGCCTAATGTGAGAATAATGCAAGGGGAACATGGAGGACCACTGCCGCACATGACTTGATAGAGAAAAGGAGGGAAAATGGCAAATCAGCATTTGGGATTGGTGGTGAGTTCTTACATCCCATGAGGAAGGGATGCACCACACAGGCATATTTAAACTATGAGTTAATCCCACACTTCAGTAAGTATTAGCCAGTTGGACAGAGGACCAGTGCTTAGCAAGGTGTGGCTAAGTTTGCAAAAGACCCAGATGGAACAAAAGAGAATCACCGAGCAAAAGGGGAAAAGTGAAAAAAAAAAAAAGAATACTCAAAGTGTTTGGGATCATTTTACTCAGAGAACAAAAAGCCTGTGATCGGGTAGAAAATGATTCTGTAAGTGGTGGATTTATCTCATTTCCTATAAATGTAAGATACCTAGTTCCAAATATCTAGAAGGAGGCCAGATAAATGATGTCTGCCATCTCACTTTCATTCAGATGTTTATCAAACGTGTATTTAGCGCTAGTCACTGGTTACTGTGGATACTATGGGGAACAGAAAGACATGGTTTATGCCCTAACTGAGCTTACAGTCTAGTTTAAAGAAGCACAACACAATGTGACAAGTGCAAAAATAGAAGCATAAGTTGTCCTGGGAAGCAAATAGTGAAACACCTGACTAGGATTTACGAGAAACTTTAACTGCTGGGGGATCTGGAAGATAATACCTGTGATGGTTAGTTTGATGTGTCAACTTGGCTAGGCTATAGCACCCAATTATCTAATAAGACACTGACCTAGGTGTTGCTGTGGAGGTATTTTGTAGATGTGGTTAACATCTACAGTGGGACTTTAAGGAAAGATCACCCTTGATGATGTGGGTAGGGCACATATAATCAGTTGAAGGTCTTATGAACAAACACTGAGGTTTCCCAGAAAAGAAATTCAAGACTGAAGCATTAACTCTTGTCGGATTTTCCAGAACTACCCTGGGGATTTCAAATGGACTCTACAGCCCCCGTGGTTGTGTTGAGTCAATTCCTTAAAATAAAATTTATATACACACGAATACATCTTATCTGTTCTGTTTCTCTGGAGAACCCTACTGATGCAGTGTCTTAGTCATGTAAAATTGGGGAGAGGACTGCGGAAGGTGTGTGAGGGAAGATGACAGTAGCCAGGAGGACCAGGAATGAAAAAGAGAAGCCAGATCAGGAAGCATATTACCTGTGACCCAGAGAGTCTAGAAGGGTTTTAAGTCAGCATTCACATTTGAGAAAGGACATCCGATTATACTATTATTGAGAGCAGAAGTCGAGAAAAGTATGTTTCAATTCCAGCAGGAAGGAATTCCTAATAAGGAGGACATTTTTAACAGAAGAAAGGAGACAGCCGGCTGAACCTATTCTGGAATTTAGAAAGTAATTTGGCATTTCAAATCGTAGACGGCCACAGCCTCGCGAAAGGTTTACAACGTTCTTTTTACAATCGACAGTCTTTCTGTTCTACCTTACCTCCTTCACGTCTATAGCTTTCGCTACGGAATTCTCCTGGTAAGTGGGGAAATACTCCAGTCTGACCGAGCAGCAGTTCTGGAAGATAAACTCACACAGCGGTGGAGGTGGGAGGGTGGAGGTCAGCAGGGGATTGCGCTGCGAAAGTGGGAAGGAAGAAAAGAGTTTACAAACCAGCTGAAGTTCCACTATATCATGTGTGCGGTGAGAAGACTCGCTCATTACAGCTGCAGCCCGTTCTCTGTGCGCTTTCTCCCCTTACTCTGCGGGTTCGGTTCCCGCACCGGGGTCGCCAGGAGTTCAGCTGTCCCCACGCGGCCGTCTGCTAGTCTGGGCGGAGTCTGGTACCTGCCAAGCTGGGATCCTGATGCGGAGGTGTGCGGGGAGCGCCGAGTTCAGACTGAGGTCTGAGGTCTAGCACCCCGCTGCTTTACCGACCACATTCGCAACCTCTGTTCCCAGCAAAAGGGGTCTCGCCCTGGGACCGAATAGATTTTTCTTCCGTTCCCTTTGCCTCCCTAAATGTCTTCACCCTGGCTCCCGGTGCTTTCCCCATTCGTGCAACACTCTGCCCATCAGAGCTAGCTGCCTAGGTCGAGCACCCTTGGAGATGGGGTGGTGGTTGGTGGTGACTTGATAACCCTTATCCAAGCGCAGACTGGAAGAAATCAGCATCCTCATTACCGCCTCCACTGCAATTGGGCTGGAGCCAATTATGCCCGATAAAGTGAGTGAGGATCTAGGGAGGGGGCAGGGTTACTGGAAGGGGCCGAAAGAAGGAGCGACTGCAGGTGAATCCAATGGCTATCTCCCGCGTCCAGCCCCGCTCTCCCCACCTTGTAAAACAAAGCCGGGGAAAATGCCTGCCCATGCAGCTCGGAGCGCGCAGCCCGTCTCTGAATAAGTGAGTACAATGGCGTGTTTGTAAAAGCTTCAAGTCCGTCTTTTTCACAAAAAAAAAAAACCCAAAAAACAAAACCAAAAACAAAAAACCCCAAAACATTGTGAATGCTGCATGCTTCATGCTTCCCAGCGCCTCGCGGGAGAGACCCAGCCATAGAGCAGGAGAAGGTGAGACCCCCCAGGTACCCTCTTCCCCACCTCCCGCCGCGGGCTTTCAGCCCCAACCAGTCCGGGGCGGGCTGCAAAGGCCCCGCCGGCAGCAAGCGGACGTTTTCCACCTTCGTTTCCCGTCCAAGGTGTTGGGTCATAATCTGGGGTTGGAGGCAAATCTATCCCCGGACCCTCTCCTGGCTGCTTCTCCCCACTCTCCCGCTGGTGCCTGGGGGTTTTGCATCTGCCTTGGGTATGGGTTTGGGACACTTGGGGGAGTTTCCGAAGGAGGAGGAGGGTCAGGTCTTGGGAGTAGCCGACGGGCAGGACGCATGGTGACCCTGGTCACACTTGTTGCCCGTTGCGTGGTGGTATAGGCAGTGGTGCTGAAAAAAGCTCATTTCTCCTGGTATTGAGTCGTCAGTTGTGGCCGGGAGCGAAGAAGACATACCTGGGTGAGGATGGGAGACCAGGATTAAGAGGACTCTGTGAGGTGCTGGGGGCAGAGAAGGGAGGTAGTGATGGTGCCGGGAGAGTGTGTGGAAGGGGTGAATCTTTGATTCCTTGTTCTAAGGAGCTTCTCTTCATGATCATACATCAAACGACGGGGAGATGGAAACCCAGAGGGTTCCCCATATTAGACCGAGGGGAAAGGCTGTTGTTTTTTATTTTGGTATTTCACTAGTTTCTGCCCATTCTGTCCGCCAAATATGTATTATATATATTTCTGCTAATTAAAAAATAAGGCAATAGCTTAAAAGAATTAAAATCCATCAGGAAATGTATTAGCTTAATAACATACAGCCACAATCTTAAAAAAAAAAAACCTGTCCCCTTTCCCCCAAAGCATGTTATATCAATAATACCTTAGTTTAGCAATGCAGTCTAGGAGTAGGATTTGGGAGCATCAAGGTAAACAGTCTTGGTGTTTTCCAGTTCCGCAGACCAGAAACCAGTGATGTGAAAGATCAGAAATATGAGAGCACAGAGAACGCTTGGAAAGCTTCCTTCAGAGAGATAATATGGAGCTTCTCTGTGATTTTCTGTTATTTTTATTCCAAAGATGGCTTAATTTTAGATTATGACCTTTATTTTTCACTGAGACTCACTAAGCAGCTTGCAGGTGGGGTGGAGTGGCTAGACAGCAGATGACAGTGATTTTAGCTGTTATCAACATTTCTGTTAAAATGTTTCAGAAAATTAAAACATTAAACATGTATCCAGTGCTAATTTTGGGTGAAGTTGCCTTTATGAATATCACGTGTGAAAGGCGTCTGCTAGTTTGTGGCTTTATTTGGAGCAGCTGACTGTATCAGGAGGAAAATGTGTACATACTTGTTATAGCAGGTTGAACCATTGGAAATTGCTGAAATGAGCTGTAGGTATGTGGAATCTCCGCTTGGAGACAGGGGTACAGTTAAGCCATCAGAGCTCCGACTTCTCCTCAAAGTCAGAACCATTCAGAGTTTTGCTGATTGAGGAGCCCTCTGTTATCTGTCATCATTATACAATACTGCTTACTTAGGTCTGGTGCTTCACATAACTTTGCTTGCAAAGCTTCTTTCGGATGGGCAACAGATGATTTATTTTATGAACTCCAGCTGTGGTAGTCCTACATTTAACTCACAGTGGTAGTCAAGAGGGCAAGGTATGTAGCCATGTGAAAATCGACACTTCTTATTTTAGAGTAATTTCAGGTTCCTGTAGGGTATTTGGGTGCAATTTCATAGATTATTTCTTATATACTTACGTAAAAGTGTCTTTTAGATTAGGTTATCATTTTATTAAACCTGTATTATATACACTAAAGTAATTTTACTTATATCTCTAACAATTATGTATGTTAAATTATTATGGTTGAGTTTTTTTAAATCTCCCATCTTTCAGCCATTCTATTACCCCTTTTGGTTCAGTGTTGCCTTTCCAATTCTGTAGTAGATGGCTTATTTTCCCCTTAGCAAGTGGAAGTCTAGTATCTCTTGAATTTTCTAAAGGAAATCCATTAATGATATTTTTGAACAGCTGAGATGAATAATAAATGGATTTAGAGTCACCTCAGAATATATGGGAATTTTTAAGAGAATACATAAATCCACTCTAATGGAGCAATTAGCTCTGTACAGAGCATGTAGGGTCTAAGGTGTGAGACAATGTTTTTAATTTTTTTTTCTTGATAATGTTCACTGTTGAAATGGAAGGAACTTGTCATCTCTTGACTGTACCTATGATTGTGTGCCCGAATGGGTAGCAATACTTTTGCTTTTTTTAAAGATGTCCGAGATTGAATAACAAAATACAGACAATGATTAATCCTGAGCCCACTTTGGAGGACAGCAAAAAGGAATGATTGAGCTACTGAGTGGTTTATTTGCCATCATGTTTTACCAGATAATTACTAACGTTCTACTTTGAGCAACAATGTTTGGATCGCAAATTCACTTACAATACAATTCCTTTATTATAATGAATTTTTAAATAAATTATGATATTTACACTGATGGCTTGTGGTATAGAGTGTTAAGTTCTTGAGAACAGGAATAATCCATTAGCCTTCTTTATGAGCACTCAAATATCTAGCTTAGTACCATCAACTCTTAGGAGTTCTGTAAATGTGTTGACTAGCACGTTGGACAGTTATAAATTTTGAAATTAATTAGGAAGTCCTCAGGCATTCTTTTTTTTTTAAAGGTTCTTAGTCAGCTTCCTGTTTTTTTCCTCCCATCGGAAACCCCAATAGCAGCAGAGAGCTAAGACCCAGCCCCTTTTCCTTGAACCCTTATATACTTCTGGTTTAGGCTCTGGAGCTTCTACCAGGAGAGCAAGTTCAGTCCACCTTTGCTGACCCTTGAAAGAAGCCGAGCCATCCCCCTCTAACCTCCTTCAACCTAACCTCCATTCTCTGTTGTTGGCAGTGGCGGCCCCTGACTTGCTGGATCCTAAATCTGCCGCTCAGAACTCTAAACCGAGGCTCTCGTTCTCCACGAAACCCACCGTGCTTGCTTCCCGGGTGGAGACTGACACGACCATTAATGTTATGAAATGGAAGACGGTCTCCACGATTTTCCTGGTGGTCGTCCTCTATCTGATCATCGGAGCCACAGTGTTCAAAGCGTTGGAGCAGCCTCACGAGATTTCCCAGAGGACCACCATTGTGATCCAGAAGCAGACGTTCATTTCCCAGCACTCGTGTGTCAATTCGACTGAGCTGGACGAACTCATCCAGGTAACTGGCACCCAGGAGTTGTTATTCCGTTTCCTCTGTGGGCAAAGACAAGTAAGAATAAGAGGCAATAACTTAGTACTAGGTCCTCCTATGTGCCTGTGGGGTCCTCTCCCACTTTTCTCCTTAGTGTAGACCTCTTGGCCACAGTTTCGTTTTCTCTTTATTGCACTCCCTCCCTCTTTTCTTATTTCTGCCATCTTTTCTTCTTCTTTATTTCTCCCACTCCCTGCTGCTTCTCATCCTCTTCTGCTCTTGTGTTTCTCTGTTTCTGTCCTGTTGTCACCCTTCTTTCTTTTCCTTTGCCTTGTCTTAGAACTGCCAGTGGACAATTCTGTGAACACAGGGTTACCTTGCTGGAGGCCCTCAGGGTTAGAGGACCACTGCCGACTGAGAAACTGCTGTGGCGAATGAGGGGAAAATACAAGGCGGAAAAGTGCGGTAATCATGGCAATGGCTATTATAAGATAGAAAAGATGAGTTTGTGGTGGATACATCTCATGGCTAGCAAGTCATAGCTCACTTCTTTAATCTAGCCAAAGCATAACTCTGATAACTGCCTTTTTTAGGTGTCTGGGGAGAAGTGATTAATCATTGCTTCTCTAAACCCCAGCTAAAAGCAATTTACTAGTAACACAGAAAAATGGAATTTTTGAATAAAAACTAATTTAGTTTTAATTTAATAATACTGTTCTCTCTAATAGCAGAACAGTACCCTTATGGAAAAACATTAAAAAAAATTTAATCCCAGAATGATTTAAAAATTTCAGTTAGGCTCCTTGGAGATGGCTATATTTTTGTTGTAGATTTCTTTTGTTTAAAACAAATCATTGGTCCAACCAAGAATCTTCGTCAAGAAGAAAGCCCTAGAATTTTCTTTCAAGGAGAGATCTGACTGGTGGAAACATTTGAATTGTACATATATTCATTTTCCTATAGAGCCTATTTTTCTTACCAGATTTATGTCAAATGGGATTGAAAACAATCTGTGAGCCATCAACTGAGCAGTTTCTTCCTCATCTTATGTTTGGTTTTACATCATTTGAGTGAGTTGGAATAGTCGATTGCGGGAAGAAATTATTATTGATTTTTATCCAGTTTCTTGTTCTACGACCTTTCCTCTTTTATTCCCTCTTGCCATGGTTCCCCAAATGCTACCTCTGTCCTCCATAGCCCTCTCTATTTATAGAATACACAAGCAAGTTCTAGTTCAAGTCTTATTGAAAGCTATCAAAGCTAGTATTCTCTGATCCTCATTTAGCTCCTACCACATTCAGACACTTCTGCATCTCACCTATTTGACTTAAATTTTGGAAAGGTTCTTCAGATAATTAGATACTGAATTCCCTACTATTTGTAGATGATGGTGCCATTTTCAGTACTGACAGTGAACCTGCCAAATAATATCATCAGTCCAGCCACCCCATCGTCTGTTCCTGCATAAGATCACTTCCACTTCACTCTTGATTTGTGCCCATCATCCTTAGAGGTACTAAAAATCTTTAAAGAATCCCCACTTCCCTTGGGTTTTAGAAGAAGAGCTCTATGTTATTTTGGTGGAGGGAGCGTGGAGTCGTGGTAAAAGCCTAACCTGTGGGATTCGACAGGATGTTTTAAATTCCATTTGAGTACTTTCCTAGAGGTGTCATCTTGAACAAGTAATTTTCCTCTCTAAGCTTTAGGTCTAGCTAGAATGAGGGAAGAATACCTATCAAGTAAGGTTGCTGTAAGGAGTAAAGAGATAATCCGGGGAAGGCATTTAGGCACTCAAGACGTGTTAGGTTTATTTGCTGCTGTTGTTATTTTTCCTTCTCTGCTTATCTCTTAATTGGGTGGAAGCATCTGATTCAGGTAATTGCATACTTACCTTCTCAAGTGAGGTTGTTTGTCTTGGGCAGGAAAAAAATGCTACGTTGTTTTTGGAATAAACAAATGGAGCTCAATATATGACCTAATTATTTTTCTTTTTGCTCTACACAGGCAATCCATTTTAGCTTTATTAATATTCATTGCCGATTGAGCATCTTCTTAAAAAATCTTAAGGATTTTGGTGCTTATTGGGTGTTTTTAAACGCAGAGGTTTGCCTGTTATTTATTGTCATATCACTCACCTTTATAACCCTATGGTTTTGATAAATTATTTTTTTCTCTTTGAACATAATTTCTTCTTGTAAAAGAAATCTTTATAATGGCATGGCTCCAAGGATCAAAGTCAGTGTCTAAATAGGGAGGAAAGCAAATGAGCCAGGAATCATATATTAGAATTACATTTCATTTGTATAGTTCTCATAAATTTCCAAGTGTTTTTCCCGTGTTTATTTTCCCTTTTAATCTTCCCTTAAAACCTCATGAGCGGGTATATTAGGCAGAAATATCGCAGCATTAAGGATTAGGAGGCTAAGAAACCGAATGATTTACCCCAGATAGTATCTTTAGGATGAGAGTTCAGGTCTTCAGAATCTTGGTCTGGCTTTATTCCTAGGAGTCTCCACTCTTCCAGGGCTTTCAGTGCTGAGGGGAAAACAGTTGGAGAAGTCAGAAGTTCAGCCCTCGTGTTGGTGGAGAAGGAATTCTGGATTCCTTTTGTGAATAGTGGGCAAAGAGGAGGAAGTGGGTAGTCAGGCAGTAAGGCCAACGTCAGGTACAGTTAACCTAATCTGGCCTCCAGTTATTAATTACCCCTCTGGGTGGGTGATGGTAACCTCATTCCATTGGGATTGAACCCGGGCCCCCTGCTTTGGGAGCATGGAGCCTTAACCACTGGACTGCCAGGGAAGTCCCTAAGTGCTGTTTTTGACAAAGACCCTCTAAGGCAAGATTGAGGTGGTGGCAGAGATATCAAGACAAAGAGAACTTTTCTGGGATGAAATATTTTGAAAACTTTGACTTTTCAACTTCCATTACATTTGTTGGTGTGATGCCAGTACAGAAAAATATATGGAAACATTTTTGTTTCAAGAGTCATGAATACCATTAGCAATAGCCAAATTTTAATGAGCACTTACTATGTGCGAGGCAGTATTTTAACCCTTTCCATGTATTAGCTCCTTTAATTCTCTTAAACAACCCTATGATGTATGTGCCTTATTATCTATATTTAACTTAGGTGGAAACTGAGTCAGAGGGAGCTAATTTTCCAAGAGCTAATTTTCTAAAAGGTAGAGTGCACTGTTACTCAAAGCTAAATGGACAGACTCCAGAGCTTCTGATTTTAGCTCCTATATTTACTGCCTCTAAAAAAATTTAATAAACATTAAAGTTGGCTGTCAAGTTCCCTAATATTCCGTATATTAGAGTGTAATAAATATCAAATGATAGTCCTCTGTACATCGTGATTTACATTATATAACATATCTCGCTCTCCATATATATGGAGA
The DNA here is from genome assembly GCF_003031525.2 of Neophocaena asiaeorientalis asiaeorientalis. Lineage (NCBI taxonomy): Eukaryota > Metazoa > Chordata > Mammalia > Artiodactyla > Phocoenidae > Neophocaena > Neophocaena asiaeorientalis. Next base: position 2,613,975 of record NW_020173731.1, on the reverse strand, counting down.
GTATATAACCTGGATTTTAATATTCTTTCTGGACAACACTTCCTGCTTTTATCCTGTTTGAATGTCATAAACAAGTAGAGGCATGGTTATATTAGATATACCTGGTTTTAATCTAGTTATTTCTATGTTTGCTGAGTCAATTCTGAGATTAAAAAATGGGGCAAAAATCTATGATCTATACATTGATAATAAAAACATCTTATGGGAGATTTGACTTTTATCGTTTGAGCTCTACGCCCCTGTGAGGTAGGTGGGGAAGGTATTCTATCCACTTTTTGGGTGAAGAAACTGACACGTTTCACAAGGTCATGTGGTGGCCTCAGGTCTAGATCTTTGGAGTCTTCCAGTTGAGGGGATTATATTCTCTGCACTGTTCGCTCTTCTCAATTTTGTTCTTACTGCTTCATTCAGTGACATTTATTGAGCACTTCCAGTGTGTTGACCTTTGTGCTGGGTATTGAGCCAAGTAAATTGATGGGGGAAAACATGGCTTCTCTTAAGGTACTCTCTCCTTTAGAGTCAATGGAGGAGACTGCTATAAACTTAGTTATAATAGAACTACTTGCAGATTGGAGCTGGGCTACTGAGGAAGAAATTAACCACCCAGTGAGAGTTGGGAAGACACAGAAGAGGAGGTGAAAGGGAAACTGGATTTTAAGTGTGGAATCAGTGCGCTCTGGAGGAAAAATTGGAATCAGTAGATGTTCTAGGCAGAGGGCATGGCGTAACTGAATTGTCTGGGTGTGAGGGGCAGCGGCATGAGTGAGTCTGACAGAGTAGAGCAAGGTCTCTTATTCCACGGGAAGGAGGTGGGCTTTACCCTAGGCCTATTCCCCTGCAGCTGAAGTAGATGCGCCGTTGAGGGCATTGGTTGTATACCAGGGGATACTTGGAGCTACATGCCTTCCTAGAATGCCAATGAACTAGACTTTAAAAAAAAAAAAAAGAAAAACATTGTTTTATACTAATTCTATAAGCATGTATTCATTCATATATATTTATTGAATTCTTGTTGAATTCCCTGTGCGTTGTCGCAGGCACTGAAATACAGTAGAGAATAAAACATGAAAATTCTTGCCCTTGGCGAGCTTGCATTTTACTGGGGGAAGATAGTATGTTAGTGATAAGTCTCAGGAGAAAAATATAAAGTAGTGAAGAGGGGTGGGAAACGTTGGATGGTCTTGGTGATTAATTTTAGATAAGGTCACTGATAAGGTGACTTTTAAATGAAGGGCGTGAGGGAATTAGCCAAGGGGCAGTCTGGGGAATAACACTCAGCAGAGGACCCAGCGTGTCCCAAAGATGAGAGCATTCCTGGCCTGCAGAGGAACAGCAAGGATGCTGGGAGGGTGTGGTAGAAGATGATGTCAGGCAGGTAATGTGGGCCAAGTCCTATAGGGCCTTGTAAGTGAGAATCAGGAGTTTGGCTTTTTAGTACAGATGAGTGTTCTATGCTGGCTTATGTTTCACCAGGATCACTCTGGCTGCTGAGTTCAGAATAGACTGCAGGAGGCCGTGGGCAGAAACAGAGGGAGCAGTTATGAGGCTGTTGTAATAATCCTGGTGATGGATAAGGGGAGCTTGAAGTAAGGTTGTTGTAGAGAAAGTTGTGAGGTATGGTCAGATTCTCGATGTATCCTGGAAGGAGAGCCAATGAGACTTACTCACGGACAGGATGGGCAGGGCAAAGGTGAGGAGTCAAAGATAACCCCAACATTTTTGTCCTAAGAAACCAAAGGAATACAGTTTCCATTTTTCTGAGATGAGGAGTGCAGGGGGACCTGGATTGGGGGTGATGTCAGGAGCTTAGTTTGGGGCACTAATCGTGTCCATTAGACGGGCTTCGATTATTGAAGAAGATTCACAGGACCCCACATAGCAGCGCTTACAGATCTATAGTATAACGTAGGAACATGGTGCGGTACAACAGCACCCAAATAAGGATCTGCACCACAGGCAAGGGTCATATCTCAGCATGGGGTCTGGCGGGGCCACGAGCCAGCTGGACTTGTCCTCCCTCTGTAAGGCCATGCCAGGCCATACTCCTCTCTTGGATCAAGAACCACCAGTGTGTGCACAGAACATTGCGGGCCAGGGAGAACAAAATGGCGTCTTGGCTGGAGTTTCTGATCCCCCGCTGGTCACATAGGCATTTTCTTGCCATATAACCAGCCTTAGTGGCAGAGCTTTCCAGGAGTCTCTCTGAGACCAGGTGCAAATCATCCATCACAATGTTATCCATAAATAATGCTGACAAGCTGGTGCTAACCTCCCTGAAGCCCCTCAGGTCATGGTTATAAAACAATACTCTTGATCAGAGTGTCTCATGCCTTTACTAAGGGACAGTGTTGTGTGGGTACTTTAGCCCAACGGCTCAGGCCAATTCCAGGCCAGCACAGTCAAGTTAAATTTGCAATGCCTGTGAGGACATCCAAGGGTAGAAGTTGAGTAGGATGCTGGAAATGTGAGTTTGGTCTTTGGGGGAGGGGTCAGGCTAAAGATATACTTTTTTTTTTTTGAAAATTTAAAACATGATTTATTTATTTATTTATTTTTGGCTGTGTTGTGTCTTCGCTTCTGTGCGAGGGGCTTTCCCTAGTTGCGGCGAGCGGGGTCCACTCTTCATCGCGATGCGCTGGCCTCTTACTGTCGCAGCCTCTCTTGTTGCGGAGCACAGGCTCCAGATGCGCAGGCTCATCGGCCATGGCTCACAGGCCTAGCCGCTCCGAGGCATGTGGGATCTTCCCAGACCAGGGCTCGAACTCGCGTCCCCTGCATTGGCAGGCAGACTCCCAACCACTGCGCCACCAGGGAAGCCCAAGATATACTTTTGGAAGTCGTCATTATACAGAAAGCATTTAAAGTCAAGACGATGGATGAAATCACCTGGAGAATGAGTGCAGGTTGAGATGAGCAGAGATTCTAGTATGACCCCAGGAGCACTTCAACATGTAGAGGTTGCTGAGGAACAGATCCAAAGTCTGCGTGAATGACTGATTTACAACCTAAGATTTCAAGGATGTTCCTCTTGTTTTAGCAAGCTGTATCACTCTATGCCCCCAGACCTCTTAAGGTTTCTTTTTTCTTTGCCTGTAGGAACCCTTTAAAAGAAACATTTAAAAAGTATGTCTCTAGGCATGGGAGCCACTGAAAGTGTTTGAATAGGGGAGCCCAATTATGTTTTGGATTATGGCTCTCTTAATGGCAAATGGGATGGTTTAGCATTTGAAAAGCGTGCTTAGAACTGATTGTATATGGTGGTGAGTGATACTGTCTGATTCTGTATACAATGGTTTGGTGGCTGTTATTCTAGTTCATACAAGCATCGAGGTATATTAAATATTTGGCTTCACTTTTGGAAAGCATATGTTCATCTTTGATCATTTTATTTATGGACACAAAATCATGTCCAGAAAGCATCTAAAAGGGCTGTCTTTTCTTATCAGTGATTTTACTTTTCCTGTTCAATATTTTGGATGAATTTAGACTTTAGGAACCCGATTCTAACAAAAAAATTGCCTGAAAAATATTTAAACATCCCATAAAATACTTTACGTCCTTTGGGTTAATCTCTGGAAAAAGCATTTTTAGATGGTGTAATGTGTAAACTTCTAGTAGCTTGGATTGTTTTAGCAGATTATCTAGGAGTCACTTAAAGGACTGGGCTTCAAGGGTGAGGATTTCTCAAGAGTGCTGTTTTCATAGTTAGAAGAGGGAGTTAGGTATCAAGGGTGATACAGAAGTCTTAAAGAAAACCTTGTCAGTTTCCAGTTTTCCTGGGACTCTCCCATTTGCTACTTTCTTAGTAGGATAACTTATGTTTGCCTCCCATCCCAGCCCCTATTTTCATGCTGTCTTGACTTTCAGAGTGAACGAATGAAAAGGGAAACACGTTTTCCATGTGTAAGTACATCCAGTAACAATTGAGATAGTTTCATTCACTGTTTTCTAATTATACTTAGGTTTTTATTATAAAACATAAAAGTAGTTGTCAGAAAATGATTTTATCTCCAAAGGATATATGAAACTTAACTAGTTAATATTGGTAAAAAAAATAGTAAAGTGCTATATGAATATTATATATCAATAAAATATCACCCAAACTGATATGATTGAAAAGGAATATTATTTTAAAATAATGGCTAGGACACTATTTGATAGCTGGAATGGTTATTGCAGAGTGAGCAAAATTATTCTGCGTATACATTGTAATACATTTAAAAATATTTTTTGGCTGACAGTTTCTTTGGTCTAAACTTAAAACATGACTTAAATGTAAAGCTCAGTCAGATAGTATTAGAGTGAAGTTTGACTATTATAGATCTGTCCATAGTAATTATGATGGTGGCTTTAAAATTCTTAGAGTTGTACATTCCATATTTTCATTTTATCATATATTTGAATACCGTTTTGCATGTTAAGGTATATTATTTAATTCACACATCCCCTGACATGTATATATTAATTCACATTTGCAAAGTGAGGAAACTGAGGCACAGACAGATTAGGTGCCTTGCAGTTCAGAAAGAGACAAAATGGTACCTTGATTAGATTCTTCCTTGTGACTGCATCTTCAGGGCCTTTTGCTTAGATACTTACGCAGGAATGTGTGTACCACAATATCTAGTGATAGTAAATACCCAATAAATATTTAGTTCAAGGCTATATCTCTTTAAAAAGTACTTATATGTGTATTGTATTTTGTTTGGTCAGGAAACAGAGAGTTTATTCTTCATCATCCCCCTTTTGTAGATAAGGGAACTGAGGCACAGAATGTTTAACCCCAGGTCACTCAGCCTTTTTTGGCTTGAGATGCTGAAAGTGGCACAACGAGCATTAGAGTTTGCAGAGCTGTCATCCAGGTGCCTCTATAGCTCGTTTCCATTGTTCCAAAAGGCCTTTTTAGGAGTGACATTATTTTGTTGTATTTTCTCCCCGGGATCCCCTTTTATCTAACCCCACAAACTAAATCAGATTTCTGACTTGTGCACCTAGGGTACACTTTCTTTATTTTAAGTTGCTGGTGCATCTGGCACATCCATGCTGTACCAGCGTGCTGACACATCCATGCCGTAGAAGCAAAGATCAGCCGCAGGTCTGTAAGTGTGAAGGCAAGATATATACTTGTGGAGAATGAGAGTACAACTGTAAGGCCACAGTGAGCAACTAAAATATTATGCAGAAACGTGTGTGGTTGGGCATTAGTCATGCTGAAGCCTGAGCAGGTGAGGAAAGCCTGAGCAGGTGAGGTCAGGGAAGGTGATTTAAAGCTGGAGGATTCTTACCCGAATGGAAGAGGTGGACAGGAGTGGAAAGAGGAAGAGCAGAGGGAAATAGTTATAAGAACACACGAAGTTAACATTCTATCTATAGGATTATAGCACTTTTACTCCTTTCTTGGTTTCTAACATTCACAAAGTATTAATCGTATCTTGTACAAAATCCAGGTGATACCAGAAGGTATCAAGAAGAAAGTAACATCTGAAATCCTTCCTTCCAGAGTTGGCCAAGACCTCTCTTTAGGCATTATACACAAATGGAATAGACTGAAGGGTGTGTGTGTGTGTTGGTGTATACACACATATATGCGTATGTCCCATGTGTGTACACATGGGATCACATATGCATGCCATTTTGCTATCTCCATCTTTTGCTCACCATTGTGTAGGGTATGATTCAGGAATATTCCAAGTCTTCATGTTAGCTATTGTCTGAAGGGTTTTGACATAGAGGACCTGACACAGAGTACTAGCACTCCCCACATCCCTTGTGGTGGGGGATTTAGATTCCCTTATGGTCCTTTGGTCGAAAAGGTTCATTCTCTTAATAAGTGATGAATAGAGGAAACCGAAGTATTGACTGAAGAGTTCAAGTATGGAGTATTGAAGAGTATAGAAGAATAGAACCTGTGGCATTGCAAAAGAGGAGAAGTACTCATCTACTTGTAGATCTTGTAGTAGTAGAACTGCTACATCCTGAAATGTTTTCATTTCAGGAAATAAATGTTGGTTCCTTTCAGTCGTGCTATTGGGATCCTCCTATTTTGTTATTTATTAAGTATTCACATAGGTTAGGTAATATCCTTTTCAGTAAGGGAATGAGATGGTGTTTTCTAACTTTTTCAGCTATTTCCCTACCTTTCATTTTTATGAACATTTGAATATCTTGGCTGAATCGAGAATAGTAGTTCATCTAGCTTAGTATTTCTTACTCTTAACTATCTAAGGAACATATAAAAACAGTGCCTCAGTTCTCTTAAAAAGGACAACTTTACCCAGTGCCTCATGACATTATGAAAAATCTGTCATGGATCTAATATTCATAAGCTTAATTTATCTAAACTGTTTGAATATAACCACATTTCACCTTGTACCTTCTCTTGAGATAAGCGTCTTACATTCTACTCAATAAAGTTTTTCTTTGCTCTTTTATAAAATTACACCCTTTAAGTTTTAAGCCATTTGCTTAGCGAATTTAGCAAACAAAGTCATGAAATTCCCGTCTACGGAGAGGGACACTGTCTTTTTTATCTTCATCCCCTACCGCATGTAGAATTCATTCTTCCTCACCTCTGTATGCTTTTGTAATCCGTGATATTGTGTGTCTTGGGTCTTTGCCTTTCTGGTAGTCTTGTATTTTCATCTCTTCCTTAGCACTTACAGCGTCTTCTTGATTATTTTACTTATCCTTTTTTGAACTGCTTTCTGCTCAGTTAACATTTTGAGAAGTGTCAATTAGAGCTGTGGGCAGTATTCCAGAAGAGGAGGAATCATAATGTAGCACAAGAGTGGCTTTCTGTTTTAATTCTTTCCTTGTCCTTTTTTCCCCCCGTTTTATTTCTGTTACCACTCTGATGGTGCCTAGGGTTTTGTATTTGTTGTTGTTGAATGATGTCCTCAGGCAAAGAATTGCAGTGACTTGAGGCTTCTTCTAGGCTACTGAAAACACTCTTTGAAGAGGGTAGCCTGGGTTATTTTCTCCCAAATCCATTAGTTTTCACTTGACAAAGATGAGCCTCAGTTCTCATTTGTGTGCCTCTTTATCCAGGCATGTGAGATTTTAAAAATTTAATTGAACATCAGGCATTTCACAGATCATGGTAGTATTTCCACACTTTGATATTTCCCTTTTTAGTGTAAAGTTAAAACTGCAGAACAGATACTTAGATTTACATTTATCCCTTCAAATATATGTTTATTATACCTACATTTTTTAAACTATTAAAACCTTTTCTTTTAGACCTGTAACCAAACATACCCATTTTTAAAATTTTTCCCATTTTTACAAAGAACATTTTTTCTCAGTCTTTAGTACATAGTTTTCTTTTTATGACTGCTTACATTTTGCTAATTAATTTTTCTCTATGTCCTTACGTACTCCCTTATAATAGCTTTTGGATTGGCGAAGCATACTTTCTCTACGCAGTAGTGCTTTATTTTTACCCTGTGATTAGTTAACTTGCATATGTGTTCAGAAATATTCTTCATGTGCTTTCACTCTGTTTTGCTTTTAGTTTTTCTCAGAAAACTCCAGTTTATTCAGAACTTACTGTTACGTATAAGTGAGAGAGCTCCAATTCGTCTGTAATTAGTCCTCCGTTTATAGTAATGTTAAGTGAAAGTGCCAATATTTGCAGACTGTTAAAAGTATGTACTTTTTCAGGGGTACCTAAGGAATCAAAATTTACCAGAGGCTTATAGAAGTAAAATGCGTTCTCTGGTGATGTAGCATTTAAGGGAGCTTTCAGAAATAAGTAAAGCAATGAATGTGAGTACTGTGAAGGGAGAAGAATCTCAGTAGACACTGTTACATGGGTTGCAGTGATGCATATTTCAGGAAAAAGAATCTTTAATTCTTAAATTTTCCATTTTTAGGGTCCCAAAATAGTTTCTTGGCTGTTGTAAAGTCCCTTTTCTACAGTTATGCATCTCTTCTTATTTTGCTAAAGCTCACTTAGAGGAGTATGGGGAGTCATCAGAAACTCGTAATTGCTAAAGCAGGACATGTTCCTTTTGGGCAAATGAAAAGTTCTCCTTTCCTATCACTGTTATTCATATACTATAGAGGGTGATTTGAAAACATTTGATTTAAGTGACAGGTACAATAAAATGAACTCCACTCTCCTTGGACATATGTGCGATCAGCACAAGAGTGAAACTAATGGTACCAGGGAAGCAGATTCTGAGATTTATGGGTGAAGAGACACTGATTTGTGTCCATTTAGACGTTTTGGTGTTAACCCCGAGAGCAGAGGTACCTCACTTCTCCATATTTGAAGGGGAGTCCTTAGGGAGGTTTTGTGTTAACCCAAGTCACCACCCCATGGGTCTGTGGTGCTGTGTGTTTCCAACAGAGTGACAGTGCGGTCAGGATTCACTAACAGATTTCCAAGTAAGGCAAGCCCAAATGGACTAGAAAGGAGAAACATCCTTATTAGATGGATTTAGGATTCTTATCTTTTATTTTGCAGGGGAAGTAAAGGAAAGGTCTTATTTTCCTTAAAATAGCCACGGAGATGCATACAAATTATGTTCTTTAGTGGGCAGCATATTTTCACATAGCAGCATCTCAGATGATGGGGTCCCAGGTGTTTGCTGAGCAAAGAAGAAGCTAGTGAATATGGCAGAGGTCTTCTTAGCTTTGACTTTAAAGCTGCTCTAGTGCATGTGTTTTTTTCTGGTAAAGTAGAATTTACAATGTTAATTACCTACCAGTCTGTAAGGAAATTTAAATGTTGCTGGGTGCAGTTCTGAAGTTCCTGTTGCATGAGGGAGGGGTTAGTGAGGGTTTCTTTGAACCCCTGTTTTTCTCTTGCTTCTCAGGAGGTAGGCAGGCTGCTGCTGTTTTCCACTTGTCCTAGTCCATGAACAAATCATCAAATGATTTATTCCCAGTTTTTATTATATAGAATTTTATAAGACAAGATTACATTTTGATAAGTCAAGGTAACTTATCACTCGTACAGGAAAACAAAATTGATTTGCAGCATAGTTTTGTGAATCTGAATTTTTTTGGGCATTTGGACACACACTGGACATCCTGAGTTCTCTTTCTGCATCCTCACTCAGAAGCATTTTTGCATTCATTTATCACATTCAGGTAGCATATCATCTATTAGACAGACCTGAGGTCAGACTTACTCATCTAAAGGAAGAGGTAGTTAAAATGCACATTCATTCATTTATTCATTCTGCATGTAATGTTTTTTAAGAGGTGTAGTTTTTTTTTTTTTTTTGCGGTACGCGGGCCTCTCACGGTTGTGGCCTCTCCCGTTGCGGAGCACAGGCTCCGGACGCGCAGGCTCAGCGGCCATGGCTCATGGGCCCAGCCGCTCCGCGGCATGTGGGATCTTCCCGGACCGGGGCACAAACTTGTGTCCCCTGCATGGGCAGGCGGACTCTCAACCACTGCGCCACCAGGGAAGCCCAAGAGGTGTAGTTTTAAGCAAGGGGAGTCATCAACATAGAACTATACTGACAGAGTCCTGCTCTCATGAAGCTTCTATCCTAGTGGGAAGTGACTAAAAAATAAACTAAGAAGTAGCTGAACAAGATAATTTCAGGAAGTACAAATGTTCTGAAGACTAAAGAATGACCCAGTGAGATGGAATGATGGGAGCAGGGCTCCTCTAGAAGGGCTGTGTTTTCTCTGAGCTGGTGACCTTGGGATGAGGTTTGAATGAGGGAGTCAGTCATGTAGAGATCTTGGGAGGAAGCGTTTGAGGAGGAGTAGGCAGCAAATGCAAAGGTGGGAGCATTCTTGGTGTGTCCGAGGGCCTGTGCAAACACCAGTGTGGTTGGCCCATCATTCATGAGTTGAGGGAAATAGGCCAAAGCCTCATAGGTCTTCATTAGTGGTCTAGGTTTTACATGCAATGGAAATTGACAAATAGAAAGTTTAGAAAGAAACAAACATAATTATATCATAATTGTGCTAGGCAAATAGGGTGGCGACTTAGGGGGATTAGAAAGATTAGTTGGAGAAATTTTAATGAAAGTTGATTTTGTGAAGAATTTTAAATAAGGGGGGACAAACAGTGTTTGGGCTAGTAGGATAGGAGCCCTTAAGGAAGACGTGCTCAAGGGCGATGATCCTGGAAATGTGTGTACTTTTGGGGAAGATATAAGGGAGAGGGGAGATGGCTGAGTGTTCTGAAGCTGATACTAGATATTCAACTTAATGTGTCTAAGATTCATTGAAAAGAAGATCATTTTAATGAGCATAGATAATTGCTAGATGATTTGCACGGGCTCTGTGTGGCAGAAGCCCTTTATTTTATTTTTATTTTAACAAAATACATTCTAGTATCCATTTTAGGATACAAGATGTATATTTTTTTACCTTTAAAAATTATTTTTTATTTAAAATCTTCCACAATAGTGGTATTTCTAGGCATGTTACAGCTTACGTGTTACCGTAAATAACTGTGTAATTAGTTTTTCCTTGATAAATAACGATTTCCTTTTTTTTCCTCTCTGGTTAACAAGTTCCAAAGCTTCATAGCAGTGTTCATTCCTGGAAGATGTTTTATCAGATAATGACATTTGGCTCTTGATTTGAGCAGGCCTGAAAGATCTATTACATGAGGCTAGTTTTAAATAAGTTGGCTTAATTAAAATTGTAAATAATCTTATTTTCTGATAATGATATCATTCCTGAGACATATTTTTCATGGACAGCTATATGGTGCTATTATACAAAAATGATGCAAAACTATTTTTTGATAGGACAAGACTTCCTGCTTTATTCTCTTTAGTCAGTACTTCATAGCCTTATTTCTTGATCCATAGAGAACTTGTGTGTATGTTTGTGTGTTTGTGTCTGTGTTTTATCCTCTGTGATCCTTTCCTTATGCAGGATTAAATTGTTTCAGATAGCCTTCTTGTTAGGGACCTAATGAGATTCCTTTCTTGAGGAAAAGAAAAAAATAAGTTAATCTCATATATAAACTGAGCTGGGATATGTGTCTTTGAGTCTCAAAGAAAATGCAAAGAGCAAGCAAAAGTGGTAACTATATCTGAAAGGGAATTTCTGAAAAGTGTCAGCAGAATTTTATCATAATGTATTTTGTATTAATTGCGTACAACATTTTAAGGAATAAACTAATTGAATTTGGAACTTGGAATCTACAGTGCCTAGTCAAATTCTGTCATTTTAGAGCTAAGAAAATAAACAGTTCAGTAATTTTTCTAAGAGCCTGCTACCAGTGAGTAAAAGAACACTATTGGATCCGTGAGTTCTAGCTCCCTACACTTTATCCCCCACCTCCCAATTTCTCCTTTTTCTTTCTCTTATAAATATAAGCATCTTTCCAAGATCAGGACTGCATTCTAACATTTTTAATTTTGTTGAAATAAGTAGTGCAGATATTTTGTTTTCTGTTCTCCGGAGCTGTAGTCTGTATACAGTCTGTATACCCATATAGATGACTCAATATTTTGCATCTATCCATTGCTTGCTGCCTCTTATGGTGAATGAATGAATGGCTAGCTGGCTGGCTGGCTGGATGAATGAATGAAAAAAAATCTCAGAATTTTAGGATTAGGGAGAATTCTTCTGAATCTTGAGAAAAATTAAAGTGAGTAGTGTCCTTTTGAAGGTTCTTGCCATCAAAATTGCCAGATAAAGTTATAAATGGATTTTTAAAAGGATTAATCCTTTTAATTAGGGGATGATAAATCAAAATGAACTAGGAAGGAGAAGTGAGACAACTTAGAATTAAAAAAATATTTATCTGGTAAATGAAAGAAAATTCCACGAATGTTTACATGTTAAGTGAATATTTATTGAATACCTATTATGTACCTGGCACTGTATGAGACTATGGTGTCTTTTTCTCTCAAAACTGTACTTTATAATACATATTATTTTATATCCTAATTGTCTCACTTCACAATATATTATGAATCTATATCTTTAACTATAGATTTATGAAATCCTTTTTAATGGCTTTATAGTATGCCATTTTATGGATATACCATAGTCTTTTTTTTTTTTTTTTAACATCTTTATTGGGGTATAATTGCTTTACAATGGTGTGTTAGTTTCTGCTTTATAACAAAGTGAATCAGCTATACATATACATATGCTCCCATATACCATAGTCTTTTAAGACTATTCTCCTATGCCAGGGACTTAACCTTTTATTATTTTTTTTTTATTGTGGTAAAAAGTGCATAGCATGAGATCTACCCTGTTAACAAATTCTTAGGTGTTAAGTGCAGTATTGTTAACTGTAAGCAGAATGTTGTACAGCAGATCTCTTGAACTTTTGCTTCTTGCATGACTGAGGCTCTGTATCCACTGAGAAAGCAACTGCACTTCCCTGCCCCACCCAAACCCTGGTAACCACCATTCTACTTTCTGCTTCTGTTGAGTTTGACCACTTAGATACCACATGTAAATGGAATCATGAAGTATTTGACCTTCTGTGACTAGCTTATTTCACTTAGCATAATGTCCTCAAGGTTCATTCAAGTTGTAGCATGTGACAAGGATGCCTTTCTTTTTTAAGGCTGAATAATATTTCATTGTATGCATATACCGCTTTCTTCTCTATCCAATCCTCCATTGATTGACATTTAGATTGTTTTCACCTCTTGACTAATGTGAACAATGCTGTAACTATCATAGAATGTAAATATTTCTTTGAGAATCTCTTTTTGATTCTTTTGGTTAAATATTCAGAGATGGAATAGCTGGATCATAAGCTAGTTCTATCTTTAATTTTTGAGGACCATCCATACTATTTCCTTTAGTGGCTGCACCATTTTACATTCCCACGAAAGTGCCCAAGCGTTCAGATTTCTCCACATCATTGGCAACACTTGTTATGTTCTATTTTTTGTTTTTTTGTTTTGTTTTTATAATGGCCATCCTAATGATGTGAGGTTATATCTCATTGTGGTTTTGATTTGCATTTCCATGATTAGTGATGATGAGCATTATTCATGTACCTGTTGGGCATTTGTATATCATTTTTGAATAAATGTCTACTTAAGTCTTTTGCTCATTTAAAAAATATTAACTTTATTAATTTTTTTTGCTGTTGACTTGTAGGAGTTCCTTATGTATTTTGGATATTAACCCCTTATCAGATATATGGTTTTCCGTTATTTTCTCCCATTCTGTAGGTTGCCTTTTCACTCTGTTGATTGTTTCCTTTGCTGTGAAGAAGATTTTTAGTTTGATGAAGTCCCACTTGTCTATTTTTGTTTTGTTGCCAGTGCTTTTGACAACATTTCCAAGAAATCATTGCCAAGACCAGGTTTATGAAGTTTGTCTCCTATGTTTTCTTCTAACAGTTTTATAGTTTCATATCTTATGTTTAAGTCTTTAATCCATTTCAAGTTGATTTTTGTGTATGATGTAAGATGAGGGTTCACTTTCATTCTTTTGCATGTGGATGTCGGTTTTCCACATCATTTGTTGAAGAGACTGTATTTTCCCTGTTTGTGGTCTTGATACTCTCTTTGAAGATCATTTGATCATGTATGCATGGTTTTATTTCTGGGCTCTCTCTTCCATTGTCTATATGTCTATGTGCCAATACCATACCGTTTTGATTAATGTAGCTTTGTAATATGTTTTGAAGTTAGGAAGTGTGAGACCTCCAGCTTTGTTCTTTCTCAAAATTGTTTTGGCCATGCGGGGTCCTTTGTAGTTCCATACGAATTTTTTTTTTTATTGGAGTATAATTGCTTTACAGTGTTGTGTTAGTTTCTGCTGTACAGTGAAGTGAATCAGCTATATTTATACATATATCCCCTCCGTCTTGAGCCTCCCTCCCACCCCCCCATCCCACCCCTGTAGGTAATCACGGAGCACCGAGCTGAGCTCCTTGTGCTATACAGCAGCTTCCCACTAGCTATCTGTTTTACACATGGTAGTGTATATATGTCAATGCTACTCTCTCACTTTGTCCCACACTCCCCTTCCCCCACGGTGTCCACAAGTATGTTCTCTATGTCTGTGTCTCTTTTCCTGCCCTGCATATAGATTCATCAGTACCATTTTTCTAGATTCCATATATATGCATTAATATACGATATTTGTTTTTCTGACTTACTTCATTCTGTATGACAGACTCTAGGTTCATCCACATCACTACAAATGACCCAATTTTGTTCCTTTTTATGGCTGAGTAATATTCCATTGTATATATGCACCACATCTTCTTTATCTATTCATCTGTCGATGGACATTTAGGTTGCTTCCATGTCCTGGCTATTGTAAATTGTGCTGCAATGAACACTGGGGTACACGTATCTTTTTGAATTATGTCTTTCTCAAGGTATATGCCCAGTAGTGGGATTGCTGGGTCATATGGTAGTTCTATTTTTAGTTTTTTAAGGAACCTCCACACTGTTCTCCAAAGTGGCTGTATCAATTTACATTCCCACCAATAGTGCAAGAGAGTTTCTGTTTGTCCACACCTCTCCAGCATTTATTGTTTGTAGATTTTTTGATGATGGCCATTCTGACCAGTGCGAGGTGATACCTCATTGTAGTTTTGATTTGCATTCCTCTAATAATTAGTGATGTTGAGCATCTTTTCATGTGTTGTTGGCCATCTGTATGTCTTCACTGGAGAAATGTCTATTTAGGTCTTCTGCCCATTTTTTGATTGGATTGTTTGTTTTTCTGATATTGAGCTGCATGAGCTGCTTGTATATTTTGGAGATTAATCCTTTGTCAGTTGCTTCGTTTGCAAATATTTTCTCCCGTTCTGAGGGTTGTCTTTTTGGCTTATTTATGGTTTCCTTTGCTGTGCAAAAGCTTTTAAGTTTAATTAAGTCCCACTTATCTATTTTTGTTTTTATTTTCATTAGTCACCTTATCTTGGACAAAGGAGGCAAGAATATACACTGGGGAAATGACAGTCTCTTTAATAAGTGATGCTGGGAAGACTGGACAGCTACATGTAAAAAAATGAAATTAGAACACTTCCTAACACCATACACAAAAATAAACTCAAAATGGATTAAAAACCTAAATGTAAGGCCAGACACTGTAAAACTTAGAAGAAAACATAGGCAGAACAGTCTTTGACATAAATCGCAGCAAGAACCTTTTTGATCCACCTCCTAGAGTAATAACATACGAATTTTAGAATTGTTTTTTATTTCTGCAAAGTGTAACATTCAGAGTTCAATAGGGGTTTCATTGACTCAGCAAATCATTTTGGGTAGTATAGACATTTCAATGATATTAAGTCTTCCAATATATGAACACAGGACATGTTTCCATTTATTTCTGTTTTCTTTCATTTCTTTCAGCAAATTTTGTATTTTTCATTATACAAGTCATTCACCTCCTTGGTTAAGTTTATTTCTAAGTATTTATTCATTTTTGATGCTATTATAAATGAGAATGTTTTCTTAATTTTTTTGATTGTTCACTGTTAGTGTAGAAACACAACGGTTTCTTCTGTTGATTTTGTATTCTGCCACTTTGTTGTATTTGTTTATTAGTACTAACAGTTTTTTTGTGTGTGTAATCTTTAGGATTTTCTACATATAACGTCATGTAATCTGGACAGAAATACTTTTACTTCTTTCTTTTCAATTTGGATGGCTTTATTTCTCTTTGTTGCTTAATTGCTTTATTTAGGACTTCCAGTACTATGTTGAATAGAAGTGGTGAGAGTGAGCATCCTTGCCTTCTTCCTGATCTTTGAGGAAAAACTTTTTTTTCATTGTTGAATATGATGCTAGCAGTGGGTTTTTCATATATGGCCTTTATTATGTTGAAGTAATTTCCTTCTGTTTCTAGTTTGCTGAAAACTTTTTGTCATGACAAGGTGTTGAATTTTTTCAAATGGTTTTTCTTTATCTATTGAGATGAGTATATGATTTTAATTCCTTTTTCTCTTAATGTTATCATGTTGATTAATTTTTGTTTATTGAATCATCCTTGCCTCCCAGGGATAAATCTCACTTGGTCATGTGTATGATCCATTTAATGTGCTATTAAATTCAGTTTGATAGTATTTTGTTGATGACTTTTGCATCTATATTCATCACAGATATTGGCATATAATTTTCTTTTATTGTAGTATCTTTTTCTGGCTTTGGTATCAGGGTAGTGCTGACTCTGTAAAATAAGTTTGGAAATGTCCTTTTCAATTTTTTCGAAGTGGTTGGGAAAGATTGGTGTTAATTCTTCTTTAAATGTTTGGTAGCATTCATCAGTGAATCCTCTGGGCCTGGGCTTGGGAGCTTTTCAATTACTGATTCAATCTCCTTACTAGTTTAGGTATGTTTAATTTTCTGTTTTTTTCATGACTCAGTCTTTGTAGATTGTTTCTAGCAATTTATTCATTTCTTCTAGGTTATCCAATTTGTTGGGTATAATTGTTTATCATAGTCTCTTATAATCATTTTTGTATCTGTGGCATTGGTTGTAACGTCTCCTCTTTCATTTCTGATTTTATTTATTTGAGGCTTCTTACTTTTTTCTTAGTCAATAAGCTGAAGGTTTGTCAATTTTGTTTATCTTTTCAAAACACCAACTCTTATTTTTGCTGATTTTTTCTGTTTTTCTATTCTCTATTTTGCTTATTTCTGCTCTGATCTTTATTATTTCTGTCCTTCTGCTAATATCGAGCTTTGTTTTTTCTAGTTTCTTGAGGTATAAAGTTAGGTTCTTTATTTGAGAGCTTTCTTTTTTAATAAAGGTTGTTTACCACTATTGACTTCCCTCTTAGTACTGCTTTTGCTGCATTCCATATGCTTTGTTATGTGTGTTTTCATTTTTATTTGGCTCAAGATATTTTCTGATTTCCCTTTTGATTCTTCCTTGAACCATTCGTTGTTCGGGAGTATGTTGTTTAATTTCCACAATTTGTGAATTTTCTAGTTTTTTTTCTGCTACTGATCTCTAGTTTCATTCCATTTTAGTTGACAAAGATACTTGGTATGATTTCAGCCTTCTTAAATTTTGTTAAAACCTTTTTTGTGACCTAACGTGATCTTTCCTGGAGAAGGTTCTGTGGGCACTTGAGAAAAATATGTATTCTGCTGCAATTGAGGGGCATGTCTGTTAGGTTCTTTGGTTTATAGTGTTGTTCATGTCCTCTGTTTCCTTATTGATCTTCTGTCTGGATGCTCAATCAGTTATTGAAAGTGGGGCATTGAATTCTACTACTATAATTGTGGTTGCTGTTTATTTCTCCCTTTAGTTACATCAATGTTTGTTTCATGTATTTGGATGCTCTGATGTTAGATTCATACATACTTATAATTGTTATATCTAACTGGTGAATTAACCCTTTTATCATTATATAATATCCTTATTTGTCTCTTGTTACAGTTTTTGACTTAAAGTCTATTGTTCTATATAAATATGGCCACCCCTACTCTCTTTACCATTCACGAGAGAATATTTTTCTATTAATTTTCAGTCTATGTATCACCTTAAATCTAAACTAGTTTCTTGTAGACAGCATATTGTTGAATCTCTTTTTTTAAAAAAAAACAATTCAGCCACTCTACATCTTAGGTGAGAACTTCCTATTACTGTTTTGTTCATTGCTTTCTGTTTGTCTTGTAGCTTTTTGTCACTCTTTCCTCTTTGCTGTCTTTTTTTTGCTGATTTTTTGTGATGATGTTTTGATTTCTTTCTCTTTTTCTTTCGTATATCTTCTATACATATTTCCTTTGTAGTTTCTATGGGGCTTGTACAAGACATCTTATAGTTATAATCGTCTATTTCAGGGTGATAACAACAACCTCAATTATGTACCAATACTCTAGTCTTTTACTTCTTCTCACACACACATGCTTTATATATTGATGTCACAAATTACATCTTCTTTATTTTGTGTGCGTTAACAGTTTTGTGGTTATAGTTATTTTTGTACTCTTGTATTTTAACTTCTATATCAGAATTAAAATGATTATGCACCACCTTCAAATATTCTATATTTGTTTATATATTTACCTTTAAGAGTGAACTTTATACTTTTATGTGCTTTCTTGTTGCCCTCCGACGTCCTTTCATTTCAACGTGAAAGACTCCGTTAACATTTCTTGTAAGGCAGCCTGAGTGGTAATGAACTCCATTAATTTTTGTTTAATCTGGCAAAGTCTTTATTTATCTTTCATTTTTGAAGGACAGTTTTACCAGATATAGTGTACCTGGGTGGCATTTTTTTCTTTTAGCACTTTGAATATATTTTTCTGCCCTGCAGGTTTTCTGCTGAGAAATCTACTAGTCTTATGTGTGGTCCCTTGTATGTGATAAGTTACTTTTCTCTTGCTGCTTTCAAAATTCTCCCTTTGTCTTTGACTTTTGACAATTGGATTATATGTCTCTGGGTGGGGACTTCTTTGGATTCACCCTGTTGAGAATCTTTTGGGCTTCTTGAATCTGTATGTTTATTGTCTTCCCCAGAATTGGGATGTTTTTGGCCATTATTTATTCAAATAAGCTCTCTGCCTCTTTCTTTCTTCTACTTCTGGGTCTTTGGATGTATACTGGTCTGCTTGATGGTGGTCCCTAAATCCCTTAGGCTCTCTTTACTCTTTTTTTTTTTTTTTTGCCACATTGCACAGCTTGCAGGATCTTAGTTCCCTGACCAGGGGTTGAACCCAGGCCCCAGCAGTGAAAGCACCCAGTAGTAACTACTGGGCCACCAGGGAATTCCCTCTCTTTACTCTTTTTCATTCTTTTTCTTTTTGTTCTTCTGACTGGATAATTTCAAATCTCTTGTCTTTCTATTCCCTGATTCTTTTTTTCTGCTTGATTGGGTCTGGTGTTGACTGCTTCTAGAGAATTTTCCATTCAGTTATTGTATTCTTCAGCTCCAAAATTTCTGTTTGGTTCTTTTTTATACTTTCTTTTTGTGCACATTCTCATTTTGTTCATGCATTGTTTTCCTTAGCTCACTGATCATCTTTGTGATAGTTATTTAGTATTCCTTGAGGTAATTCATATACCTTTGTTTCTTTAGTGTTCGTTTCTGGGGATTTATGTTGTTCCGTTGATTGAGCCATGCTTCCCTGTTTCTTTGTGTGTGGTGTTATTTTGTGTTGTGGTCTACACGTTTGGAAAAACAGCCACCTCTCTCATTCTTTACAGACTGATTATGTACAAGAAAAGACTTTCACCAGTCTGCCCAGCATGAGATTTGGTGGGCCTTCAAACCTTTTCTATGGTTACATACTCTCTGGACTTATGCATATAAATTTCCAATTAGATGGATTTGTCTGTTTGTAATCTCTTGCTACCTCTGGAATCTAGTACTGCAGGTTTTCTAGAGCTATTGCAAGCCTTCCAGGTCTCTTTTATTCTCAGTGGTCCTAATGTTTCTAGAATATGCTGCATCCCATCAGTGCTTTGAGTTGGATGAGATAGAAACCAGTCCTTTGGGTAGCCAGTCCCAAAAAGCTGGAGTGTCAGACACATGCTCCACTCTTTTCTGTTCCCTGAGGGAGACAGCATTAAGCTGTAATAGACTCTGTCACCTGTATCATGCATCCTTTGGGGTAGAAGCAAGCTGCAAGTTGCCCAGCTCACTTTGGTTCTCAGTGTCCTCCAGGCAGCTAGAGTGTACGGAGTCCTGTAAGTGCTCTAAGATAGGCAAGACAGAAATCTGTCCCTTGGGTGGTACCCCAAAATCCAGAACATTAGATGCATGTTCCAGTTTCTTTCCTCTCTAAGGAGAAGCCAGAGGCTGGGTTTTCTTCCAGTTGCACCACACTGAACTGGCGAGTGCCATGAATTTTTCTACGAGCTTTGATGTGGTTGGTTTCATGCTCATTTGAGGTTTAGGAGCCTCTTAACTGATTTCTGGATTTCTCACTAAGGGAACTAGTCTGTGCATTGTTGAATTGGTACCTCTTTGTGGGGGAGGGTGAGAGGGTCTTGAGATTTCTATTTCACCATCTTGCTGGATGTCACCCCACTTGAAGCCATGGACTTTAAAGCCATGAACAACTCAAGTAAGATTTTTATAATTATAGCAGCAATAAATAAGTAAACTAATAAACATATAAGGTAATTACAAATGAAAAACCACAATTCTAAGTGTTTTGAAAAAATAGAGAGTCACTGCCTGGGCTAATTAAATTGGCAGATCAGGGAACTCAGATATTTTAGCATGAATCAGGAAGGTAATAAATAGCTGTACATAGATATGTGAATAACTGGGGGAAGGCATTCCAGGTAGAGAGGAGAGCAAAAGCAAAGGCCCAGAGGTAGGCACATTCTTGGCGGAGAGGCCATCTGGTTACAGGGGATGAATGAAGGGAAAATTTATATTTAAAAAGGTTAGAGGAGTAACAGGGGTTCAGATCGTATAGGGCCTTGTAAATTGGTGTTTGGGATCTTAGATTTTACTCAGAGTGAGTTGCAGGACCATGAAAGGACTTGGAGCAGAGCAGGGACATGATCTAACTTGTAACTTAAAGGGATCACTGCGGTTGCCCTGTGAGGAGGAGAATGTAGGTGGATGAAGTTGAGAATCCATTGCAAGAGCCCAGTAGGGAGACAGTGGTGGCCTGGGTGAGGACAGAAGCAGTGAATGTGATGAGATGTGGTCAAATTGGGATCTTTTGAGGGTAAAGCTAACAGAATTTGATGTGAGTTGTGAGAGAAAGAAGTCTAGAATGATTCATAGGTTTGGGGCCTGAGGGAACTAGAAAAATAAAGTTGCCAACTATTGAGATGGGAAGAACTCATGTGGAACAGTTTCAGGAAGGAGCTTAGGAGTTCAATTTGGCATATGATTGGTTTGAACTGCCTTTCAGACATCCAAGCAGGGAACAGTCCAGGATGAAGAATACCTTTGGGAGTTATCAGCATATTGACAATATTTAAAGCCTTGAGTTTAAATAAAATCACCTAAGAGTGTGGATGGATAGAGAACAGAACCATGGACTCAAAGGTGAGGGGGATGAGACAGCAGTCAGGGAGATTGGAGGAAAGCTGGAGTGTCGTGTTCTGTGAGCTAAGACATGTTGCCAGTGGGGAGAGATTAGCTGTGTCAAATGCTACTGCAAAGTCTTACTCTCTTTACCATGACCTGTAATGTGCAATTAGTACTCTAGTCAGTCAGCTCATGTTAGTGATTTTATATGTACTTAGAAATCAGTAAGCACAGCATATGCCACAAATAATTCTTGAGCAGTTAGCAGTATGCTAGACATACAGGCCATATGTGACACAAAGAGATAAGACAAGGCCTGATGATCATTTGGGATGTGTTATATACATGTGGACAAAATAAACAAGATGTTCACCCAGCTTCAAACTTATGAATGGACTATTTTTTTAAAAAATTCATTTATAAATATATTTACTACTTGGAACTTTCAAAGTGTTATCACATAGAAATAATATTATAAATAATAACTATGTCTAAAGCTAGGCAACCAAAAATGTAATGCAGCTAAACAGTAACACCAAGACCTGTGACTGATTTTCCGGGTTATTTTATTATTGTTTTTACTTACTTTGAACTAGTGATCCATTTAGATTCTCTATGCCTCAGCTTTTGTGGACGATAAATTATATGTATCTGATTCCTGTCAAATGATACCATGACTGATAGTGGTCACAGGGTTATTTTTGTGAGATGGTGAAGCACCTCAGGTCTTGCACTGCTGGTTCCCAATAGTTACTTAAGGAGAGGTAGCTGTCTAGAGGACATACAGTCGATGCACAGCAGGTGATTAAAAATGAAAAAGTGAGTGAGGCTCAGGTGTATTCAGTCATCTCTTGATGCCAGCACTCTTGCCCCTCCCATGACCCCTCTGGATCCTCAAGAGACTCTGTGTTGCTTTACTGTGACTTTTCATTCCTCTCTCTCTCTGCCCAGTTTAAACATAGCCCATCCTGCTCATTCTACCAGCATAAACACATTCTTGATTTGAGGAAGTTTGGGGGCAGGAGAAGTGAAGATCACTAAGGATGGTTAGCCCATCTTGGTACATTTCCAGGCATTAGACCCATCCTCGAGCAAAGACTGCCCTGCTAATGGCATCTTCACATTTTCGGCCTCTGAGCAGGGGAGATTCTCTAGTCTTGTGCTTATCATGTAGACTTTGGGGGCATCTTTCATTTCACAGGTTGCTGTGCTCTGAAATGCTCTTGGGATTGGTATCTTTGTGTGAATGAAGATGAACAATGCTGCATATGACGAATGTAGAAATCATGAGGAAAGATGCCAGGCTCTTTTTCAGTGCTGAAGTGTGGTGTGACACTCTTAAGTCAGGCTGAGAGGTGCCCAAGGGAAGGATTTAATTGCATTTTTGTGCAATGACTACTGGACAGGTGTCAAAGGGTAGCTCAGTCATTCCAGTTGGCTTGAAAAAGTATAAGAAATTCTATCAGGTTCCTATTTTTCAACAAAATGGATTTCAACCAGTTCAGATTTGCTGTAACTAGTAAGTATATGGGTGTGTAATTGAGAAAGATGGGGGAAACTTGGAGTTTGAAAGCTAAGAAGCTAAGACAGGATGAGTACGAATCACTGCATTTTGGGAAGTTATTCATATATTGTTTTTTCTGTCTTGATTCTGTGACCTTAAGAGCCAAGAAATGTAAACATATTAAGCAGTTTTGCATGACTTCCTTTTCTCTGCATAATGTTAGCAAGTCATTAGTAAATTTACTCTGCAGTGTATTAAGAAATTTTACCTGGATCCCAAAAGCACAAACATTTCTTGTGGGTTTATTAATGGTAATGAGTCAATTCAGCTGCAGTGAGAAATACGTAAATTTTACGGGGCCTGAAACAGAGGAACTGTTTATCAGAATATTATTGGAATGTTTTAGTATTGTGATATTTTGCCTTTATTGGTGACTAATTTGGGGTGTGGGAAGTTTGGTTTACCTTCAATACAAGTGGGATTACAGCTTACTTTGTTGGTTGTGAGTGTGTATACAGACTGTAAGATTTTAAATCCTTGTCATGATCTTTTACTATATATTCAGGAAAGGCAGGAAAAAATTCACTTGTTTTCAAAACCTCTAATAAAAACGAGATTGCCTTTCTGTGGAAACCTGAATAGTTTCCCTATTTCCCCTATGATTAATTTTATATTGGTATAAAGCATATTTTTGTTCAAACTGGTATCTGTTAGGGAAGTATACACTTAAGTGTATTGGAAAATCAAATGAGTAGAAACCAGTGACATTCTATTGAAAAGGCCAACAGAATCTCCAAATTTGGGAATTCTATGGATGCGTGAAATTGACACTGTAAAAATCCCTTTGTTCTATTTTGGGCTATTTTGTTTTCTCATCAGTTTAGAACTTTAGGCCTTAAAAACAGAGCATGAATAAATGTTGGTTAGTGTGGTGTGCCTGGGCAAACTGGTGTAAAAATATTGCCTAGTGCTATGTCTCCTTGATCTCACTTTTCCACCTACTCAAATCCTATTTTAAGGATAACTTCTTTCAAAAGAACTTCCTAGACAGAGTGACTATAACTGGCTAAGTTCCTATCTTATTCTTCCAGAACGGTCTCTTTGTTATCTAAACAGCCTTGATCTTTTTTCTCTTCTACTTGCCCTTTTGTTTCTTTCTGACTTCTTGTTCTCTCCTTCTCTCTCCAAAGTTTCCTTTACCTTTATTAACCTCTCCCCACCCCCAACTTATGCTGAGATGAGGTGGATGGATAGAAATTAACATTCTGATAGAATATTAATACACAGTGTAATAATATGGAACTTAGGAAAATTCATGGAAAATAGCACAGCTGTGGGAATGCAGGTTTCAGTCAGCTTGCTTTACATGGATCTTTTTTGGCTCCTTCTGAGTTGCAAGGACTCAGTGGTCTTGACCATGTTTTATCCTTTCTACAGCGCAGTGTCGTTTCATACAGGCCTCAAAGAATAACAGAATTTCACTGTTTGCAGTTCGATCCTTGTCTGATGTATAAATCATCTCTATAATCACCTTGCAAATGGTCACTTGATCTTGGATTCTGTTATACAAATTCATTTAATGATAGAAGAGTGGTATGTAAACTATTTTACATGTAGCTACTCAGCGAGATATTGATGACTTCAAAATGCCTTAGAACAGGGCTTCCCTGGTGGCGCAGTGGTTGAGAGTACGCCTCCGAAAAAAAAAAAAAAAAAAAAGCCTTAGAACATGCTTATGTTAGATGAAAATAGTTGAAAGCACATTTATTATGATAACTATTAAAACCAAAAATTGAATATATGCATGTTGTAAAAACTGTTTTAGGAACTGCAAGTGATTTTTTTCTTATTTTTCCAAATGTTCTATATATATATATATATATATTACTGTTATGATTAATAAAAGCTTCCAGAGTGGATAAAACAGGGAAGGTGACCCTCATACCCTGCGGTGTGTCTCTTGCTTCTGGCCCTGGTGATAACATCCACCTTCAGCTCTCTGTTGGTTCTGACTTTGGATTTTCAGCTTTTGTTTCTACTAATAGGAAATAAATTTACACTTTCAAAAGAGCAAGAAAAAAGCTGTACACTTCATTAGTCTGTATGAAAATAGCTTTGACATGCCATGGCATTATCCCTAAACAGAAGGGAAGTCTTGGGAAGGTAAGCGAGATGTTTACTTTCAGAGGTGCTTTTTAAAATCTGGTATGTGGAAACTGCTTCCTGTAGGTAATACTATCCTTTCTAAGCTAGAAGAATTAAGCTTTTTGTGTTTTTTACAAAAAAGGATTCTTCTTTGGAAGAAGTTTCTAATTAATGTGTGGTTAAACTTAGGTCATGCATTATTTGGAAACACACTCTAAGGACTTTGAAAGCCTATTTTAGAAGATAGGAAATGTGTTTTGATTCAAATTGTTTCCCACAAAGACAAAACATTAAAAATGTACTGCATATTACCTTTCGGACTTAAAAGATATACTCTAGGGAAACCTTGAAAACTTCCTTCTTTACCAGACTCTAAATATAGAATGATGTAATCACCTGTGTTCTGTATAAAATATGCAAATGTACTGCTCCATCACTTTTCTACACATGAAATCAGAAATATATCTTTTTTTTTTTGGGCCTCTCACTGTTGTGGCCTCTCCCGTTGCGGAGCACAGGCTCCGGACGCGCAGGCTCAGGGGCCATGGCTCACGGGCCTAGCTGCTCCGCGGTATGCGAGATCTTCCCGGACCGGGGCATGAACCCATGTTCCCTGCATCGGCAGGTGGACTCTCAACCATTGTGCCACCAGGGAAGCCCAGAAATATATCTTTTAAAAAGGAAAAGATTATTGATGTTAGATTTAGAAATATGACCTTTGTCAATACTTATTACAGTTCATTTAATTGTGGAATAAAATTGGGGGATTTATTTTTCTATTTTGGATTTATGTAGCTGCCTCTAATTTTCCTAGACAAAAAAAAAAAAAACAAAAAACCAAAAAAAATGCCATCTCTGTATAACTATAGAATTTCTGAAAAACTAAGTTCATTTATCAAACAGGAGGCTAGAATGTATGAAATATCAGATATCAAATGATGAATATACAAATTTACTTCTACCAAATGTAATCATCTTAAATAGTAGATAATAGCCCTTGATTTCTGAGATACGTGCAAATGTTGGACATAACTTGAATTTCCAATAAGGATGCAGTGGTTAGTCCATGTTTTCTCACAAAAGCAATCTCAACCATGCAGGGTTTTACTTAAACTAACACATATATGTCCTTCACTGTAAGCAAGACAATAGTAGATTAATTTGCTATAAACAGTTTCGGGCTTATGGGCATTAACTTTATTTTTTAAATTTTATTATACTTTTTAACATCTTTATTGGAGTATAATCTCTTTACAATGTTGTGTTAGTTTCTGCTGTATAACAAAGTAAATCAGCTATATGTGTACATATATCCCCATATCCCCTCCCTCTTGCGTCTCCCTCCCACCCTCCCTATCCCACCCCTCTAGGTGGTCACAAAGCACCAAGTTGATCTCCCTGTGCTATGTGGCTGCTTCCCACTAGCTAGCTATTTTACATTTGGTAGTGTATATATGTCCACCACTCTCTCACTTCGTCCCAGCTTACTCTTGCCCCTCCCCGTGTCCTCAAGTCCATTCGTTACAGCTGCGTCTTTACTCCTCTCTTGCCCCTAGGTCATTCAGAACGGTTGTTTTATTTTTTTTTTAGATTCTATATACATGTGTTAGCATACGGCATTTGTTTTTCTCTTTCTGACTTCACTCTGTATGACAGACTCTACGTCCATCCACCTCACTACAAATAACTCAATTTCATTTTTTTTAAGGCTGAGTAATATTCCATTGTATATATGTGCCACGTCGTCTTTATCCATTCATCTGTTGATGGACACTTAGGTTGCTTCCGTGTCCTGGCTCTTGTAAATAGAGGTGCAAGAACATTATGGTACATGACTCTTTTTGAATTATGGTTTTCTCAGGGTATATGCCCAGTAGTGGGATTGCTGTTAGTTCTATTTTTAGTCTTTAAAGGAACCTCCATACTGTTCTCCATAGTGCCTGTATCAATTTACATTCCCACCAACAGTGCAAGAGGGTTCCCTTTTCTCTACACTCTCTCCAGCATTTGTTGTTTGTAGATTTTTTGATGATAGCCATTCTGACCAGGGTGAGGCGATACCTCATTGTAGTTTTGATTTGCATTTCTCTAATGATTAGTGATGTTGAGTGTCCTTTCATGTGTTTGTTGGCAATCTGTGTATCTTCTTTGGAGAAATGTCTGTTTAGGTCTTCTGCCCATTTGAGGATTGGGTTTTGTTTTTTTTTCCTTTGCGGTACGTGGGCCTCTCACTGTTGTGGCCTCTCTCTTTGCGGAGCACAGGCTCCGGACGTGCAGGCCCAGCGGCCATGGCTCACAAGCCCAGCTGCTCTGCGGCATGCAGGATCCTCCCGGACCAGGGCACAAACCTATGTTCCCCACATTGGCAGGCGGAATCCCAATCACTGCGCCACCAGGAAAGCCCCGGTTGTTTGGTTTTTTTTTTTGATATTGAGCTGCATGAGCTGCTTGTAAGTTTTGGAGATTAATCCCTTGTCAGTTGCTTCATTTGCAAATATTTTCTCCCATTCTGAGGGTTGTCTTTCTTATGGTTTCCTTTCCTGTACAAAAGCTTTTAAGTTTCATTAGGTCCCATTTGTTTATTTTTGTTTTTATTTCCTTTTCTCTAGGAGGTGGGTCAAAAATGATCTTGCTGTGATCTTTTTATTTTTATTTTTTTTGCGGTACACGGGCCTCTCACTGTTTTGGCCTCTCCTGTTGTGGAGCACAGGCTCCGGATGCGCAGGCTCAGCAGCCATGGCTCACGGGCCCAGCTGCTCCGTGGCACGTGGAATCCTCCAGGACAGGGCCACGAACCCATGTCCCCTGCATCGGCACGTGGACTCTCAACCACTGTGCCACCAGGGAAGCCCCTTGCTGTGATTTATGTCATAGAGTGCTCTGCCTATGTTTTCCTCTAAGAGTTTTATAGTGCCTGGCCTTACATTTAGGTCTTTAATCCATTTTGAGTTTATTTTTGTGTATGGTGTTAGGGAGTGTTCTAATTTCATTCTTTTACATGAAGCTGTCCAGTTTTCCCAGCACCACTTATTGAAGAGGCTGTCTTTTCTCCATTGTATATTCTTGCCTCCTTTATCAAAGATGAGGTGACCGTATGTGTGTGGCTTTATCTCTGGGCTTTCTATCCATTGGTCTATATTTCTGTTTTTGTACCAGTACCATACTGTTTTGTTTTCTGTAGCTTTGTAGTATAGTCTGAAGTCAGGGAGCTGGAGGAATAGGAAGTCTAATTCCTCCAGCTCCGTTTTTCTTTCTCAAGATTGCTTTGGTATTTGGGGTCTTTTGTGTTTGCATAGAAGTTGAAAAATTTTTGTTCTAGTTTTGTGAAAAATGCTGTTGGTAGTTTGATAGGGATTGCACTGAATCTGTAGATTGCATTGGGTAGTATAGTCATTTTCATTTTCATAATGCACTGAATCTGTAGATTGCATTGGGTAGTATAGTCATTTTCACAATGTTGATTCTTCCAATCCAAGAACATGGTATATCTCTCCATCTGTTTGTATCATCTTTACTTTCTTTCATCAGTGTCTTATAGTTTTCTGCATACAAGTCTTTTGTCTCCTTATGTCGGTTTAAGCCTAGGTATTTTATTCTTTTTTGTTGCAATGGTAAATGGGAGTGTTTCCTTAATTTCTCTTTCAGAGTTTTCATCATTAGTGCATAGGAATGCAGGAGATTTCTGTGCATTAATTTTGTTCCCTGCTGCTTTACCAACTTCATTGATTAGCTCAAATAGTTTTCTAGTAGCATCTTTAGGATTCTCCTTGTACAGTATCATGTCATCTGCAAACAGTGACAGCTTTATTTCTTCTTTTCCAATTTGTGTTCCTTTTATTTCTTTTTCTTCTCTGATCGCTGTGCCTAAAACTTCCAAAACTATGTTGAATAATAGCGATGAGAGTGGACAACCTTGTCTTGGTCCTGATCTTAGAGGAAATGGTTTCAGTTTTTCACCATTGAGAACGATGTTGGCTGTGGGTTTGTCATATATGGCCTTTATTATGTTGAGGTAAGTTTCCTCTATGCCTGCTTTCTGGAGGGTTTTTTATCATAAATGGGTGTTGAATTTTGTCAAAAGCTTTTTCTACATCTATTAAGATGATCATATGATGTTTATCCTTCAATTTGTTAATATGGTGTATCACATTGATTGATTTGCATATATTGAAGAATCCTTGCATTCCTGGGATAAACCCCACTTGATCATGGTGTATGATCCTTTTAATATGCTTTTGGATTCTGTTTGCTAGTATTTTGTTGAGGATTTTTGCATCTATGTTCATCAGTGATATTGGCCTGAAGTTTTCTTTCCTTGTGACATCTTTGTCTGGTTTTTGTATCAGGGTGATGGTGGCCTTGTAGAATGAGTTTGGGAGTGTTCCTCTCTCTGCTATATTTTGAAAGAGTTTGAGAAGGATAGGTGTTAGCTCTTCTCTAAATGTTCGATAGAATTCACCTGTGAAACCATCTGGTCCTGGGCTTCTGTTTGTTGGAAGATTTTTGATCACAATCTCAATTTCAGTGCTTGTGATTGGTCTGTTTATATTTTCTATTTCTTCCTGGCTCAGTCTCAGAAGGTTGTGCTTTTCTAAGAATTTGTCCATTTCTTCCAGGTTGTCCATTTTATTGGCATAGAGTTGCTTGTAGTAATCTCTCTTGAGCATTTGTATTTCTGCAGTGTCAGTTGTTACTTCTCCTTTTTCATTTCTCATTCTGTTGATTTGAGTCTTCTTTTTTTTCTTGGTGAGTCTGGCTAATGGTCTATCAATTTTGTTTTTCTTCTCATAGAACCAGCTTTTAGCATTATTGATCTTTGCTATCATTTCCTTCCTTTCTTTTTCATTTATTTCTGATCTTATCTTTATGATTTCTTCTGCTAACTTTGGGGTTTTTTTGTTCTTCTTTGTCTAATTGCTTGAGATGTAAATTTCGATTGTTTTTTTGCAGTGTTTCTTGTTTCTTGAGGTATGATTGTATTGCTATAAAGTTCCCTCTTAGAACTGCTTTTCCTGCATCCCATAGGTTTTGGGTCATCGTGTTTTCACTGTCATTTGTTTCTAGGTATTTTTTGATTTCCTCTTTGATTTCTTCAGTGATCTCTTGGTTATTTAGTAGTGTATTGTTTAGCCTCCATGTGTTTGTATTTTTTACAGTTTTTTTCCTGTAATTGATATCTAGTCTCATAGCATTGTAGTCAGAAAAGATACTTGGTATAATTTCAGTTTTCTTAAATATACCAAGACTTGTTTTGTGACCTAGTGTGTGAACCCTCCTGTGGAATGTTCCATGTGCACTTGAAAAGAATGTGTGGCTACACAGCTCAGGAGAAAATGGAGACAAAGAAAGAAAGAAAAATAAATATATAAAATAAAATTAGATAAATAAAGTTATTTAAATATTAAAAAAATCATTTAAATAAAAAAATGTAAAAGTAATTAAAAAAAACAGAAGAGAGCAACTAAACCAATAAGCAAATACACCAATGATAAGAAGCGCTAAAAGCCTGGTGGCACAGTGGTTGAGAGTCTGCCTGCCGATGCTTGGGACATGGGTTGGTGCCCTGTTCCGGGAGGATCCCACATGCCGCGGAGCGGCTGGGCCCGTGAGCCATGGCCGCTGACCCTGTGCGTGCAGAGCCTGTGCTCCATGATGGGAGAGGCCACAATAGTGAGAGGCCCGTGTACCACAAAAACAAATAAACAAAAACGAAACAAAACAAAACAAAAAACAAAACAATCTATACTAAGATTAATATAAAAATTGAAAGTAGTCAGTCACATACAGCAAACCCCAAGTCTACAGTTGCTCCCAAAGTCCACCGCAGCAATTTTGGCATGATTCGTTGTCTCTTCAGGTATTCCACTGGTGCAGGGAACGTCAAGTTGATTGTGGAGATTTAATCCACTGCTCCTGAGGCTGCAAAGAGAAATTTCCCTTTGTCTTCTTTGTTTGTACATCTCCTGGGGTTCAGCTTTGGATTTGGCCATGCCTCTGCATGTAGATCGCCCTCTGGCATCTGTTCTTCGCCCAGAAAGGAGGGGGTTTAAGGCGCAGCTTATTAGGGGACTCTGGCTCACTCAGGTTGGGGGAAGGGAGGGGTACGGAATGCAGGGTGAGCCTGCGGCCACAGAGGCCGGCGTGACATTGCAACAACCTGAGGTCTGCCATGTGTTTTCCCGGGGAAGTTGTCCCTGGATCACGGGACCCTGGCAGGGGTGGGCTGCACAGGCTCCCAGGAGGGGAGGTGTGGATAGTGACCTGTGCTTGCACATAGGCTTCTTGGTGGCTGCAGCAGCAGCCTTAGTGTCTCATGCCCATCTCTGGTGTCTGTGCTGATAGCTGCGGCTCGCGCCTGTCTCTGGAGCTCATTTAGGCAGTGCTCTGAATCCCCACTCTTCACGCACCCCAAAACAGTGGTCTCTTGCCTCTTAGGCATGTCCAGACTTTTTCCTGGACTCCTGGCTAGCTGTGGTGCACTAGCCCCCTTCAGGCTGTGTTCACCCAGCCAACCCCAGTCCTCTCCCTGGGCTCTGATCTCCAAAGCCTGAGCCTCACCTCCCAGCCCCCAGCTGGTGAGCAGACAGGCCTCTCAGGCTGGTGAATGCTGGTTGGCACCGACCCTCTCTGCGGGAATCTCTCTGCTTTGCCCTCTGCACCCCCGTTGTTGCGCTCTCCTCCGTGGCTCTGAAGTTTCTGCCCGCCACCACCCGTCTCCGCCAGTGAAGGGGCTTCCTAGCGTGTGGAAACGTTTCTTCCTTCACAGCTCCCTCCCAGAGGTGCAGGTCCCATCCCTATTATTTTTTTGATTTTGCGGTACGCGGGCCTCTCGCTGTTGGGGCCTCTCCCGTTGCGGAGCACAGGCTCCGGACGCTCAGTCTCAGCGGCCACGGCTCACGGGCCTAGCTGCTCTGCGGCATGTGGGATCTTCCCGGACCGGGGCACGAACCCGTGTCCCCTGCACCGGCAGGCGGACTCTCAACCACTGCGCCACCAGGGAAGCCCCCATCCCTATTCTTTTGTCCCTGTTTTTTCTTTTTTCTTTTGCCCTACCAAGGTACGTGGGGAGTTTCTTGCCTTTTGGGAAGTCTGAGGTCTTCTGCCAGCGTTCAGTAGGTGTTCTGTAGGAGCTGTTCCCCATGCAGATGTATTTTTGATGTATTTGTTGGGAGGAAATTGATCTCCACGTCTTACTCCTCCGCCATCTTGAAGGTCCTCCTCATATTAACTTTAATTCTGCAGTAATAAGTGTTACACTCAGTGAAACTTAGCATGTTTTTACAGTGTTAATGAAAACATGAATACCATTCTCTTGTATGCTACTATGGAATTGCTATTTTATAGGCCAAAAAGTGCTTGGATATTGGCTATTTTACATGGTTCAACCAGTATTATCATTAGCTGAGAGCTGCTACTGGAATATTTTTGTGGGGCAGTATGCTAATGTGGTATGGTTTTTAGGAAGTTGTTTGCTTCCTCGTCAGATTGTCAACAGTCCCAGTTGATACTCTGATGGAAATATTTGACAGAAATATTATCTCATGCAGGGAAGCCTATGGCACTGCTTTAGTCTCCAGAATACCAAGAAAGGACACAAATGTGAAGAAGATGGTTTTGTTTTCTGGGGATTTTTTCTCAGTGGTACAAAGGATGTTTTGGGCTGCCTTTGTATGTAAGTTTGCAATGAGGCCCTATAATGCTACTTCTTGGCTGAACTTAATATGTATAATGGCCCAAGAAGCAGCCCCAGTGATTAGGACTACAATATGTCACTGACATTAGAAGAGAAGCTTCTTATGCAAAAGATGTCTATAAATAACATTTAAGACGTATGTTTGGCTAATAAAGATTTTCTGAAAAGCACCTAGGAAATGGATAAACAAATGTGACTACTCATTGATTCAAATATGCCAATCGAGGTTGCCTAGGATCTCCCAGTGTTGTATTTGAATTCTGAGCCTGTAAGAGTAAGGGCCATCTTGAAATACTCTCTGGTTTTATTAGCAGCGCTGTTCAGAGCAGTTCACATCATCTGGCATTAAGTAATCCTGATGTTGCTGCATAGCCAGAAGGTTAAGGCAAAGATGCATAAGGATCCTGCAGCCTTTAGCAACGGTCCTCAAACATTGCTGCATATTATTGATGGTTGATGATGATTTTTTGTGGTGTAACAATAAATAGCAATGATACCTACATAACGTCTTCCCCCAAAGTCATTTGGCAATAAGAGCATCACTATTTTGCTTTCCTTATTATGCATTCTTCAAGTCAAGATAGTCTCGTTTATATGGTTGAAATGGTCAGATGCAGTGTTGTGAATGTGTGATTTGACTTCTTTCCTAAAGGCTAGCCTCCACTCAGGATGAAATTAGTTCTTCCACAAGGACATAGTGACCAAAAAAGATACAAAATTGTGTCTTACAGAAATTTGGCAAGACAATACTTGTTCCCCTTTGAGGAACTGTATAATTATACAGTTATCAGTATAATTATAATTGGATTTAGCTACTATATCAAGTTATTTGAAATAAGGTCCTTTTTCAGAGGAGAAGACATGAGATCAGTCTTAAATATCCAGTTAAAAGAAGTTGTCATTGAACCAGTTACACATACAGCTTTGATGTAGCCCAGTTAGATGCCAGTGCCTTGTACCTGCAGTTTGGAATTCTTATATCACTTAAACTTTTCGAATTATTAATGTGACCCTACTTTTAGGATTATAGGTATGATAGCATATTTTAATGAAATCTTGGTTATGATGTTAACAGAGGAGGAATTCATGGAAGGCATTCAGAACAGTCTGTATTGTTCTGGTGAACATGAACTTCTGAGCATCTGAGCAAAGGGAAAAAAAACCCGTGAAATCAGGACTTGTATTTTAAGATCCACAATATAACCTACACTGAAAATAATATATTCTTCAGGCCTTCCCTGGGGTTACTTACTTTATAATATCTTTTCCTTCAATGAAAAAATAGCTAGTCAAGTACTTTGTAACACATGCTAAAGTTGTCCCTAGGCATTGGACACACAGGAACATTTTCATGATTGTCATTGATTGCCTTGAGTTCCAAGGGTATACTAGTCTCTTACAATTACAAATAAGTGTGTCTTACTGTTGTTCGGTGTTAAAGCTCGATATAGCTCCAAAACACCAGATGACATTGAGACAGAAACTTCTTACAATTCAAGAATACACAAATTCACATTAGAACTCAGTGAACTTTGATTCTAAAGGCATCATTGTCATGAAAACCCAAGATTTTTTATGATTACTTTTACGAGTAATTTATCCTTTATCCTCTCTAGGACTATAAGCCTCTTAGAGCTCTATTTCTTAAGTTTAAGCTCCTATTCTTGACTAGAATCGTGTGTGCAATTGCCTTTCCTTAATGCACATTCTATGATTGTCAATTAACTGAAAAGCAAAAATTGAATGTGAATCCAATCAAGGGTATTTTGTACTATTTCTATTGTATGTTAAATTTGGAAGTCCTCCCTTAATCAGGGATTAAATGCCTAGCATCCCACATTCTCTTTACCCTAACCTAAAAAATTCAACTTATTCATAAATTGTGAACATGACTTGATTGTCCACAAAAGTTACAGTTAGTGGAAAAGTGAATTTTTTATTACAGATGAAGTGATTGTTACTTTAATCACATAATATGGCACATAGAGTAACAGTTCTCATGAAGACATTTTTTAAGTGCTCTGATGGCCTGAATTGACGTTGAAATTGTAGGGACTCTTAGATCTGTCAGTGCACTTGTCAAGGGCATCCAATTTCCTGTGGATGTTGACCAGGGGACCTCGTACAAAAATATAAAATAGGGCTTCCCTGGTGATGCAGTGGTTGAGAATCCGCTTGCCAATGCATGGGACACAGGTTCAAGCCCTGGTCCGGGAAGATCCCACATGCCGCGGAGCAACTAAGCCCGTGTGCCGCAACTACTGAGCCTGTGCTCTAGAGCCCGTGAGCCACAACTACTGAGCCCACGTGCCTCAACTACTGAAGCCTGTGTTCCTAGAGCCTGTGCTCCACAACAAGAGAAGCCACCGCAATGAGAAGCCCGCGCACCACAATGAAGAGTAGCCCCCGCTCTCCGCAACTAGAGAAAAACCTGCACACAGCAACAAAGACCCAACACAGCCAAATAAATAGATAGATAGATAATCCTCTTTAAAAATATAAATTTACAAGAATCTTCCAGAGAAAGGACCTCACAGTAGACTCATTCTCATAGTGATTTGACATTTTCCTGGTTCCATCTCAAGCCTCTGTTGCAATAATCACAGCTCTGTGATAACTGTTTACAACCCACACATTGCCAGACATTACTGTCTCTAAGTCTACATTTGCTTCTTTCAGGTTTAAATAATTTGTGGAACTTATCCAAATGTCTGGATAATGCTGAACCTCATCACTGACAAGCAAAAGGATAGGCTATAAATGATGATGCTAGCTATGGAGGCTATTAGGTCAATTGTTGGAGGAATTAAGCTTGCTTCTACTAAATAAAATAATTTTACTTAATTGGGTGGACTCTAAAGACATGCCTTATCTTTTCTCATCTATACCACCCGTGTTTTCACCTCTGTTGTTTTCCCCTTTGTCTAGCACCATAAAAAATTGATAAATATTTTTTTGAATAAATGAATGTGTTGAAGAAATGTCTATAAAATATACTTTTTAATTAAAGTACAGTTGACATACAGTATTATGTTATTTTCAGGTATACAACATAGTGATTCAACATTTAAATACATTACAGAATAATCGTCATGATAAACCTAGTAACCTTCTGTACCATACAAAATTATTATAGTGTTATTGACTATATTCCTTTTGCCATGTATCACATTCCTGACTTATTTATTTGATGAGGAAGTTTGTACTCTTAATCTCCTTTATTTATTTCACCCAGCTGCCTGCCCTTTCCCCTCTGACAACCACTGGTTTGTTCTCTGTATCTATGAGTTTATGTTTTGCTTTGTTTTGTTTTGTTTTTTAGACTTCATATATAAGTGGAATCATATGGTTTTTGTCTTTTTCTGTCTGATGTATTTCACTTAACATAATACCCTTTAGGTCCATTCATGTTACAAATGGCAAGATTTCATTCTTTTTGATGGCTGAGCAATATTCCATTATATATGTACCCATCTATTGATGGATCCTTAGGTTGCTTCCATGTCTTGGCTATTGTAAATAATGTAGCTCTGAACATAGGGGTACATATCTTTTGAATTAATGTTTTTCATGTTATTTGGATAAATACCAAGAAGGGGAGTTGCTGGATTGTATGGTAGTTCTGTGTTTAATTTTTTGAGGACTCGCCATACTGTTTTCCAGATTGGTTGCAGAAGCATATATTAGCATCTGTTTTCTTTTAAGCCTGGCATTTAAGAGATATATAAAATTCTAAAACAATGCCTCTCTTCTCACTAAATCTTTGCCTTGGAAAACATAATTATTTTTCATAAAAGTATGTTAACTTATTTTACCATATAATGGGCTTATTGTAATTTTTACATGAATTAATCAAAACATTTTGAAAGTTAGAAATTCAACAATATAAATATCAATAGTTATAACTCACATTCCAATGCTCCTTGATGTCTACAATAATTTTTGAGACCGTAAAGTGGTTCTGAGATAAAAAAATTTGAAAGTTGCTGGCTCAAAGAATGGGCAATATATACTTGTGTATACAACAGCAATAACCAGTTATAATATAAAATGGAAAAAAATCTAAAAATAACCTTACAGTCCTATGTTGAGTGTAACAAAAAATGGTCTATTTCAGAATATGAAAGGAGACTCAGTAAATGGAGATTCACACCATGTTCTTCGATGGGAAGTTTCACTATTATAATAGTGCTCATTTTTCTTAATTAATTTATAGATTTCACATATATCCAAACGACAGAAATATATTAAACCTGTGAAAATGAAAATTTCTGTAAAATTTAACTACATGATTCCTAATTTTATGCAAGAATAATAGGTTAGTAACTGCAAAAAACATTTTTCAAAGAAGGATAATCAGGGAGACCTGCCTTATCTGATATTATATTTACAGTAGAGAGTCAGATAATCAGTTGTCTCAAAACCAGCTTCATTGTGTGTTGTGCATATATGTGTATATATGCGTATTCGTGTGCATTTAATATATGATAAAGGAAACATTAGTGTTCAACTTCACTCACTAAAGGATACGTAAATGTAAACAATTCTTATCAGTTCAGTAAAGATAAGACATTAATATCAGAGGTAATAGTATTGCTAAGCATTTGTAAATTGCTGGGGGGGCAACTATAAACTGTAACAACCTTCTTGGATAGCTACTCGCTACTATACATCAAGTGCTTTAAAATATTCATAATCTTCAATGTGGCAAATTTATTTCTAGCAATCTCTCCCACAAAAATATTCAGAAATGAAAAAATATTTATATGCAAATGTGTTCATAGCAGCACTTATTATAATAAGACAGATTTTAGAACAGCATTTATGTCTACATATTGGGCAATGATTAAGTAAATATGGTAATGACAAGGAAAACCGCATATAGAATAAGATTAAATAAAAATAGAGAATACATTTCATATAGTTCATAAATCCAGTTATGTAAAATGTGTAGCAGAATGCCAGGAGTAGATACCTTAATACATTAACAGTGGTTGTCTCTGAATTCTGGAATTATGAAAAATTTGTATTATCCTCTTTATGCCTCGCTGTATTTTCCTAAGTTTTTAAAATAATGAATATATATCATTGTTAAAGTAAATAAAAACATTACAATTCAATTAACTATTGAAGTTTCAATTTGTAGTTTAAGACGAGTCAGACAACAGATTTTATATTGCATTTCAGCTCCGGATTACCTGTTCTTTTACATCTGACAGTAACTTCAGATAGTTACTGTCATCATTAACTTCAGAGAGTGCCTCCATTTTCACAGTGTAGTTTTTGTCCATTTGCTAATAAACTATATAACTTTAAACAAGTCACTTTACCTTTCTTGGTCTTTCATTTCCTTGCCTATCAAGTGAAGGTCCTTCCAATTTTAAAATCTGGAAATGAAGTGATAAAGACTTAAAAACTGTATTTCCAACAGAAATGTCTTTTGCCACCATCGATGTGTCTCTCTTTTACTACACATTTTCTCCTAACTTATTCTCTTCTATGTTTGTGTTTCTGGAGCTCCCTCTTCCCTCCCTAACATCTGATGATTGAGAAGGGATTATAATCTCATCTTGCTGTCTGTCTCCCAGTACTACTCAAAGCAGCATCCAGATTCTAGTGTTCCTATATGAATATTGTTGACTGTCATCTACAGGTCATTGATGATACTCAGTGTCATAGAATTTTTAAAACTCTGTAGAGATTCTAAGAATCTCGATATAAATGAACCGACTCAAGCTTGATGATGAAGTGCTGTTGTCTGTTCCTTGTCATTTTAGCCTGTTTCGTTGGACCTTACTGATATTATACTCTCTACTGCTGTACACAACCCAGGCTTGGATACCTATGCTTACCATTCAAAATGACTAGAACTTTGGAAATACTCGTTTTTCTGATGAAGCTATTATATAGTATTTAAATTGTAGTTTGCAATCTGATATTTTAACTCTGTGGTGCTTACTAAAAATTATTGCTGTATTTAGTGGTTAATTCAAATAAGTTGCTAAATATGGTACTGGATGATGATATGAATGCATATCATAACACAATGTGATAAGCTTTATGCAGATTCATTCACTCGATATTAAATACAGTTTTCTTATAATTTAATGTATTGAATTCTTTAAAGTTTTAACCTACATTGTATACTTTAAATGGAAAAGCAAACCTCAGAATTGATGCTCTTTGTCTAATTGGTCGTCTGGGGTGGAATATATACTGTTTGATGCCTCCATGTGATTCATGTGTACTGATAAATTTCTTTTTAAACTTGCAGCAAATAGTGGCAGCAATAAATGCAGGGATTATACCTTTAGGAAACACCTCCAATCAAATCAGTCACTGGGATTTGGGAAGTTCCTTCTTCTTTGCTGGCACTGTTATTACAACCATAGGTAGGAGACAACTTATTTTGTTTTTTAATTTTGGTACAGCTTGTGAGCTAAAATTCACTTGTTTGAACTTTTTTTACAGTTGGTCAAAATGGTCTACTTAAGGTAGAAAACTAGATTTCAGTAAATTGATTTTGAAAAGAGAGTTTAAAGGTTTGAACAAAGGAATGATGGAAATGAATTAGTTATTGTTTCAGAATACGGAGTTGTTTAAAATCCATATGAAACTCAAGAGCAGTTCATTTGAGTCATTTGACTAAAGGATAAGAACATCAGGAAATAGCTGGAAATGGTGATTTTTCTGGGGGGACAAGTAGTTTAAAATTTTCCTGCATCTTTGATTCTTTAGTACAGAAAGAAACGATTTGAGTACAGTTTTGACGTTCTTTTCATGAAGTTCTTATTTGATATCACGTTCTTCAACTTGTAAAATTTAACTCTACATTTGAACAGATTGTTCCTATTCTTATATACTTGTCTATTATGATTATTTCAGGCCTTTTTCATGCATTATGTTTTTCTAATAACACAAATGTATAAAAAATTAACACTGAAATTTTAAGATTACAAAAAATGAAAGTTTAAGCCCCTGACCTTTTATCTTTTAATCATGTTGTATGTCATACTGCTAAAAAGGGTCACAGTGGAACATGGTCTCTTTTTTGGGGATTGACTGTGCATCCATTCAGCACCCACTAGGCAGCAGAATGGGTACAAGTAGATGACTTCTCTTCTGTTAGTTAGTCCTTCAGTGCCCAAGAAATATCCAGAGGATATAAATGCAGACCCCATAGTGAAAGCCATGCTTGCCATG
Source organism: Neophocaena asiaeorientalis asiaeorientalis (assembly GCF_003031525.2). Classification (NCBI taxonomy): domain Eukaryota; kingdom Metazoa; phylum Chordata; class Mammalia; order Artiodactyla; family Phocoenidae; genus Neophocaena; species Neophocaena asiaeorientalis. The sequence continues at coordinate 2,574,558 of NW_020173731.1, read as the reverse complement.
CCGTGAGGATTGGGAGGAATTACAGCTGCTTGTTTCATGGAAGGAGGTGGGTTTAAAGCATAATTTTCAATAAAGAGAAGGAAATTGACTCATCACAATTATGAACAAAATATGTGTGCAAAGGGAATTCTCCCCTTCCACACATGCTTGTGATGAGATTTCCTCTCATGGGCTTGACCTCTGATTTGGGTGTGTGAATTACGATTCTAAAAGTTTTAATTTTATTCTTCAATGTCATTGATAGATTATGAAGTGTATACAGTTTTCAAATGAGTACCTTATATCCAAGTCCTAAATAAGTGAACATGGACAATTTATGGATGAACTCTTGCTTAGAATTTTCCTTTGAGAGGAATTTGTAGTGTCCTGTCATTATGTGAATCCACTGTAATGCCTCTTTGTGCGGGAACACTTGCCACTGAAATAAATACCTTAGCATGTTGATTTTTGCCTTTGTTAAGAAGTCAAAGAGCTATGTTTACTCTTACATCTCCATCAGCTAGGTCAAAAGTTGTGTGGCTGCGAAAATCTGGAAGAATGGCAACCTTGATATTTAACCATAATAACAGGTTAACTTTGGAGCTTAGACATCTTGGCCATTTCTACTATGGAAATAACTGTTTATTGTGTAAACTACTTAGAGTCTGGAAGGAAAAAAAAGCTCACAGACTGAGTGAGAATGGTTTGTTTCTGCCCAGTGAAAACTCAAATGTCCACGTTATAACTCATCATGACCACCACTAAATTATTCTCCAAGAGACTTAGTCATTATACAGACTTAGTGTTGCATCCTATGTTTATAAACAGTCTCATTTTTTGAATCCCAAATTCAGTAAGTTTTGCAGACATATACTTCAACACATGAAAAAAATAAACCATTATTACCAGTCTCACCCCCAAATTATAGCCATTAAGCACAGTAGCTGATTATTTAGGTTGTTGAGGTAGCAGCCTGACAGCCCAAATCTCTTACTGTTCTATCTCAGTCTTAGGTGGATTAAGTCATTCTAGGTCACCGACATTTACTCCATGGTCTTCTACTTCTAGGTCAAGGCCATCTCCTCGGACCTTGGACTAGATTATGGTCTAGGGCAAGGTAAAAATTTTGGCCTCTTTCATAAGTCTCCATTTGAGAGATATCCAAGTCATTATTTAATAAAATTCAAAGTGTAATTATTAATATTGCTAATGATAATTGTATGATCTTTGAAGTGGTTTATAGAAATCATAGAAATTGTAACCTCTAGCACTAAGCTACACTGTATTAATTGTTTAAAAAATAGAACTCGAGACAGTCTGGGAGAAGAAGTTGCAGTTGCTCTTGTAGGGTGCCTGATACAGGCAGTACTTCATGGAGCTGCATTGGCTGAACTGTCCCAGATTTTTCTACTCAGTGTTAACAATTTGTCTAAGAAGCCAAAGTGACCCTTACTATTCATTAGAAATATGCCCAAGAGAAGTTCAGTTATACAAAATAGAATATTAAAATTTAAGAACTAATTTTAGAGAATCTCTTCATATATCTACACACTGTTTTCAAAATCATACCCTTCCAAGCCCTTCACAAATTCCATTTCACAGTTGCACAGACTAACATCCATTCCTGACTATTCTTTTTCTCTTATTCCTTGCTTCCAGTTTATCAGTGAGTCCTGTTGGCTCTGCCTTTAAAGTAGATCTGTAATTTAACTACTGCTCACCATTCAAACTGCCACCATTTTGGTCCAAGCCAGCATCATCTCAGTGCCAGCATCCATGTAGAAAGAAACCTTCTGCTCAGAAATATTCTCTGGATTCCAGCTCATTCAGAGCAAACACCATACCCCACTGCTTATCGCACCTAATAAGATGCAAGTTCTGGGATTTTTATGTGTTTGAGTCTTTTCTGTATCCCCAGTGCCTGACACATAGTGGGTGCTTAATAATTATTTTTGGAATTAAAAACAAATGGGGATTCTAAATGATATGAACTGTACCTCGTTGGAAATTACATAACACTAAATTGATAACATTACAGTAAATTCTTAGCTCTTTAAACAGGCTTCATTACTAACTTTTTTGTTTGTTCATTTACTTATTCAAAAAATAATAAAACATGATCAGTCTGCTACTATAAAGGTAAAAGGTAAATTACTTGAGCCTGGGTGGCACACAGACCAGTCAGGGAGGCCCGTGGGCAGATAGTCATTTACAATATAGTATGCCAGGTGCTATGGCTTAAGAGCATTCAGTGGGAATGTATAGGAGTGACATTGTACATAGATACTGGGGTAGGTAGGTGGGTAGAAAGGGAGCAAGGAATACTTCCCTTTCCTTGATAAATGTCCTATTTGAGATTGGAAAAAGAATTAGGAATTTCCCAGATGAATAAAGGTAGAATGGGAACATTCCAGGCATCAGGAGTTCATGTGGGAAAGATTAGGGGTAAGAGAGAATATGGTCTGTTTAGGAGTTACAGGTCATCTAAAATTGTTGTTTGTAGTTGAAGGGATTTAGAACCATGTAAATCATTAAGTCAACGTAGTAGCTCCTATTGGATCTATGCTACTTTTGCCACTGCTGGGAGAATAAAAGGAAATAAGAACACAGTCCTTGTTTGCAATCAAATTTGGGAGATAAAACTTACAATTAGGAAATAATGGAATAATAACAAAAATAGGCTTTGTATAATCAAATATTACATGGAACAATGGTTTCAGTGCTACAAGAACTGAGAAAAAGGAAAGAACATGTGGGCTGGAACGGGGAGGAAAAGCCGTTCCTCCTTAGAGAAGTTGGATTTGAACTGTGCTTTGAAGAAAATGTTTTGGTTTAGATTGATGGAGGGGAAAAAGCCTCCCAGTCTGTGAGATAGCTAAGCAAAAACACCAAGGGAGAATGAGCCCGACTTATTTCAAGGATAGAAAAGTAAGTATTTGAGTAGACCAGAGGAATTGTTTAGAGGAGTAATGGGAAATATTATTGACTGATTCACATGGGAAGAATACAGTTGAATATAATTTGGTTTTTGAGAATTTTGGACCTACTGTACTAAGAACATGGATTTTTTTGGAAAGCGAAGTGACAGGTTAAAAGTGACATTAGAAGATGCATCTGTCAGGAAGAGAATACGTGGAGACTGATGGTGAGGGAACAGTTAGGAGACCATTTCTGTGACCCACAGAAGGGGAGTGAGAGTACTGATTGGGAGGATTGGAGTTGATGTTGAAAGATGAGATTAGGACAAAAGGTTGAAATAATTAGATGCGGGAATCAACAGGCCTTGGTGACTAATACAACAAAGAGAGAGGCATCTAAATGTTGACTATTGAAATGAAATGAATATCTAGGCAGCAGGCTGGTAGTTCATAAGCAGTCCTAGTTGATCCTGTGAAGAAAAAGGAGTTTAAAAAAATGGCCAAGATGTTATACATGGTGTTATATTAGGAAGCTTCATTTTAGTCATTTTCCCACCTCAATTTTTATTTGTTGGTTTATTCTTTAATTCAGACAGACTAGAACGACAAGGTGGATCAGGCTCCCTCCGGAGCTCACATTGGGGTTGAGGAGACCCAACAATCAGTCAGTGCACTTAAAAACAAGACCATTATCAATGGCAGTAAATGCTCTACAAGAAGTTCATGTACCTGATCAAGAGTAGGTAGTGGAGTCAGAGCCGGGAGTGGCAGGTGCTCTAAAGCAGACTGATTCAAGAGCTCTCAGAGCAGGTGACAGTTAAGCGGAAGGCTAAAGGATGAAAAGATATCAGCCAGGGAAAGAAGAGTGCAAAGATGAGTTCAGGCAGAGGGCACAGCATGGCAAAGAAGAAGCGAGGTTAGCAAGATGAACAGGGGCCAGCGGATGTAGGACTTGGTAGGTCATGACAATATCCTCAATTCAGTGAGAAGCTGCTGAAAGATTTAAGCAGAAGGGAGTCCTGATGTGACTCAGGCTGCTGTTCAGAGGGCAAAAGGGAAAGCAGGAAGGCGAATGAGAAGGTTATTTTATTACTCCATATGGGAGAAGATGTTGACTTGAACTATGGAGGTGGCCGTGAGGAGAATGAAAAGTGGACAGATGCATGATCTTAAAAAGAGAGTTTATGAATGGAGATACACTTATCTCTGAGAATGGGGCCGTGGGTAGGGGCAGGGTTAGTGCTTTCAATTTTATTTTAAAGCTAATAAGAAATCACTTAAACTCTAGGAAAGGCAGTTGGCAAAAATGATGTAATGGAAAACTGTATTCTATTTTGAGGTCAATTTAAAGATTCGAATAAGATGTAAGGTGATTTTATTCCCTGAAGGCATTAAAATATAATAAAGTTTTCCCCAGTGGAAGGTAAATCGGAATGCCAGGGACCGGATTTGCCCAAGCTTGTCACTGAATCATCCTGAACTCTGAGTGTCAGAATGCAAATAACAAGACACCACTGTGGTCTACAGCAACTTTAAGATCCCAAAGCATCACGTTAGGTCTTATGGAAAACATTTCCTTGGCGTGACATTTCTTGTATTTACAAAGCACTCTTGTTTTCCACTCCTTGAGTTATAGAGATTGGATTCAGGTGTATAGTTTCTATGTTTAGTTTTTCTGTATTTTGAATCAGCCACTGGGACCTTTCAGTTTCCTTTTACCTAGATTGAGTTATTGAATTGCTGAAGCTGTTATGACAATGGTCACAGATTTTCTGCCAACTCTTATTTTACCTGTTTAGCATAATGCTTAATTATGCATTAGAAAACGGGGAAAATTAAATAAAGATTAGAAAAAAACAGGGAAAAAAGTTAAAGTTTTAACAAACAGTTCCAGATAAAAAGAAGAGGTCAATTTTGGAAATGCCAAGACTATATTGAAAACTGTAAATCCTATGCATATCTTTAGCAGAGAGTCTAGGACCTTTCTGTTGGTAAAAAAGCTATAACTTAAAAGGTGAGGGAAAAGGTGTAAGATCTATTTTGTTCAATTTTGTAATCTCGTGAAACCACTGTCTGAACTTGGAAATGAACAGACTTGAAGCAGTGGTGTAGAATTTGACAGTCAGCATTTTCCCAGGGGATGATGTCATTGCAGCGTTGGGTGTTGGGTGCTATCTTATTAATTTGGTAGACTCATAATTCTATGGCATTTCACTAGTCTCTTGGCTGTTCTCTGAGAACTGCATATTGGATTTTGGAAACATTGAGCTTCCTTCAGGCAGCTTAAAAGGCAGGTAATCTTGCAAGGTGACTTCCAGCTCTGACTCCACAATCTCATTGCATTTTTCTTTATGCCAGTTTGTTAAAGTGGATAATTCTTTTTCCAAAATCTGTACTTCTGGTGTTGTGCAGTTGAAATACAGAAGTTGAAATTAAGAAATTGTTTTGGGTCTTTGATGCTCTGTTTCTCTTCCCATCCACTAAAATTAATGAAAATAAAACCTATCTCAGGATATTAACATCAATTCCTACCATTCAGAACCTTCACATAGGTTTATTTTCTAAGTTAAAATGCATTTATTCTTCAGAGAAAATGCCTTCTGAACAGTAGTTAAGATTGCAGAGTGCAAAATTATATTTGATAGGCAGTAAAGCAGAATTATTGCATAAATAGTATTATAGACTCCAAATCTTTTCTCATTACGTACGTATGTTAATCAGCACAAAGAGGTTTAGTTCAGAGCACCCAGTACTCAGAATCCTGTGCTAGTTGGAAAGGGATTTAGGAGCATTAAGGATGTAATCTTCCCAGGAGTGAGGCAGTGTTTTTATTATTATTATTATTATTTGGTAGTAGAACACAGAGCAAGAAAGTATAGATATAAAAAAACCCAGAAGTGCCGGTGAGAGGAGGGCTGGCTATGGTATCTGCAATGGTAGTCATCCACATGTTGGGTGTGTTCAAGGCAGGAACTGGTTGTATTCTGTAACAAAATATACTTTTATATATTTTTGCCTACTTTTGAAAAGTTTGCGATAACATATTTTTAATCTTCGGGAAATCAGTCACTGTCAAATGATGTGATCATGAAATTACCCCAAAATTGGAAGCAAAGAATTGTCATGAAGTTCATGCCCTGAATAAATACAGAATCTATTTTTAATCTTGTCATTTCCCCCTTCCCAACCACTATATGAAATGCAGCACGTTTGTCATAGATTATAGATTTTATAGAGCATCTGATTGACCACTAGATATGCAGATACTGCTCGGAATGTGATTAAAACTAGGTGAGATGATTATCAGAAAAATATTTTTGTAATTGTCTCAAGTATTGCATTTGATAGGGAAGAAACGTAATAACATTTGTCTGGGCCTGTCTACTTTAAGCTAGTAATTATGCTACATATTTGTTTTCTTCCCAATCCTTTAAAAAAAAAAATCTGGACTTGTGCAATCTTACTCTTGGAAAATTGGCATTGTTATTTATGTGGTACTGTAAAAATAACATGGTATTTACAAAAGTAGTACCTGTGCCAAATTAGGTCCATGTGTAAGTCTTCTGGTTTGTATGCACATAAGGTACGATGCAGATAATGACTAATTCTAAACACAAAGGAATTCCATGCAGCCATCTCTTGGTTCTAAAGTACCACTGGGGAAAATATTGATATTATGAACTTTTGAAAGTCACAGGTCATCAAAAAATGCATGTTAATTACTAATCTTAAACTTCTTCCCCTTCTAACTTTATTTTTAAAGCAAAAACAGTAAACATGGGCAAATTTGGTTGATGGGTTGTACCTCTCCTCTTTAAGCTTAAGTTTCCCTTGCTGGAGATGCTAACAAAGAGTGACATTTCCAAAGGCAAACAGCAAGAGAAGGAAAAAGAAAGAAAGGGTATGGAATGAATCATAATCAGCCTAAGTAGCTCCTGTTTAAAGAGTGCAGGTTTTAATAAGTAATTTCAGTGGTACCTGTAGATAACTTAATGAAAACTCTGTTTTTTGTTCTTTGTTTGTTTTTTTGAATAAGAATTAGGTGATTTAATATATAACAAATGAGACTTCATCTAAAACATAGAAAAATGAAGGATCATTCAATTAATGATATTGAGGTAACTAGTTCCCAATATGGAAAAGATCACTTAGAACCATGCCTTATACGTCAACATAAATTACAGTTGAGTTCAAGAGTTAAGTTTTTCAAAAATCACTCCTTGGGAACGTTAGAATAATTTGATTACTTAATATAGATAGAGATGAGTTATGATAAGCTATGCTAAAAACCAACAGAAAAAATATCACAGAAGAAAATATGTTTTTGACCAGGTACAAAAATTGAATCCTCTGTACGCTTCCTGACACACATACACATGCAGTCACCAAGCTGAAACATCAAAATAGACAAAGCAGTTTGTACTATGAAAAAATATTAATATACATCACATATAATTCTAAATAGACTTATAAAAATATCAAATCATCATAGTTAAAGGACAGATTAGAAATTGGAGGTTATTTAAACTATATGTTGCCTTAAAAATCTAATATATATATATATTGTATATATAATTCTACAAAATTTATGAATCTAAAATATATTGCTGGTGGCATTGTAAATTGATATAACCTTTTTTTGGAAAGCAATTTGGCAATGTGTTTCAAGAGTCATAAAAATGTTCATACCCTTTAACCTAGTAATTCTCCTTCTGGGAATCTATCCTAAGGAAATAATCCAAAATATTAAAAAATGCCATATATTTGACAATGTTTATCCCAGTGTAATTTATACTATATAAAAATGGAAACCACTCAAACTGTCCCACATAAAGGCTATGCTTTAGTAAATTATGGTCCATTCACTCAATGGAATGTACATGAATATAAAATAGTGAGTATTATAACTCATTTGTACTAACAATTCCTTCTCATGGTAAATCCGTTTCTGAGAGATCAGCTCATGTCCTACTTACTTAATAAAACTAACAAAGATGTCATGCATCATCTTTTTAACTGTTGGGAAACTCTGTTTTAATATCATTTGATGCATAAAAAAATAGATGTAGACATGACCTCCTAATAAATATTATACTGCAAGTTAATAAAGTGCTGTACATATTCATGGAGACACTTAACCTAGTTGTACTTACGTAGTGCAGCTTAGAACGAAAATATTGCTCCCTGTTTTTTTCAAAGGAGTGAGTCAGTAGAAGGAACATCAGACTTCATTTCATAAAATTTAAGTTTAGGTTTCTGCCTTTGCTACTGACTAGGGTTATATTCTTGAGCAGATCACAGTTCTTCTATTATCCTTAATTTTCTTATTTGTCACATGGGGCTAGTGTTTCTCACAATCAGAACTGTTGTGAAGGTTAAATAAAGTTATGTATGTAAAAAGAGCTGTACACTGAATAGCAGTATACTGATTTAAAGTAAGCTAATTTTGTTACTAAAGTAATTTTTATTAAAATTTATACTACACTTATTTCTGTTACTAATGTTAACAAAGAAAGAAAATACATTCTTTCCTAAAGCTTTAATCCACACATTTTAATTCTTATAATATATATAATGTTGCCTTCACATAATTAAGGTTTGCTCAAACCAGTTATTCTCACAATGCTAAGTGTTAGATTTGACTAGTTTCTTCATCTAGTTAATTTGTTTTGATCTAATGAAATGAGTTGATTTTAATGATACCTAGATAATCCCAAATGTGATCGTCAGAATAATATATAATGAAACAGGTGTTAGTCTTAGTTGAGTAGAATAAAAATTAATATTTTTATAAATTTTTTTTCTATATGATTTAAAAAAAAATCTATGCCTCTATATTAGGATCTGCTAAGTTATTTTCTGTAGTAAATGATCCTCACATCTTGGTGACTTTACAAAATAAAAAGTTTATTTCCTGATCACATTGTACGACCTGTGTGGGTCAACAGGAGGGCCCCGCCCATTGTTCTTGCTCATAAGAATGAGACCATGGGAGGGCTTCCCTGGTGGCGCAGTGGTTGAGAGTCCACCTGCCGATGCAGGGGACACGGGTTCGTGCCCCAGTCCGGGAAGATCCCACGTGCCGCAGAGCGGCTGGGCCCGTGAGCCATGGCCGCTAAGCCTGCGTGTGCGGAGCCTGTGCTCCGCGATGGGTGCTATTCATGCTTCATATACGTGCACACATTGTTTTTACTCAAGTGACATTGGTCAGACCAACTTCAAGAGTGTAGGTGGGGAGATGCTATCCTACCTTATGCTCAGAAGAACCAAGATATTTTGTGACAGCTCTAATAACTTCCATAAACAAATATACTAATTAGATACCTCCTTGAATGTTATTTGATATACAAAGTAATTAAACATTACAATAAAATAAGTAACATTATAATAAAATATATTTTGTGGAATATATATATCTCTTAGATATTTAAGGCAACATATAATTTATATTTTAAGGCAACATATAATATAAATTAAACATTATAATAAAATAAAAGTTTATATTTTAATTTGCTTTCTCAAACTATGTCTCCTTAACTCCATCACTGCAATAGGATTTTCATTTTTCACATCTAATATTGTGCTAGTGAAGGAGATTGTGTTCCAAAATTATCTCTCTATACAGTGGTTTCATCAGTGAAACTATCTCAAAATGAAAATAAAAATCAATGTATAAAATTCTAATTTTAGCTTCTTGGCAGAGATTTTGCTGTCACTGGTGATATTATATAGGGATTCCATTAGCATTTAGAGTAGTCACCCCTTGGTATCTAAGGGCGAATTGATTCCAGAACCCTCACAGATATCCAAATCCATGGATGCTCAAGTCATATAAAATGGCATAGTGGGACGGAGACGCAAGAGGGAAGAGATATGGGGATATATGTATATGTATAGCTGATTCACTTTGTTATAAAGCAGAAACTAACACACCATTGTAAAGCAATTATGATCCAATAAAGATGTTAAAAAAAATAAAATGGCATAGTGATTGTATATAACCTACGAATATCCTCCCGTTTACTTTAAATCATCTCTAGATTAATTACAATACCTAAAGCAATGTAAATGCTATGTAAATAATTGTAAATACAATGTAAATGGTATGGAAATAGTTGCCAGCATGCGGCAAATTCAGGTTTTGCTTTTTGGAAGTTCCTGGAATTTTTCTTTTGAGTATTTTTGATCCATGGTTGGTTGACTCTACTGATATGGAACCCAAGGATATGGAGGGCCAACTGCATTTTAGTAGTGATCACTTATCATGATGATACAAAAACAGTAAAACCATTTAGGAAAGTAAGTTAAACGACTGAGTTTACTTTTGACGTAGAAGCAAAATAATGCAGGGGTCAGCAAACTATGACCCTGTGGGCAAAATCCCGCCTTCTTTCTGTTGTATAATTATTAGAACGCAGCTACGTCCATTTACTTTAGTATCGTCTTTGGCTACCTTCATGCTATAATGGCAGAGCTGAATAGTACAACAGAGGCTATATGGCATGCAAAGCTGAAATTTTTACTATCTGGCCCTTTACAGGAGAAGTTTGCCAACCACTGGACTAAAGAAAAGAGTGTAAAACAAGGAAAAAAATACAATTTGTAAATAGAAGACCTGGATTTGTCTTGATTCTAACGTTATTCACTGTGTGATTTTGACCAGATCATTGAACTTCTCTGAATTATTTCCTCATGTGAATAGTCCAAATGACTTTCTAGTAGGTGAATAATAATAGTTATGCTTGCCAGCTCCCAGGATTTTATGAAAACTCAAAGGATAATATATTTCATAATGCTTAATTAGCTACTGTGCAGTTAAAATTGATCACTTTAAAAGAATATTCTGTATTTCTCCATTTTTCCTCATTGTCCAGTAAAGACTGAAGTGAGCTTTGTGATTCAATTTCTGTGAACCTCTGGAGGGGTAACCCTCAAGGGCTTATAATCTCCTTTTCTGGAGAGAGGGCCCAAAATGTATATCGGATTCTCAAAATGGTCTGTCATTCTCAAAAGCGTTTAAAGCCGTTGGCTTGAATAATTTCTGTTCTAATTTTCAGACTGATAGAAAGTAACATTTTGTAGCACTTGAAAAATTAAGAAAAAATACCGTATTAGAAACATCATAGCAATATGCTCATGTAGATGCTGGCCAACTAAATAACTGCTTAGAGAACTGAGTATAGTGCTCAGAAAGAAACCATGTGAAAATACATTTCTAAAAATAAGAAAATCTTATGTTTCTGCTGAGCTCTGAGTGATATTATAGTGTCAAATATTTTCAGTTCTTCCAAACTCCTGCAGATTCTGAATTGTTTTCTGTAAACATGATAAGAAATGTTATGTTTTAGAAAACTAGAGTATTACCATCCCCATTCCTGACATTCTGGGTTTTAAAAACTCAGCCTTCCTCCTATTATATAATTATTAGAATATAGCTACATCAATTTGTTTTAGTATTGTTTTTGGCTACCTTCACACTATAATGTCAGAGTTGAATAGTACAACAGAGGCTATATGGCCTACAAAGCCAGAATCTGGAAAAGACTATACACACACACACACACACACACTCACACACACACACACACATACATGTGTATAACTGAGTCACTCTGCTGTATACCTGAAACTAACACAGCATTGTAAATCAACTATATTTCAATAAAAATTAAACAGAACAAAAACAAGAAAAGCATGCAAATATAAGAATTTAAAAAGTGGTACTGGATAAAGGAAAAAAAAACTAGACCAGGAAAATAGGCTGGGAATGGGAAGGCACAATTTTAAAGGAGTTTAAAAGATGATATTTCTTTTCCAGTTTTTTATATTACTTGTTTTCACTTTGGATTTGTGTTTCTAAACTGTGAACACAGAGTGTGAATGGGGGCCTCAGAAGTTCCTTCCACTTAATTCAATGTGGGCAGGCTGAGCAGCAGGATAACATAAGTATAGTTAGCTACCAGTTAGTACATTTCAGTTCACTTCCTTCTACTGAGTGGAAAATCCTTCCATATTCTCTATCTATAGGCTCTGGATTGTTATGGAAACAAGGAAACAGTATTTTTATAGCTGTTGTCCTGAGCTATCTTTAGGAGTGTCTTGTTGATTTCTTACTTGCATTCCAGGATTAGGTTTTCTAATAGACTGAAATTTGGGTAAAGGACTTAATCTGAGATAGTCTTCATAGCTGTGAAGAGATTACAGAAAAGAGAAAAATGTATTAAGGGTTCACATTTAGGGCACGATCAGGCCTTCTCGTAATTATCTTTGGCCTCTCCCGTTGCGGAGCACAGGCTCCGGATGCGCAGGCTCAGCGGCCATGGCTCACGGGCCCGGCGCTCCGCTGCACGCGGGATCCTCCTAGATTGGGGCAGAAGCCGTGTCCCCTGCATCGGCAGGCGGACTCTCAACCACTGCGCCACCAGGGAAGCCCTTGTAATTATCTTTTTTTGTGTTCGTGTTTCACTTCAAGCTCAAATGAGACTGTGTAAGAAATTAAGTACGGATACAAGGTAGTGTGGAACAGTGATGTTCGTACTCCTTCCCTGTCCCCCACCCCTGGAATCCTTCATTTAAATTAAACCTTATGAATGCCAAATATATAAAACAGAAAATTGAACTATTTGTGCCTGTACGTGTCTGTCCATGGTGGGGCAGGGGTAGTGGGATGTATCCAAGAGCAGACAGCCTGTTTCCATAGTAGGACAAGGCTTGGAGGTAAGATAGGTGTGCATTTAAACTCTGACTGTGTCACTTTCAATGCTCACGTGTGTTTTACTTAACATTTCTGAGCCTTAGTATAAATAAGTTTTGAGACATCTTTTCCAGAATTTTACTTTGGGAATTAATTGAGGAAAATATACCCAAAGTGCCTAGGATACCACAGTCCTGCCCTTATAGTAGATTCTCAGTCAGTGTTAATTTCCTTTTATACATCTTTCCAGTTCAAATGTTCCCAGAGTTTGGGGGATGGGCTTTTCCCCACCATCTTCTCCTAGTCCCAAGGTTTAGAGCACATATTCTACTGTCTGTGGGAAATTGTGGAAAATAAATTCTAGAGAGCAAAGGAAATTACCCACATAAAGCAAAGATTTCCATTAGGTAGGACAGAACCAATAAAAATTAATAGACATGATCAGTGAGTCACCAACTATTATGAGGTAGATTATTTGAGCTTCTGATGGTTCTTTCCTTGACAGAAATATATAAGAGGTGTAGATTGGTAAGACCTATAAAACCCAAGAGACATTGAGAAGTCAGGAAAATTGTGGCATCGGACTGAAAGGTTTGTCTTTTGTATGGTCCCTTGTATAATAATATAATAATAGCAAAAAAAAAAAATAACATTCAGTATGTACCAGGTACTCTTTTCAGTACTTTATGTACGTATTCAAACATTGTCATCCTTGCCACGACCCTATAAGGGAGTTGCTGTCATTCTTCCCATCTTGGGATAAGCAAAGGGGAGGCATTGAGAAGTTTAAATAACATGCCTGAGTCATGCAGTGAGTACGTGGCATTAGTGGGGTTTTAAACCCACAGAGCTTGGCTGCAGGGTCAGCATTCATACCCTCTGACCTGTATTGTGTCATATGTTGAGAAAAGCAAGGTATATGTGTTTTACCATAAATTTTTTGTGTATCTCTTTTTGTGTATCTTTTTTTGTTCATCTCTCCCTCCTAATGGTTAAGGACTTAGTTTCAAGACTGTACCTTTCTAGATGAAAGGATGATGCCATTGTTACCTTTGGGAAATGTACAAGTAATTTGCAGAAAATCAGCTTGAAAAGCACTGGGCTCTGATGGATCCTCCAGCACTTTTTACTTGTAAATATTGAATTGAGCAAGGTATATCTACCTTTACTATGTGTGAGAAAACCTTGTATGATACTTAGACTGAGTGGCCTTACTGTCTTGATGTTGAGCATATGAAGCTTTTAAACATGAAAATGTACCTCCTTAATTTTCTTTTTTAGTGTATTTAAAAAAAAATAAGATACACAAATAAATTAGTTTGAAGATATTTAATTTGTCAAACTCAAAGAACGCATGGAAATCTAATCTCATATCTGAGATGAATCTTAAAAGATGTTGGATGTTAAATTTAAATTGAGTTTAACCAATGTCCCTTAATGGTTTGGGTGATGTATTCTTTCATGTAAATGACCTAGCTTCAGCTGTTGTCACTTAAGTTCAGTATCTGGATAACTATACATCTTTCAGGTAGGTTGGCTGTCACATTCTCTCTCTTTTCCTTTCTGACACTGACAGTAGTTGATGAGTTTTGAATTACTGCCCCAAGGTAATAGCCAAGACAAGCATAGTTCCTTACACCATAATTTCATGTTAAATTGTATTAAATATGGACATTCAACACTTGAAAACTTTGCATTTTGTCTCTTCAACCTCTGCTACCTAATTACTACCAATACTTCAATTTTATTGGTCTCAGCTTTCCATATTTGTGTAATGATGGGGTTAGAATTCTATTGGCCATTTCAATTCTTACATTTTATGATTTTGTTTAAAAACTTCAGGTGCCTTTTCCCTCTCAATTTGTGGTTCTTTATATTGTGAATATAGAAAAATACTAGGCCATCTCAGACAAGATACTTTCCATCAGTCCCGTGAGAGATGTTGAAGTAGTTCCTCCAAAATAACAGGCTTTGCCATGATACAATTATTATGTTTACCACTTGCTAATGAAGGATGAAATACCCGATAGCTGCCAATGCCTGCTTGGCTGTGACAGGAAACGGTGAATTGCGGTAACATAGAGCGCTTCGTCTATTATTTGATTGGTATCAAATAGCTGTTTTTGTTCCATGGCATAATCTGTGCAATGAAAAGCATGAAAAAGAATATTGGCTCCACTCCTCCTTACTCTAAGCATGTTTCAGTGGGAAAAGTAGTGTCAGCATGCGTGTCACCATTTTTACCACCGTTGTTTTCATTCAACAGTGGACATTTCTTCAGAGCACCACTGGTAGTACCTGAGCCATGCTTTATGGCCGGAAAAGTAACATTAGCTGGCTGATACTCATTGACTATTTGCCATGTGCCAAGCACCATACCATGTCCTTTATGTGTAGTATATCACATAATCCTCATTATGCTTTACAAATGGGGAAACTGAGGCACAGGGTTTTTCTGTTTGGTTTTAGTAGTTTTCTCACTGACAGAGTGGAAAAGCTAGAATTCAATCCCAGATATTTGGGGTCTAGAGCCTACAGGTTTAGTCACTGTGCTATACCACCCTCAGTATCCTTGAAGGTAGATTTAAGTGGGTTTGCAATTGAGGAAAATTATTGCATATCAAAGATAGTGTAGCTTTCTTGGCAATTCAGATTATGAATGTCCTCCAAGATCCAACTTTCTAAAATGAAAAAAGAAAAAAAAATTGCATTTATTATGTCTAGTATATTCCTTTTAGAGGAATTGTATAGTTTTATCATTTGACTGTTTACAGTGTTAAAAAAATTAATGACACTCATTAAATAAATAGTAAGGCAGACTTTATTCAGGGTCACTGTGATAGGTGTAGGAACCACTGCAACCGAGTTTTGTAGTGGGGGAGAGAGATTGGACTTAACTCTGAATACAACAAGGCAAAGTAGGGATTTATAGCCAAGAAGCAGGGTGGGGAATCAGTGGATAGAAAATTACTAAAAGGAAACACAGGGAGTAAGGGGTGATTTTAGCCAAACCTACCTAACAGGATTCTTGCTAAAGGCCTATCAGAGGTAATCAGATATCACCTGGGCAACGATGATGGGTGGGTAAGGAAACTGATCAGATATCAGGGTGATCAAATACTGAGGATGGGGGATTCTGGCTAAACTGACTGAACAGGATTCTTACTAGAACTGGACTTTACAAAAAAGGACACGGGAACCCAAGGCTCAGTCACAGCAAGAGCTCAGAAGAGCCAGACCAAAGTTTCATCAAAGACAGAATGTTTTCCAGTAGGTAGTATGGTTTTCTTTATTGCTATTTTATTGTTTGATGTCATGTATGATCAGGAAGATAAGATCAAATTATATTGAAGTTCTTATAGGAAGATTCTTTTAACAATAACATTTAAGGTGTGATTTCCAGAAAATGCATTATCACAATTCAGATCCCTGATTATAATCTCTCTCTATATGTGGGAAAATGTAAGTTATCCAGATTTCTTGCTAAGAAATAGTTCCCCACTTCCTGATGCTGTTGGATCATTCTTCTCCCCTCTTGGGATAAGAGGAGAACCAGATAATAAGAGGCAGTTAAACGGCACATGAATTTCCTACCATTTATAGAAATATCATTTCATTACACCTTGAACAGATCTCTGTTTATTGGCTTGAGCTTCAGACGAAATAGTTGGCCAACATTTAGTGGTCATGTTTTATTAAGGTGCACATCTTAAACACTTAGAATCCAGTCCAGACCAGTGAGATGCTCGCACTGTGAGAGGCATGTGGGGACTGAGAAGGACTTTGAAGTGAGCTGTTTTACCTTGTCCTGTGCACTCTGGGATGTTCTCACCAGTGGGGTGGTGGGTGAAGCTCTAGTGCTACTTAAATGTGCTCTCTTACTCCTGCTTCCCTCACTGGATCTCTCTCCTTCCTCCCACATGTTTTCATAGCTGAAAAGAGGATAGGACGCAGTTCCAATGTATTGAATAAAAAGCTGGAAACAATATGCAGGTAGATGCTTATTGTTGTTCCTTGGCACAATTCTTTTGTGAGAGAATTTTCCTTCAACATTTAGCTTCAGTTGTAGATTTTATAACTATCTTGTGAACAAAAAAAAATCAAAAAGCAACTTAAGAAATATGTAACTTCCTACAGATTTGCCATTATTCAACGGTGATGTAGGATTTTATGATGTAAGTTGCAGCTAAAAATAGCAAGGGAGCCATCTTGTGAAATACTGTTTGAACTGCAGGCCAGTGGCTTCTGGGCCAAGAGGAAGGCAGAATGATGTTCATGGTGAAACAAAAGGTCAGAACAACCGTTTGATTTAATTCCTTTAACTGACATTTGTTTTGATGCACCTATACATTCTTTCGCAGCCTGACTAGGTACAACAGCAAGTACCTGCAGAATAGTATGTCCGGTGTATAGTTCATACTCAGGTTATTCAACAACTGAGCCCGTAAGTTTGAGGAACGGTATTTGTAGCCTTGATCCCAAGTACGTGCTCTAAGTGACTGAGCTAATAGTTTAATGTTTAGTAAGTGTTTAACCTTGAACACATTGCTTCAATAAACAGTTTCGACATCCAGAGTGAAGATAATTAGTTGTACTTCATCTCATAGGAGTGTGAAAGTTGAATTAAGCGTACATATGAAGGGACTGGCATTGTATCTGTCATGCAGTGAGAGAGAGAGAGAGAGAATGTTCAATAAATAATAGTGTTGGCCATTATTTTTATTATTGGTAATGACAATTTTCTTTATTTTATTTTTGGTAATGAAAATATAGTAATAAAGTAATACCATAGCTGGGATAAAAGAGGAACTCTAATCAAGGTCATCCTACATACCGTTTGCTTCCTAATTTTGTATCCTTTTCTCCTGAAGAGACTCTCCCCCCATATTGTATAGCTTTAGATCCATAAAATCCTGCCTCTGTCATAGGGTGTAAAGCAGAATCACTTCTGTAGATATTTTAAAATACATATGCACATTCCCCTCCTCTCTCAGTGAAAGACAACAATTTTGGTGTTCCGGGGTGGATTTTTAAAATTTCCTACGTGATTCTGATGTGTACCCTTGGTTTAAAACCAATGATCTAGAAGAACAAGGCACTACTTTGTGAAAGTTCTGAAATGGTTGCATCTTTTTATCAAGACATTGTTTAGTTGTTTCTTAATTAGAATCATACTTTTCTGGAACTATATTTCTTCTTCAGTGTTCGATTAGCTTCTTTGCTTATATGGCAGAGATGTGGGTTTGACTAGCTTTTTAAAAAAGACCAGGTGTGATTATCATTTCATTAGGTTTTCTGAACAGCTGCCTCTTTTTCTTAGGTTGCTAATGGAGTACACTCTGAACTTATGTTGTTCTCCTCACCCCACTTCCAACATTTTATTCTTATGCCCTACAATTTTTTTTTTTTCTTTTGCGGTACACGGGCCTCTCGCTGTTGTGGCCTCTCCCGTTGCGGAGCACAGGCTCCGGACGCCCAGGCTCAGTGGCCATGGCTCAGGGGCCCAGCCGCTCCATGGCATGTGGGATCTTCCCGGACTGGGGCACGAACCCGTGTCCCCTGCATCAGCAGGCGGACTCTCAACCACTGCGCCACCAGGGAAGCCCTGCCCTACAATATTAATGTTTTTCTGCATTTAAAGTAATTTAAATTGTTTTATATTAAAATAATATTTTGATTGTTACTTTTAGGGTTTTTTTAAAAAATAAAATTTGCACAAATCAATAACTTTCTTTTTTCTTGTCAGTCCTGAATAAAATTAAAAAGAGTAAAAAAATTAGTATAGCAGAACCATTTAGAACTGAGCATGTCTATTAAATGAAATACAGGATATTAATAAAATCCATAGGCATTTCTTTTTAATTCAACTTATTTTCTTGAACATTTGCTATGAGCAAAGCACCACACACTGTACGTGGAGGAAAGAAAAATGATTAAAACAGTGTCTTTGCTCCCAAGAAATTTGTCATCCAGAAGAGAGAAAAAAGCATGTAACCAAATGGTAAGAATTCATGTTAGGGTCATACATAATCCCTCCAAAGGAAATAGAAAGTACTATGTGTGTTGAAAGAAGGCAAGATCACAGCCGGTTGAAAGGGAAAGGAATGACTGTGTGTTGAAAGTGGTATATGGGGCGGGGTGGGGGCAGAAAGGACAGAAACGATTGCAAATAACAATTGAAGGGCCACATTTGTACAAGTTAGAAGGAGCAAACAACATAAAAAATATAAGGAATCAGAAGAGTCTAGCTTATTTTTTTCAGTGAGTAATGATGACTCTGGTGTTACCAGAAGGTATTGATAGAACAATTGCATAACAGGGAGTTTTTGGGAAATAGGAATGGTGGTTTGCAAGTAAAGGCCTTGGAACACCTACGGGTTTTACAAACTATGGAGTATAAAGACTGAAACAGTGCTTTCGGGAGAATGGACTGTGCTGAGATGGATTTGGGTGAGAAAAGACCACAGTCAGTCTATTTTGATGCCCTGAAGTAGTGGCATTGTAACCACTGAGAAGCAGGGAAGGAGAATGGAAGGGTTGTGATGGAGAGGGGATCTGCTTCATTGCCTACAGAGCCATATGGCTTTGGGATGTGAGCTTGAGGAAGACTTGAGGACTCTGGCCCTCTGGTGACTGATTTAAATCTAACAAGATGGTGGTGGTGAGGCCATACGTGTTGGGTGAGGGTATTGTCCCCATGACACAGAGTTCAGGAACCTCCTCAGCACACCTGATATGGGGATGTCAGGGCTGGGGAAGGGGCAGGCTTCTATGAAAAAATGCTCCTTAAAGCAAGTCTTTATCAGACAATCCATAAGTTACTCAAGGAAAAGGTCACTAAAAAAGAGTGGCAAGACAAAGTGAATTAACATGGTAGTTATCTGCTAGTCGTCCGCTAAGAACAAAATCCTGAATTACTGGATGGAGGGAGATGAAACATGCTAATCTGATTATTTCAAAAGGAAAAGTACTATTCAGAAGTCAACACAATAAAGAGAAATCTCAAATCACAACCTGTGCGCAGAAGAGATTTTTAAGGATAGCAAGAGAGTTAGTAGAGGGATACCTTTATGAGCATCTTTCCATAACCCCACGGTTTCACGAGAGCCACAACGAACCAGCTGTTTGAAAACATTTTAGGTCCAAGCTCTAAAAGCGAATCAGGTACTCTTGAAATCCTCAACACTTGAAAAATGAGAAACTGTCTCAGTAGAATGGAGAGAGGGCTGCAGTGAGGGGCAGAGAGTAGAAAGGGAGTTTCAGGAAGAATATATGTATTTAGATGTCCAATGGAAATGCACTAGGGCTACAGTGAGAACTAAAACGTGGTCCCTCACGGATCTTCTAATTGCAGAACTGATGATTACAATCTAGTGAGGTAAGTCTTAGGTTAAAGGAAATGTGTACACAGGAGGGGGACCAAGCCCAGTCTTGGGGGTGTGTAGTGAGGGCTCAAGGAAGGCTTGTTGGAGAAATTAATTTCTAACCTAAGTAATGATGGAATTTTAGGGATCAGCCAGGTGAAGAGTGGTGGGAGGGGGAGGGTGTGCATTTGAGGTAAAGGACGAAACATAATCAGAGGGGATCAATACAGAAGTAGTTTAGTTAATTTATTTGTATCTTTCATTTACATGGTACTTACTTTTCACAGAGTGAATTTTTTTCTTCAAAATAGTAACCAATTTGCTCAGCATTATTAACTGCATAATTATAAAATTTCCAACTTATTCATGATGCTTTAAAAAAAATGTGCTGTTTCTGACCTTATTCTAGTCTTTTCTGTTCTTTTATGTTTTGTTACATCCCATTTTACACTAGCCCAAGCTGTTCTCTAAAGCTCTACCATATGTCTTGATAAGATTACTTTTAGGTATTTCATATTTCCCTAAATATTGAAAATAAGGTATTTTTCCATCTCATTTAGTACATCTGAGATTGTGCTAAAATAGAATAATGCTGTTGGTTTCTGCATATTTATCATGCATTCTGCAATTTCGCTGAGCTTTACTCTATTCGACAATTTTCAATATTCTCCTGTATTTACTAGAAATTTAATTCCATCCACAACGGATATTTGTCTTCTTTATAATAATTATTCCTTATACGTTCACTGCCATTAAACCTGCTAGAACTTTCAGAATAATAAAAAAGAATAGTTGTAAAATGGATATCTTTTCCCCCTGATTTTAAGGGGATTCCTCTTGTTGACATTTAATACTAAGTATGATATTAAATGTTTTGAGATAGATATTCTTTGTCTTGATAAGACAGTAATTTTCTGTTCCTAGCTTTTAAGAACTATAATAAATGGTACAGATGGTTAATCAGATTGCTTTCTAATAGCTCTAGTAAGTCTTGATATCATGTAGAACAAATCTTCCCACCTCACTTTTTCCCCAAATATTCTTAGCTATTGGTCCTTTACTTTCTTTTATTACTCTTATAAAATTCCATCAACTTGCACTGAAAATCCTTCAAAATATTTATTGCAGTTGCATTATACTTAACATACATTTGGTAAAACTGATACCTGTAGTTCTCTTCATTTCTTCAGGCCTTTTATGTCATTCATTTCTTAACTTTTTTGGTAATTTTATCTAGAAAATATGTATTATTATATTTGTTCTTAGATATATTTATTAATATTGTTATAGAGATCTTTTGATTTTGTATTGCATTTGATGGTTGGTTTTTCTGGGGGTATAGGAGTGTTGTGTTGTGGATGATAAATGGCCAGACACTGGACCTAAAATACCTGGGTTTAAATCCCAGCTCCTCTACTTTATTAGCTGTGTAATCTTGGGGAAATTATTTAACCTCTCTGTGTTTCAGTTTCTCCATTTGAAAAATGAGAATAGGAGTACATATGTTATTTGGTTATTGTGAGAAGTAAAGAAATCAATATGTTTAATTGATTGTAAGAGTGCCTGGCACATAATAAGCACATATGAGTATTTATTATTATTGGGTTGTTGTTTTCTTGACTTTGAATCCAGTATACCTGTTTTGGGCTTTATTACATAGACAAGCGTGTTGTACAAAAAATAGTAATAGCTTCAACTTGTACTTTCTCATTTTATACCTTTTTTTCCCTAATTCTATAGCATTGACACAGTATAGTGGAGAAGTCATAACGATGAGGTATTTTTCATGTTCCTGATCTTAAAGCCAATGCCTGGAAGTTTCACCTTAAGTATATGTTGGCTATTAGTTTTTTGATTAAAAACCAGGTTAAGGGCTAGGCCTGTGAGCCATGGCCGCTGAGCCTGCGCATCTGGAGCCTGTGTTCCACAACAGGAGAGGCCACAACAGTGAGAGGCCCGCGTACTGCAAAAAAAAAAAACCCAAAACAAGCAAAAACAAACAAGCAAAAAAGCTACGGCACAGTGATGCCACAGAATATTAAAAACCACGTTAAGGACTTCTCTGGCGGCCCAGTGGTTAAGACTTCACGCTTCCACTGCAGGGGGCGCAGGTTTGATCCATGGTCGGGGAACTAAGATCCCGTATGCTGCGTGGTGTGGCCAAAAAATAAATTGAGTTTAAAAACAAAAACCAGGTTAATAAATTTCCTTCTGTTTCTAGTTCTGTTTTAGAGTGATCAATTTTATCAAATGCTCTTCTGCATCCTTATACCTATGAGGCCTTCAGGGTTACACTAGACCCCTATAATCAGGCCCTGGCAGGTCCTACCACTGTCCCCTGTCATTCAAGCCTCACTGGCCTCCTCAGTCTCCCTCACATGTGCCAGGCTCACCTCTGCCTCAGGTCCTTTGCACCAGCTCATTCCTCTCTTCCCCTAGATATTTCCATGGCCCTCTGCCTTCACCTC
This sequence comes from Neophocaena asiaeorientalis asiaeorientalis, assembly GCF_003031525.2. Classification (NCBI taxonomy): domain Eukaryota; kingdom Metazoa; phylum Chordata; class Mammalia; order Artiodactyla; family Phocoenidae; genus Neophocaena; species Neophocaena asiaeorientalis. The sequence continues at coordinate 2,552,135 of NW_020173731.1, read as the reverse complement.
TTTCAAATCTTTCCTCAACTGTCACCTTCTCCGTGGAGCCCACTCTGACCACACCATTTAAAGTTACAATCCTACATGCCATATTCCTAATAACTCCCATTCTTTTCTGTTTGTTACACCATGTAATGATTTCTAACAATTACAATTTATTCTGTTTATTTTCTTTACTGTCCAAAACTAGAGTAGCTCCATTTGAACAAAGAAGACTTTCTTCTTTTGTTCACTTATTGTATTTATAATGATTAACACATTGCAGTCAATAAATGTTACTTGAATAAGTTGAATGAGTGAATCTGTTGAGATAGTCATATTGTTTTCCCTTTCAATCTGCAAATGAGGTATATTGCTTTAGCTGCTTTTCTGATGTTTGAATGAATGTAGATTTGTCACTTTCTTATAATTTTGTCAGCTTTTGCTTTGTTTACAGTTTTTCTTTACTGTCCAAAACTAGAGTAGCTCCATTTGAACAAAGAAGACTTTCTTCTTTTGTTCACTTATTGTATTTATAATGATTAACACATTGCAGTCAATAAATGTTACTTGAATAAGTTGAATGAGTGAATCTGTTGAGATAGTCATATTGTTTTCCCTTTCAATCTGCAAATGAGGTATATTGCTTTAGCTGCTTTTCTGATGTTGAATGAATGTAGATTTGTCACTTTCTTATAATTTTGTCAGCTTTTGCTTTAATAGTTTACAAAGTTATGGTGTTTGGCACATACAGAATCATGATTACTATAACATCTCTACTATTAGAGTACATAGTCACTCTCATTATTACTAGAAATATGTGTAGCCTTTAAATCTATTTGATCGATATTAATATTGCTATGCTGATTTTTTTTGGATAAGAATTTGCTAACAAGTCTTTTTCTATCCCTTTGTTTTTATCTGAACTGTGATATTTTTATATACTCTAATAATCCCTGTCTTTGCCTTTAGTTTATTTACATAAATTGTGATTGTTGATATATTTGGGTTTTCTTCTATTCGTGTTATTTTATGTCATCCTCTTTCTTTGTTTCTTCTTTCCCTATTTTTCTACCCTTTTGTTGGATTGATAGTGGTTGCTATTATTCTTTAACACATTTTTAGCTAATACTTTTAATTCTATATGTTAGCCAAACAACACTTAACTTACTTATTAAACCTCTATTTTCCCATCCATTGTGTTTACTATTGTCCATTGTTTACTTTTAGTGTTTGCATGTGTGTGTTTCTGTGTGAGCATATGTTTTGCAGTTAGTAGTTGATTAAATTTTTGACTTTTTTTCCCATTTCTCTGCCCACTTTTGTTTCTCCTATGCTATGTTTTCCTACTAGGCTCCTTTCTTTTTTCTGAAGTATATCATTTCTCAAGCACACCTAGATAGTTATTTTAGTAGGAGCTCCCTGGATGGTAAGGTTTCTTGGATATTGTATGTCTGAAAATTGCTAAAATAGGTCCCTCATTATTTTTTGATAGTTTAGCTAAATATAAATTTTCAGGATGATGGTTATGTTTTATCAGCACTTTGAAGATGTTACTCCATTATTTTACAATGACTATTATTGCTCATGTATTGTTCCTTTTTAAGTAATCTTTTCCCTCCTTCTAGCTGATAGCTTTTTGGATTTTATCTTGATTCCTGTATTCTTTGGTTTCTCTATTATGTGGCTGATAGCTTTTTGGATTTTATCTTGATTCCAATATTCTTTGGTTTCTCTATTACGTTTCTAGGTGTGGATTTTACATTTATTTACCTTATTCAATACTGAGTGCACTTTCAATATGGATCCACAGATCTTCAATTCTTGAAAATTCTCAGTTTAAATACTGTTTCTGTCTTAGTCATTCCATTTTCTTCTCCTGGACTTACATGATTGTAATTCTCACGTCTCTGTCTCTAAAGGCCTCCTTCATGTTTTTAATTTTCTGTCTCTAAAGACCTCCTTCATGTTTTTAATTTTAAGTCCCCTTTCCTTTCTGAGTTGGGTCCTTCATGAATTATTCAACATCACCTTCAAATTCATTCATTCTTTCTTCACCTCTATCAGTCTATTTCATCTGTTTTATTTCTTTAAAAATTAGTATGTTTCTGGGGCTTCCCTGGTGGCGCAGTGGTTGAGAGTCTGCCTGCCGATGCAGGGGACATGGGTTCGTGCCCTGGTCCGGGAAGATCCCACATGCCGTGGAGCGGCTGGGCCCGTGAGCCATGGCCACTGAGCCTGTGCATCTGGAGCCTGTGCTCCGCAACGGGAGAGGCCACAACAGTGAGAGGCCTGCATACTGCAAAAAAAAAAAAAAAGAAAGAAAAAAATTAGTATGTTTCATTTCCAAGATTTCTTACACATCCCCTTTCTTATCTGTCTATTCATATCTTTATACCTTTTTATCACATAATTTCACTAAAAATTTTGTTTTTATCTCTGGATATTCTAATGTACCTCTTTCAAAATTTAAGTTCAGACTGTCCCATGAAATTATTCTCATTTAGATAAATTCCTGCTTTAGTGGTTGTGTTTTTGTTTCTTAGCATTATTCATAGACTTGTTTAGAGGCTTATGTTGAGTGGTTTATATTCTACTCTTTTTCACTCTCCTTTTACTTCTTACTGTTTATTTATCTACGGGTCCTTGCAGAATTTCCTGACACATGACATTAATATTTTATTTCTCAGTATAGACTATTTCGAGGCTTTTCTTGGGTCTGTCCTACTACTAGAGCTTAAATGCTGCATATTGAGAGTACCTGTGGCCTCTGAGTAGATTTAGTATTTGAATAGACCTAGCTTAGCCACTTCCTAGCTGGCCTCTTATATTACAGAGATCCAAGTAAAATATGGGCCCAAACTTATGCTAACCCAGCTTTTTAAGTGCAGTGTTGTTTTTTTGGGTATTTTTGCAGTATGCGGGCCTCTCACTGTTGTGGCCTCTCCCGTTGCGGAGCACAGGCTCCGGACGCGCAGGCCCAGCGGCCATGGCTCAAGGGCCCAGCTGCTCCGTGGCATGTGGGATCTTCCCGGACCGGGGCACGAACCCGTGTCCCCTGCATCAGCAGGCGGACTCTCAACCACTGCGCCCCCAGGGAAGCCCAAGTGCAGTGTTTTAATGGGAGTATTCCTCACACACACATTGCTATTTTTGGTTTTCAGTGTAGCAAATCTTTGTCTATTTGTGTACCTTCATTAATGTTTAAAGAAAAGTTGGTAGATATCGTATTTAGTTGATCTTATTAATAACTTGGAATTTTTTGAAGCAGTGCTTTCTTCATCTTTGTGTCTGCAGTATCTTACACAGTGTTTGGCATGTAATATTTATTGAATACTTTTTCATCAAACAGAATTAAATCATACTTATTGCTGTGGTGATATTTGATTTCTGTGTAGAGCTTGCTACCTTATGATATAAAATTGATCAAAAGTAAAATAATAGTAATGCATTTTTTCTTATCTAAATTTCTTCTCTGTGAGATTGGGGTAATAGAACCTACTTCCTAAATTTTTGGTCAGAATTATTTAGATGTGTATTTTAAGCTGGGTTTAACTTTAGAATGAACTATATGAATGCAATTTCAATTTATTGTTGCTTTTATCCTTGCTGTTGTCAATAAATGTAATCATAAACTACTGTTTCTACATTGGAAGCTGGCTAAGGGATTAAAGATCTGCATGAACTGCCTATTAGTCAAATAGGGTTCTTAAATCTAGAGTACGTATGCTGCAGCCAACAAGTCTAAACAGTTTAACTATGGTACTTAATTTCAGGCAGTCTGAGGCAGAGGGTAGAAAAGCTGCTATTATCCAATAGTGTTGCTTATTACAAGTTTAGTCTGACGTTTTTCAATAAAAGTGAACTTGTTTGTGAAAGTTGGCCACTTGACAGTCTTTCAGTAAATATTCCAAGTACTCATAACCAGTAATGTATTTGGGGTTTATCAATGTATCATTATGGATATTTGATATTTCCCAGTAACAGGTATATTTGTAAGTAACAACCCAAGGTCTATATATTAAGGCTGGAGACGAAAGGCAGAAGTCTAAATTTGAACATTTCAGATCACAAATGCAGACAGGTTAGGTTCAGGACAACTTCAGCCCTGAAAGTGAAGTGAAAGTTTGCCTGTTTGGTCAAGAAGAGCTCTGGTAGGACCAGTAACAGAGGCGATTGGGTCTTTTCTGCACTGCCTCTCGGTAAAAACACTTTGCCTCTGCATAGAATTTGTGTTCTTCTTTTGACATACGGCATCGTTATATTGTTGTGTAGTTGTATTTATCCTTCATTTCTTTATGGTTCTGCCCTAGGAGTTATATTTAGAGAATCATTCTCCTGTCCTTTCATGTATATTTTATGGTCACATTTTCTTCATATTTGATTATTTAATCTATCTGGTAATATTTAGTGTATACCATGAGGCAAGGACATAATTTATTTCTAAGTGGCTATGTACCCCATCATTGTTTACTTAATAATCAATTCTAATTGAGTCTCTAACTCTACATTGATATGAAATGTCATATTTAGCAAACAGTACATTCAGTTATATGCTGGGTCTTTTCTACGCTTTCTGTTGTTTTCATTCATTAATTTTCCACATAGTTTTAATTATTAAAACTATAGATAACATAGTTTTAATTTGGAAGTAAATTTTGCCTCATATTAGTCATGCTTTTAAATATTTATTGACTTATTGTTAATTTTATCCCAGATGAATTTTAGGATCATTTCATTAGGTTGTAAAAAATTTTAAAACTATGGAATTTTTTTTTTTTAAAACATCTTTATTGGGGTATAATTGCTTTACAATGGTGTGTTAGTTTCTGCTTTATAACAAAGTGAATCAGCTAAAACTATGGAATTTTGATTGCAAAGATAGTAAATTTAGTTAACTAGTGGGAGAGAAATTTAGTTATTTTATGAGTTCTCATACAGAAACACTGTATTTCCCTGTATGCTTTTATTTTTCTCTACCCTCTTTCTAAAGTTCTGTAAACTTTTTAGGTTTATATGTCAGTCAACCAGTCAAGAAATATTTATTGATTGTCAATGCACTAGTTAAGAAGCCAGTAAGGTTTTGGAATTATAGTCTTAACAACATATAAGTAAACAATAAATCAGTCTCTACACTCATGGGACTCATAGTCAAGTGAGGAATAAGGTATTAAATCAATTGTTGCAAATAATTAAATAATTGCAAGTGTGCACAGTGTTTGAAGGGGTATTATTTATTTGTAGTATTAATAAATTCTGCCAGAAAAGTGACCTGTCCACTTCGGGCTGTTCAGATGGGGTGACATATATGGGCCTCCTGCTAGGTAATCCACTTACAGTGGACCTGCAATAGCTTTCCGTGGAAAGCCCTTCCCTTAAAGTGATGTGAAGACGAGATGATAGCTATTCTGGTGCTGTATTTATATAAATGTCAGGGGTTAGCCTACAGGCTTCCATCCAGATGTCTAGCACAGACTATGTACGGTCTCTCAGATTTGACTCTGTCTTATTCTGTAGTGTATTGGTCAATATTAGGTAGCTGGGGGTGTGGGGGGGAGCCCTAAACTGTAGCACTTGCCAATTTCTGAGGTGTAAGTATTCCTACTACAGTTGATTTCATACTATCAATGTGAAGTCAGCTGACTTGCAGAATTCCTGAGAATGTAACCACTGATCTCTTCAAGACAGCTTCAGGGTATCTTTGAAACGCCCTCCTCCTCCCAGGTCCTATCCTCTGGTTTCTGCCTCACCCCGCCTCCTACAAGGTCAGGCCCCATCAATCTTCAGTCTTGTCTGTTCCCTTAAGCTCTTGGGAAGCTGGATTGCCTGCTGCTCTTATAACTTTCTTGCCAAGCACATGTGATGCTATAAACTGACAGCTGCTCTCCTCAGGCAAAGCATTTTGAGCGTGAACACCTTAATTTAGGAGTTAAAAGAAAACAAAATTTAATATGGTTTCTTTTCCATTTTCTTCTTGCCAGAACAGTCTGTTTCACCCTGAGGCAAGGAAGGTGCTGCTGACTAACCACGGGAAAGGGTCAGGAAGTCCAGACAACCACTAAGATTAATAGTTTAAAAGCTTGGCATACTGTATCGCTTAGAGTCAATGGATACTTTTTGTAAGTCCATTAATAATATCAAGTCATTTAACCAGGGTCTGTTCTTGGGTTAGACCCTGTGGTATATCCGTGGAGAGGAGACCACTCTTATTTTATGCAGGGAAGAGGAGAAAACATGAGGAACATCCCCTGAACAACCACGTGATCCTGTCACCTGGGCAGATGTTTAGGGTGTCGTTGGCATGCCCTTTATGTCAGAAAATGGCTAGGTGACTTTGACTTTGTGTGTGTGCACTGGGTGACTGTGTGAGGGCAGCCACCTCTGAGGCACAGATTCAGCTGGAGAGCTCAGCGTAATGGTGTCGAGAGAAACATTTGGAAGGTGAAGCAGGAAGAGACTCAGAGAAGAATCATATCAGGTTCCTTCAACCCTACTCCCTTCAATTCTCCCTTCTTCTAACTTTGGAGATGATAAAGAGGAAGTACAGAGATGCCACAAGGAACTGGTTTCTGTTTTTTGATCAATGAAAGGTGATTGGCTTTCCTTACATCTAGAATTCTTTGGATTTGGAGCCATTTCATTTGTGATATAAATAGACTTTCTGAGGAAGTCCTCTGTCCCCTTTTCTGAAGATGTTCCAGTGGCTTCTGGGCCGAATCTGAGTCAGTGATGGATGAAAAGTTGGAGCCCTTTTTTCCTATGCCCTTTTAACTTGTGTGGGGCAGATCAAATTGAGCCCTCTGATACTTAGGCTTTTATTTTTTAAACAAACTGCAGAGCCTACTTATAGCAATGCCACAGTCAGTATTAAAGAAAACGTTGTATCTTTTCTTTTTGATCCTTGACCCTTTCTGGAGGTAGGTTACTTCTTATGGATATAACTTTGAAGACATTCGTCCTCTTATGCAAGAAGAGAAAATGGGATGGTATGGGATAACTCAGATGCCTGCCCTACTTCAGGTCACATGGTTATTCATCTGGAGAGGCGATAAAATAGTGTTGGATCTTAGCAGGACTCTCTGTAATAATCAGAGAACCCAGGTCAAACCAGTCCACACTGCTGATTTAGCAAGGCTCTCTTGTTATTGGTATTCTGCTTATTGATGCTAGAATAGAGGACAGGGTAGAACTTGTTGAGTTCCATCTTGGATAATGTACAGAAATAGTGTACCATCCCAAATAGTCCAGTTTAAGCATTCTGTCTAACACTTGTGATGGGCTTTTTCTTCTTCACGTTACTTTGATACAAGACTTCTCGGCCTTTTTCACACTTGCCCTGGATGGACCTTTGTACATATTGCCCTGATGTTCAGCGTTCCAAGGCATTAGTAGATAAGAGCAGATGGAAGGTAAATGAGTTAAATGTGTAGACAGCTTACATCATGTTCCCCAAGCAGTCAGCAGGTCTGGGAAGCAGAAAGGCAGCTGTGAACTGGAGGCTGCCATGAGGAATTAGGAAACCTTGCTATCAAGTTCTATGTGAAAGGCCAATCAGATGCCAGCCCCCTTCTTTCCGGCCAATACTACTTGAACCACTCTCCTTTGAAGAGAATCTTACATGCCCCACCAGATTAACCACGATTCTCACTGAGGCTGGGAAATAGATTTCAGCCATAAAAACTAACCAAACTACTATTATACTGTGCTTACAAGTATGAAAATATGACCAGGAATTCTCAGACACTTGAAGAAAGTCACCTAAATGAAGGAAGTGTAGGATTTCTCTCAGGGAATAGAGTTAATTTATGATACAACATTGTTAAAGAAATGAATGTAATTGTTATTTTCATGGCATAAGAACCGACTAATGAAAACGGGCAAAGTTCTTGAAAATTAAATACGTTTGAAAAAACCCACAACCCTCAATAGATGAATTGACTAGCAATGAATACCAAATTGACTGAATAGGAAGAAGAGAAAGATGGAAATATTATGGGGAGAAAAATGTATGCGCTAAAATGACCAAATATTAGCCCATCCTCTCCTCCCCCAGGGCAAGTTTTGTGAGGGAGCCGCATTAGGACTGGATTTGGGGGGATGATATGAATCCCTTTGATAATATATACCCTTTTTGTTTCCAACAAATAGAACATTCAGATTATTTTCAAAAAACAATGAAACAAATAAAAAAAATTGGCCATTATAAAGCCACAAAGAAAATCTCAATAAATTCCCAAAAATAAAAATCATACAGGCCATACTCTTTGATAGTTATAGTCGTAAAACTAGAAAGTAGCAACAAAAATGCCAATCTTAAAATCCCGATCCACATTCTTGAGTAAAAGAGGAAATTAAAACTAAAATTCCAGATTAATTTAATGTGAAAGATAATGAGAGGATTACATATCAAATAAAATACTCTATGTACTTCTAGAGAACATGCATTCTTTACCTCAAACATGTTTGTAGACATTGCTTTTGTTCTTAAAAAGGGGGGGGATAAAGTTGAGCTGATTTAATCATAACAAGTAGAGCCATCCTTGCACAAAATTGAAAAGCCTTCAGAATCCTCAGAACTTTAACAAGGTTTCGTAATTTTAAGTTTTTATTTATTGCTTTTTTGTAGATACTTGAATGGAAATAAAATTTAAAAGTTGTTATTAAACTTTAAATAATTCAAGCATATTTGAATACTCTTAAATGAAGGCAATACACTCTTAGTAAATGGCAACGAAAACTTTGTAGTCGACGGGATTAGCAGTATAGAGAGGTGGAGGTAAATTTAATGAAAACATTGACTTTATTACATGTGTTATTCCCTCAGTTTTCATCATCTAGTTTAATTGGAACACTAGCTATATTTTGTAGATTGTTAAAATATTTGTTTATAAGAGGATTTTACATTAAAAGCTTATGTGGTATAAAGCAATTCTTAATTAGTTGAAATCTAGGATTGATATAATATTTGGGAATTTCTGAATCAATCTTGAGGTCATATGTTTTAAACTATTACTCACTTATAAACAGCTGAATTCTTCTTCTTCTTTGTGTTTTTTAGGATTTGGAAACATCTCACCACGCACAGAAGGGGGGAAAATATTCTGTATCATCTATGCCTTACTGGGAATTCCCCTCTTTGGTTTTCTGTTGGCTGGAGTTGGAGATCAACTAGGAACCATATTTGGAAAAGGAATTGCAAAAGTGGAAGATACATTTATTGTGAGTACAATAGCCTTTTAACTACATATGTTAATCATTTAAATTTTAAAAATATTGTAACTTTTCTCTTCACCTCAGATACAGTTAGACGTTCATTTACTGGGTTTTCTATAACAATTTATATGTACCTCTATTTGTAAGTAACTCACTGTATAGTTATTTTTATACTTCTTCAAATGAATACATTAATGAATGAGAAAAAGCAAAATATAGGAAAAGAAGTAGAAATCTGACAGTCCTGGGTTCAAATTTCAGATGTATTGTCTCCTAGCTATATTCACTTAAGCTAGTTATTTTACCCTTAAATCTCCATTTTGCCATTTATATAATGTGAATAATGGTACTGATGATGAGGCATTACTCTGAGAGTTAGAGATATTATAAGTGAAAGCCTAACATAGCTAGTAAACTTCAAATAGCCCTTTTGTGAAGGATCAAATAATACATAGCAAACACGATAAAGGGGATCATATAACTTAAGTTAGTCATGTTATTGATAGAGATTTAACTAAGGGATGTAATTTAGTAGAACCAAAAGTAATACACAAGATGTTCACGGGTATATATTCAATAGAAGAAATAAAATAAAATGAAAATGCTCTAATTAGATCTTAAGTGAAAAATATCATGATGACAAGCTTCTATTCTTGAAAAAAAATTATGAATAAAGAAAATAATTGTGTTAGTGAGATTATAAATGGTTTGTTAGTACTGTCACTACTATTACAATACATTTTATTTATTATTCAATAATTTATCTTTTCATAAAAAATTCAACGAAGTATTTAACTCTATTGATGAAATAAGACCACTGAGTATTAGTTTTTCAATTTAAATTATAATTCCAGTTTTAGCATTAGATATTTTCATATTAAGTTCAAAGTTCATTCTCAAATATTTTTACGTTAGACTAAAGAAGGCATGGTTCTTCCCAACTAGTTGTTTTATCCTTTTTTGGTGTTATACTTTCCTTATATTGATATTAAAAGTATCTTGTATTACATTAACTTAGAGGGAAGGTTAGTGGCATGAACTTGATAATGCTGAATTGTTCTTCATTCATTCATTCAACAGATGTTTGAGTGACTACAGGATGCTGGAGAATGTTTTTCATGCTGTATCCACATCAGTGCATAAAATAAATCCCATGCTCTGGTAGTGAATACATCCCAGTAGTCAAGATTCAACGTTTAGTACTAAGCTCTGTTCTGAGAACTTTACAAACATGAATTCATTTAACTCTCATGTATATGATAAGGGTGATAGACTAGAGAAACTTTTATTTCCACTTTCCATTCGATGGTTTTATAGATCTTTATCTCTAGAAAATGTTCAAGCTCTAAAATTCAGTGATTTTTATACGGTGGAGATGTGACGTATAATTGTCATGGTAGATAAGACAGATCCAGGGAGATGAAAATATATAGTGATAACGAAAAAAAGAGATATGGAGATAAATGGCTGTATGTACATACTTCACTTACTATGTTTTGCTGTAGAGATTTCTGAGAAGGGAAAGAGTGAAAAAATATGGGTCCTCTGAGGGCAGCTGTAGCTTAGGGCTGCTGAAGACTTATCCTTGCCTACATATCATGTCTGGTATATTTAGTTGTACAGCTTAAGGCCACAGAACAGAGAGGTAGTTCATCTGGTTCACATGGGAATCAACTTTAAGTCTGTTAGTATTTCACTTTAACCAATTGAAGAATGATAGGAAAATGTGGTAGGAGTGAGAGGGAAAAGTCTTCATGAAATTAATAATTTTATCAATTATCAACAGTAGATATTTAATTCATGGTTCAGTTTTCTCCATTTCATATATTTCTAGATTATCTTTGGCATGCAATGAGTTGTATGCCTATAGAATAGAAATATTTCAAAAGTAGTTCAGGTAAACAAAGAACAATGTAAGTCTGAAATTTTATTCTCAGAGCAAATGTAATTTACTTTAGAAAGTGATTTACCTGTTGTAAAGCTATGTTAAGGGTAAAGCAGCATCATTATTAGCATTGGTTGTTTTCAGTTATTCATGTTATACCCAATATTTGTAAGTAAGTACAATTAAAATTAATTATAAGAGGGAATAAAATACCATTCTCATTTACTAATTTGCTGATAACAGTGTATTGATATATAGGTCAACTTCACAGGTACATTGATAATCTATCTCAATCGATTTCTCCATCTCTCTCTCTCTCTCATCCTTAGAAGTGGAATGTTAGTCAAACCAAGATTCGAATCATCTCAACAATCATATTTATACTGTTTGGCTGTGTACTCTTTGTTGCTCTGCCTGCAGTCATATTCAAGCACATAGAAGGCTGGAGTGCCCTGGACGCCATTTATTTTGTGGTTATCACTTTAACAACCATTGGCTTTGGTGACTACGTTGCAGGTAAGTTTTTGCTGGTACTGACACTGCTCTCCTAACCCTTCTCCTTTAGTTAGACTTTTCTCTTGGGTTTGCAGGACAACACAGTGACTGTCTTTGTTTCCCAGGGCTGTCATAACAAAGTACCACAAACTGGGTGGCTTTAAACAAAAGGAAGTCATTCTCTCATAGAAGTTCAAAATCAAGATGCCAGCAGGGGCAGGATCCTTCTGAGACTGGTAGAATCCTTCATTGCTTCTCCCCAGCTTCTGGAGGAAGAGACCATCAGTCCTTGCTGGTCCTTGGCTTGCAGCTGCGTCATTCCCGTCTCTGCTTCTGTCATCACATGGCATTCTCCCTGTGTTCCTGTCGCTGTGCCCAAATTTCCCTCTTCTTATAAAGACACCAGTCATATTGAATTAAAAGCCCACTCTACTCCAGTATGAATTCATCTTAACTAATTACATTTGCAAGGGCCTTATTTCCAAATAAGGTCATGTTCCAAGGTACCAGGGACTTCGACCCATATTTTTGGAAGACACAATTTCATCCATAACAGTGACAGAGCCAAAAAAAAAAAAAGGTGGGAGGGGGGAGTCATTCCGTGACAGTGAAGGTAAGCAAAAAAGTACAGTTGAATATTTATTTTTCATTCTATGAAAGAAATTTAAATTGCTGGTTGTTCAGAATTTATAGTCCCACCCTAATTTCAGAAACCATTTATCTGCATCTTATTTATTTATTTTTTAGTGGTACAAGAATTCAAGTTTAAACCATCTTTGCTCTTTTTACTAGGGCTTTTCATGTCTTAGGGTTTTTTTCCCCAGTTTTATTGAGAAATAATTGACATACATCACTGCATAGGTTTAAGGTGTACAGCAGGATGGTTTGATCATGAAATGAAATGATTACCATAATAGGTTCAGGTAACATCCATTCTTCTAATGCAGTCTGTCTTGATCTCTGGGGTGCCGAGGGTGCTTCAGCCCCACTTCCATGTCCTAGGATTCTCTCAGTGGTGTCTTGGCCTCGAATAGTTGTTAGTTGTTCTTCTCATGACAGGGAGCAAAGTCAGGAACAAGCTATGTCACCATCTTGGTGACATCAGTCTCTTATGCTTTGGTTTTAGAAACACATGCAAACTTTAGAAGATGTTCTTAGCTACTTAAAACCTTCTTCTCTAAGATATTTCTCTCCTTTAATTTTCAATTCTAATGTCAATGTTCTGACCTTTTTAATATTTTGTCCACATTTTTAAATAGACGGTTTTTAAAAATTTTTTCCTTCTCTATATATGTTATTTCAGTTGCTATTTGCTTTATTGTTGTATCTCTTAGGTCTTACATTCCTGTCATTTCACCTCTCTCTTTTCTGGTTATGCTATCCAATTATTATTACTGTTCTAACTCCAATTTTAAACAAATTGTGGTAATAGTGGTAAAAGTGATATAATAATGCTCTAACATGAATCAGTTTGACCAGCTCCTGAAAATCTAAACCATTCTTTTTTTTTAAAAAAAAAAAAATCAGTTTGAAGTGTTAGAAAAACATGCTAATAAACATTATAGTAGAAATGTGCTATTAAACTTCCCAGAATAAACTCATTAGGCTAATTCAGTTTTGAGGGTTTAATACTTTCTGGTTGTTTACTGTTCTTTCTTGACTCAAACTTCTTAAATATTATCAGAAAAGAAAATATGTTGTATAGTTTTATAAAAATCTCAGAGAAGGCCTCTGTTTTTATTATTTGTTAATTACAGTTTAACCTGGCAAAGCCCTTCTTTCTGGGGAATGTATAATACCCTTGAAGATGGGGATATTTTTACAAGCAAAGCTTTGCTTTTGGTCAAAAACACTATGTACACATCTCTGTGCTGGATGGAGGCCCTGAGAAAGGAGGGTACATCATGCTGATGGAGATTTTTTAGTTTTCTAATTAGCAAAATGCAGAGAGAAGAATCTCAGAGATTTGCAGCTCCACGTAGGACGATGAGCTTCTGTCCTAAAATACGCATTTTTCTACCTTTCATTGACGACATAGATATAATTCGCATAAGTAGAAGTTGAAAGTGCTTTAATGTAGCAGAAAGTGAGACACAGTGATGATAACAAAATTTATACTGTGGCATGTTAATCTTAGGCTGTTGTACCACTTTATAAATATAATTAACAAGGTCTTATAATTACTGTGGAATATATAGGTATTAGGTGACGAGTCTTCCATTTTCAGGCCAACAGCCTTGTATTACACGTTATTGTATTCAATTTAATTTTTAATGTTTTACGGTAATGCATAGGTATGTTTATTTATTAATGTGTTTATTTTTCAGCTTTATTGAGGTACAGTTGACAAAATTGTAAGATAGTTAAAATGCACACTGTGGTGTTTTCATATACATTGTGAAAGGATCCAGTTAATTAATACATCCCTTACCTCACTTTCTTCATTTATTCGTTTGTTCAGTGAGAACATTTAAGTTCTTTTATCTTAGCAAGTTTCAGTGATATAATACAGTGCATATTATTTTAAATATGTGTCAGTCTAGTGTGTGACCCTCATAATCGGAGACTCTCTACAAAAACAAAAATTATAAATTAAAAAAAAGTGGGTGGAATCTTAAAATAGTGTTTATTTTTGACCACAGTATAAACTGGCTTAGAAAAAAACCGAACAAATAGTTTTACTTTTGGTTTTGTAGAAGAAGAAAAACAATTTCTTTTTTAATTTCCTTTAGGAGATCCACACTCTGACACTGGTTAGATTAGGTGAGTCTATTAGTAGCCACTCTCAGCTGCCTGAGCTGTTAGGTTCAATGAAAACATCTTGTTTATCAGTAGGCACCTGAATACAGAGTCATGGTCACAGTACTGTAGGGGAGCAGGGAAACAAAATATTTGCATGGCATTAAGTGTAGTCTAATAAACATCTTTACTATTACTAGGAATTTATTTTTATTATACCCCTCTTTAAACCCATTATTTTAATTGTATTTGTGGTTTACAGAGGAATAATGAAAAATGGTAGAAATACACTTTGCTAATAACTTGCAAAGGAATTTGATGTGTTCAAAGCGACAAATGCTGAGAAAATTGGAGAAGTAGATGGAAACCACTTTTGTTGACTCATCTTTCTCTCCTTAATTTATGCATCTTGTAGCTGTTTTGGTCTTTGTGAAACTGTAGAACCCTATTCCTAGTACGATAGGCTTTACATGCTAGATATTTGTGGCCAGGGAGCATTTTTGGAATGAAAATGTGGACAAGGGGGCAGATGTGGCAAAGGCTGGCTTAGGAAATGCATGCCCTTTGCAAGAGTCTTTGGAAAAACAAAAATTATGAGGTTTTTTTTTTTAAGGATCTTAGAAAATAACTGCCTCTTATAGTTAAGTAGAGTACATAAAAATAGTCTTTCCCTCTGGGTACCTTGTGACAATAAAGTAAAAATTAGCCACTAAGTTAAGACGACTTATAACCCTATCTGGGAAATATCAGTTGTTTATTTTTTAGAACTTTCTCTCTTGTTATTAGATGTCCTGACAGATAGTATTCTCACTTAATTTTGATATTTTTGCCAGGAAAAAGCAAGAGGCACTGCTCTAGCTTGAACTTTCTCATCTTTCTATTAGGCTATAAATCTCCAAAGAAAAGAGAGATGTACTTCCCGTAATAGACACTCATTGTCTGATGCCATTCTCAAGCCTGCAAACCCTACTCTGAATGGGATTAGAGTTCAGTTACACTGCTGTACTGAACTTCTTTGAAGACAAATTAAAAAACATATTCTTCAAACTGTGGTGTATTAAAGGAAAAGGAGTAAATTTTGGAAAGTGATATATAAATGTTTAGGACACAGGTTGTAACCTTGGTGTAATTATTAGGAGCATCTCAAAAGCAGCAAGTGATGATGTGGTAGTTTAGACCGGAACTCTGAAGCAGTGTGCTCATCCCCAGGGAATGGGCAAGACAATCCATGCAGGTAGACCTTCTGCCATAGGAAGAAAACAGGACAACCCTTGTTGCTTTGTATTTTTAAACCTCTTACTTTTTATTTTTATATGTCGTAATGTTCATGATATATTAGAGCATAATAGATTTCTACTCATAAATAAATATAAATTTACATTTGCATGAGCAAATCCTTTTCACTGTTGGCAATATTGGATCAAAAGCATTTAGAGACAAATTTGTAAAGACAAATAGGTACAAGGGTTCAGGTTTCTCTGTGTATGTGACTGAACATAAGAATTCAACATTTAGTAGTTTTTTGGCAGGAAGAGCTCTCCCAGCAAATTTTAATTTTATATTTATGCAAAGGATATGTTTTACTGGCTGGTTGGTTACCTTAGTAATTCTTATGTACTCCTTCCTGATGGCCCTTTTTGTTCTTTTACCAGTGCTCAGGGTTCTAGAGCTAAAAAAGGCCTGGGAGCCACAGGTCCACTGGAGCACTTTTATTTTACATATGAATAAACAGACCCCCCCTATTGCTAACTGTGGTTCACAGAGAGGTGAGAAGAGAAAGTAAACTATTTAGCAAAGTTCATTTATTTGATTTTAGCAATGCCTATAATAATTTATAGTCAAATTTGTAGAGGTAAGTTAAAGTTAATGGTAAAAGTTATATTTGACAATTTACTGCTGGCTTCCTATGTTTTGTTCCTTAACTTTTGTCATTTTATTTTTTATTTGATGAGAAGTCTGACTTGATAAATTGTTAAACCATGCTTACTATTATAGGCAGAGAGCTAGATCAGCCCTTCTTCACTAAAATCTAAGAAGCTATATTAATTATGTGGAAGTCTGTGAAAGATTGAGTTCTACTTATTTAGGCTTGCTTTTAAAACTAGTCTTCTAAATCCCTGCTTTAAAAATATTACTAGGGGGGCTTCCCTGGTGGTGCAGTGGTTGAGAGTCCACCTGCCGATGCAGGGGACACGGGTTCGTGCCCTGGTCCGGGAAGATCCCACATGCCGCGGAGCGGCTGGGCCTGTGAGCCGTGGCCGCTGGGCCTGCGCGTCTGGAGCCTGTGCTTTGTGATGGCAGAGGCCACAGCGGTGAGAGGCCCGTGTACCGCAAAAAAAAAAGAAAGCTGGAGTATCAATACTCATATCAGATAAAATAGACTTTAAAATAAAGAATGTTACAAGAGACAAGGAAGGACACTACATAATGATCAAGGGATCAATCCAAGAAGAAGATACAACAATTATATATGCACCCAACATAGGAGCACCTCAATACATAAGGCAACTGCTAACAGCTATAAAAGAGGAAATTGACAGTAACACAATAATTAAGAGGGAGACTTTAACACCTCACTTACACCAATGGACAGATCATCCAAACAGAAAATTAATAAGGATACAGAAGCTTTAAATGACACAATAGACCAGATAGATTTAATTGATATTTATAGGACATTCCATCCAAAAACAGCAGATTACACTTTCTTCTCAAGTGCTCATGGAACATTCTCCAGGATAGATCACATCATGGGTCACAAATCAAGCCTCAGTAAATTTAGGAAAATCGAAATCATATCAAGAATCTTTTTTGACCACGATGCTATGAGATTAGAAATGAATTACAGGGAGAAAAATATAAAAAAAAAACACATGGAGGCTAAACAATACATTATTAACTAACCAAGAGATCACTGAAGAAATCAAAGAGGAAATCAAAAAATACCTAGAGATAAATGACAATGAAAACACAACGCTCCAAAACCTATGGGATGAAGCAAAATCAATTCTAAGAGGGAAGTTTATAGCTTTACAAGCCTACCTCAAGAAACAAGAAACATCTCAAATAAACAATCTGACCTTACATCTAAAGGAGCTAGAGAAAGAAGAACAAACAAAATCCAAAGTTAGCAGAAGGAAAGAAATCATAAAGATCAGAGCAGAAATAAATGAAATAGAAACAAAGAAAACAATAGCAAAGATCAAGAAAACTAAAAGCTGGTTCTTTGAGAAGATAAACAAAATTGATAGTCATTAGACTCATCAAGAAAAAGAAGGAGAGGACTCAAATCAAAAAAATTAGAAATGAAAAAGGAAAATTTACAACAGACACCGCAGAAATACAAAGCATGCTAAGAGACTACTACAAGAAACTCTGTGTCAATAAAATGGACAACCTGGAAGAAATGGACAAATTCTTAGAAAGGTATAACCTTCCAAGACTGAACCAGGAAGAAATAGAAAACATGAGCAGACAAATCACAAGTAATGAAATTGAAACTGTGATAAAAATCTTCCAACAAACAAAAGTCCAGGACCAGATGGCTTCACAGGTGAATTCTATCAAACATTTAGAGAAGAGCTAACACCCATCCTTCTCAAACTCTTCCAAAAAATTGCAGAGGAAGGAACACTCCCAAACTCCTTCTATGTGGCCACCATCGCCCTGATACCAAAACCAGACAAAGATACTACAAAAAAAGAAAATTACAGACCAATATCACTGATGAATATAGATGCAAAAATCCTCAACAAAATACTAGCAAACAGAATCCAACAGCACATTAAAAGGATAAATACACACACACACACACACACACACACACACACACTGTTAGGGTTACAGTGAGTCATTGTTTAGAAGCTGCCCAAAGAAGTCTTTAGAAACACTCCTTTTTGTAAACCAGGTTAGTTCATAAGAGATAACATGATTGAGTGAAAGCCAGATACAAATATATAGTTTCACAAAGCAGTGTTCTCACATTACCTACTTTTTTAATAAAAGCCAAAAATTTTAGCCAAAAGTTTGGAGGTATTCTAAGAAACCCTTATGATTGATATTAGGAAAACACATTTTCCTTCTGAGCATAAATTTACTTTGCCATCCAAATATATTTTCTTGGAATTTCGATCAGTGAAATTTAGTATATTTAGTTCAATAATGAAATTTTCTTCATCTCACGTGTAATTTTGAATACTTACTGGGTTAGTCAGGCTTTATGCTTAATGCCTTATGCTCCTCTATATAGAATATATAATTTGGGACTTTGAACAGGTAAAATTCCCCTTCTGGTATGTTTACTAAACTTTTACGGTTTTCACAGTTATAGAATCATTTGTCTTCACATTTTTTGACTTTAGAAAAAACATTTTTGTATATCTCATATTAAGAATTAAGTTTTCGGGTTTACCTGGTGGTGCAGTGGTTAAGAATCCGCCTGCCAATGCAGGGGACATGGGTTCGAGCCTTGGTCTGGGAAGAGCCCACATGCCATGGAGCAATTAAGCCTGTGCGCCACAACTACTGAGCCTGCGCTCTAGAGCCCGCGAGCCACAACTACTGAAGCCGGCACACCTAGAGCCCATGCTCTGCAACAAGAGAAGCCACCACAATAAGAAGCCCGTGCACCGCAACGAAGAGTAGCCCCCGCTTGCCACAACTAGAGGAAGCCCACACGCAGCTACAAAGACCCAACTCAGCCAAAAATTAATTAATTAATTAATTTTTAAAAAGGAATTAAGTTTTCTTGGAGTTATGTTTTCATAGTCATTAGTGGAAATGCAGTTTTTAGTAACCAAACTATTGCTTTCTCTTATAACCAAAGCCATGACTCATTTAGTCATGGAGTGCTCAGAGCTTGCTTAATAGAAGATTAATGGAGATTATAAATCTCCATTGAAATACCATGGTAAGTTTTTTTTGTTCAAAACAATTTGTCCTTATAGAGCACCTGGAGAAAACAGTTCCTGATGTGGCCTAAATTTTGCAACTATATCAAAGGCCAGGTATTAAAATTGCTATTATTGAGCTGATCACTGTGCAAAAATTTGCCAGGAATTTAACAAATAACAAGGAAACTACCTGATGAGAAAGAAGTGAGGTCAACTGAAGAACAGTCAGTACCACCACCACCACAATGGCTCAGAAAAATTGCTTTGATTGAAAAGAGAGGGTTTATGTGACTGTTAGGGATGTGTCTTATATTCATCATTCATATGTTCATTCATTCTGTTGTTTAGTGAGCACATAGTTTATAATACATACTGTGCTTAGCACTTAGCGATAATGATTGCTCTAGTTCCTGTTCCTATGGGACAGAATGTTTGAAATCCAAGAGTAACAATTAAATAAGAAATTGTCTTCTCTTCTTGGTGGTTCTGTGTTAATATGGGAAAATTCTGCAAGGCATCTGGTCACCCCCTGATTCAGCTGGTGACTCTCAGAGAACTCATCAGAGAACTGAGAGTTACCTGTGTAATTAATTAAATGGGATTTGACCCAAACTGTTCAGAAGTCCTAGGGACTGTGGGCAAACCAAGAAGTTATTTTAACTTCTAGGATTCAGAATGGATATATAGAAGAATTGTAGAAGCACGTGGAGAAAAAAATGACAAGGAAAACGTTTAGTGATTGACAGTTAAGTCAGTGAGACAGGCAGTAAATTGTAGTAAGTTTAATGAAAAAGACTCTGAATTACTCTATATTGAGACTTAAAGGTAATTTCTAAGGGTAACAATAATGTACATCCTATATCCTGTAGATTTCCATCCTTGTAAAGGATGAGCAAGACAGTGTGTTGATCTTTCTTTCTTTATGATCATTGAGACTGCCATCATCATTCTTCTAATGGCAGTTTTCCTAATCTTAGGAAAAGATTTTTTCCTGAGATTTTACCTAATCTTTCCTAATCTTCCTAGCAGGAAGTGGACAACTACTTTTTTTTTTTAATGAGATGCAAGAGGGAAGAGATATGGGGGTATATGTATATGTATAGCTGATTCACTTCGTTATAAAGCAGAAACTAACCCACCATTGTAAAGCAATTATATTCCAATAAAGATGTTAAAAAAAAAACACACAACACTTCATTCAGTTAAATTGCTTTAGTATAAAAAAAGAAAAATATACTAAAGCAAAATATGTTTTTCCCCATAACATTAAGACAGAATAGCTTTCATTAATAAAGAAAGTCAAACAAACCAAAAAAAATTGAAATCCGTATTTGATATCTAAACTAAAATACTTACAGACCCATGTAAAAAAATGACCTTTATTTTCTTTAGAACAAAGTTGTATGTGTATACACATTTGTGTATATGTGTATTCTATAATACACATTTTAGAAAACCAGAAGAGGGGCATGGAGTTTAGTCCAAAATGCCTAGATGATTCTTTAAGTCCAGGTTATATCTTTTTTTTTTCTTTATAAATATTCTATGGATCAGCAGCATCAAGAGAAAGAAAATTAAATTTAAGGAGGAGACGGCATTGTATATTCAAGTTCTATAGAGCAGAATAGGGCCAACTTCTGGAAACTGTTGGAATAAGGACATAAGCAAGGTAAAGAGGCTCCTGGTAAAACAGTGCTGACCTTCAGACCCACCTGATTTCTAGGTAGGAACCTTGAAGGGAAGAGGAACACTTTGTTTGACTTAGTGTTTCCAGCCCTAGCTAAGTGTCTACCATACAGTATGGATAAAAAATGGATAGTGGATAAATGATGGGACGGACATCAGCAGCGATCATAGGTGACATAGACAGCCTGGTTCAATGAAAAGAGCCTGTGACCTGAAGCTAGGCAGGCCTGGCTTTGAATTCTAGCTCTGATGCCCGCTTTCCTGTGTAACCTGACAACTGTTATTTTACCTACTGAGAGTATGGTTTCTCTGTTGTAAAATGGGGGTATTTACTATTGGGATTTCAGGGAGCCAATACCAGTCTTTCACCCATGAGTTCTGAACGGGCTGTAAGAATGATGGCAATTGAAATGTCAGCTTAAAAGGCATCTGATAAAGGCAGCTGGAGATATGGTTTAACTCTATGACTAAATGGTCTTGCTAATAGTCTTGTCCTAAATCAATGGAAATACGAGGAGTAAGAATACAACTCCCCTCAACACCTACCCCCTCAGGGCTTTAGGATGGCATGATTTCATTTAGGTAGGCCATCAGTAAGTCTTAGCTTTCACTCTTCTCTCTCCATCAGAGTTTGAATATTTTGTAAATCAGCTGCAATGAGTATAAAGCCTGGTATGGGGTTAGGGGGCACATAGGGAGGGAATCCAGGACAGAGAAATTGCCCTAGGTTTTTAACAAGTAAGAGACCCATGCACAGGTTTCTTGAATGTGCTAGACTAAGAGTAATGCTTATAATAACCAATACATTTAAAAAATATTTCCTAATTTAAAAATAAAACTAATAACTTTTTAGTAAGTTATCTTAACATTACAGATATTTTGATTTGGTTAAGATTCTTGAATCAAATGAATAATGTGAAAATTAATTCATAAATCTTAGATATCAGAAAGTGAAAAGAATTTGTGAGTTGTTGGATAATACTTCTATTTATATACATTAGCTTTTCCTGGATCACTTGACTGCCAGTATTTCATCTTAAGAGTGGCAATTAAGAATGGGAAAACATCCCCCATCCCACCCTTCCCCAGGTTTAGAATCCACTAAAACTTGTGGGATGAACATTTTACCCAAATATAGACCTTTTTGTGATTAAGTTAATTTATTCTTTTCAAACTGTGACATCCTGTTTATAAGAAAGAAGACTTATAAAAAGTCATCTTAAGCATGAACTAACTTCTAAAATCAACATTTTGGTGAACTTATGTGTTAAGTGAGTCACAACTATTTGGATGAGGATTTTCTGGTTTTGAAAGAGAAAGTACTTGGGAAAAAATGTCATTCTGGTTTCATTGAAATGGAAACATTTTAAAAATGGAATTTGCTAGTGAGCCTATCATATAACAAATTTCCACACACATTTCTTAAGTCACTCTGTGAATTTGTAGAGCTGCATCCCCCATGGGCCAAGTCTTAACCATCACAGTATGCATTTAGCCTTTGTAATCCTCCCCAGAAATTACATTTTAATAAATGCTGCACAAGGTAAAAATTTTTACAATATTTTGCGGGTAATATTATTGACTTTATAAACTGAATCTTGAAAATTATTCTTAGTCCCAAAAGAAAACTGAACTTGTATCTGTTCATATTATTTGCCTGATAAAAAAAGGTTCTCTTTTTACTCTGACCCTTTAGTAATTTGAAAATGTCATTGTGGGCAACTCAGTCTAATTTATAATTAGAGAGTAATGTTACATTCAAATTTTTATATTTGATTTTTAATGTGTATTTGCTGTTTATTAGCTGTTCTTCTGAAGGTACAGGTTAAATTTTGTGAATTGAGTATGTCCATCACCCCTGTTTAAGCAGCCCTAGTCTCTGTGCTGTTGATCCTAAAATCTTTATCTCCTGCTCTGCCCTATTAAGTGTTAGATTAGTATTTAAGGATCCTGCTGGCTATCTTGCCTGTTGGTATCTCAAGCACTTCAAATTTATTATGTCCCAGTTTGAATGACTTTTCCTTTTATTGTCACTGTTCCTTCCCCTGTGTTTCCTGTTCAGTTGCTGGTACCATCTCTCAATGAGGGTCTGTGGTCTCTGGTCATCCTATACCCCTTCCTTTCACTTATCACACCAACTATCTAGTCGTCAGTCCCTGACAATTCTGCCTCAAAAGTCTCTTCTTTCCATCCCAGTCTAACTCAGGCACAATCATTGCTTAGCTAGTTCAGAACAAAGTTTCTCATGGGGCTTCTCTGTCAATCCTCCTCTTTCGGCCACCAGATCTTTCTGTGCATATAGTCAAACACGAATCTGCCTATAAACTTTTACCTACTCCCCATTACTTTAGGAGCAAGTCTTTACAACCTGATACAACTTATTTTTTCTAGATTCCCCTCTTCTACCTGTCTGCTCCCTTGACCCCCCTTCCAAATGTAGCTTTAGTCGATACTAACAGTCCTTTGAATATATCAAATATTTTCACACTGAACTTTTCTGTTTTGATCCTCATTATTTAAGATTCACCTTCTGTCTTCTCATTTTCACCCTTCCAGAAGAAAAATCATTTCTTCTGTGTCCTCTCATAGTACTTTTTATTCTTTTTCCCTATCACTTGGTATACCCCATTGTGGTTAATTGTCTATGTGAGGCTTTCTCAGGCTAAATTATGAATTTCTCAAGAGAGAGACATGCTTTCTTCTATTGTGAAAAAAACCTCACAACTGTTTCAGTGTTTGAAACTTAATTTGAGTGCCCTATTAGTATGTGCTAAAGTTGGGATGTATTGAAATGTATTCAGATTCTCATAGGTGCAGTTACTGTACCAAATGAATGGAGAAGTAACATAGATTAAAGCAAAAGAACTTTGCCAATTTTTTCTTGAGAGCTAGGGATTTAAATTTGTGACAAACATGGGAATTCCTCTGAAAAGTCAGCGAATAATCAATGGCAATATCACCTGCAAGTTACTATTTATTCAAAGTAGACCCACCAAGGCATTGTCTCTGGCATTTGTTATCAATCCATTGTATTGATGATTTAAAATAAGAACTACTTTCTGTCCGAGTTGACTTCGAATTGATTGGTTTGCATGTATTGATTGGTTAGCATGAATTGATAGGCAATAGGATAAAGACACAAAGTTAAATCCATACCAAAAAAAGTGTCATCTCTGTTTCCCATTTGTTGCAATAGAGGTGGAAAGAGAAACTAATACGCATGGAATAATTAAGTGCTACACTAGTTGAGATCAATTATAATAAACAAAAAAGAAACATGGGACAAGGAAAAATTGTTACTATCTGGAGAAGTAATGAAAGGTCTTATTAAGAACTTCCTAATACCTGAAACTAATAAAATATTGTAAATCAACTGTACTTCAATTTAAAAAATTGAAAAATAGATAAGGATTGAGTGAAAACAAGGAATTCCATATGAACAAAATAACATGGATCAACTGACAAGACGATTTCTGTGTTTAGAAAGCCAAAATTTAGTTGATAATTTTAGCAGGAATCTATATTATTTACTTTTATGAATATGAAGTTATTTTGTCCTACTTTGTTTTTCTCTCACAGGTGGATCAGATATTGAATATCTAGACTTCTATAAGCCTGTCGTATGGTTTTGGATCCTTGTAGGGCTTGCTTACTTTGCTGCTGTCCTGAGCATGATTGGAGACTGGCTCCGAGTGATATCAAAAAAGACAAAAGAAGAGGTAAGAAATAAGTGTGCAAAATCAATGTTATTTAGCTAATTCAGTAAGGTTAATTTTAAACGTTTTTTTTTAACATTTATTTTTTAAAATATTTAAACATTACTTAAAAATTTTAATGTTTATGTTTGGTGTGAATTTGCTATATGAGGCTGTCAGTCACATGAGGTATAATTTATTGATTTAACCAAAGCTTACTAAGTATCTCTACATACCAGATGATATCTTGGTGCTGAGGGTAATTTGTAATGAAAAAAGATGCAATTAAAAACATTTTATTTATTATTTCTTTTTCTTTTTTTTCTTTTATTTCTTTATTTCCTCAAGGACACAGAGTAAATTTTATTCCATAAAGAGACAATAGGAAATATTTGTGTCAAGATACCAGTAGCATGAAAAAGTGAATGTATTATATAATATTGAATTTTTATTGTATTCAATTATTTCCCTTTTTCTTAGGTCTGCACAAGTATACACACGCATGTATTCCCCAAAGCTAGTTTGCATTATGACCAATTTCCTTGTGTACTGACTTCGGCTGTTCAAAAAGATATCTTGTTATCTATTTTGTGCAACTGTATATATAGAAATGACCATTAGAATTTTGACGCATGAAATTTTGGAAAGTTTGAAATTTAAATCTTGATTTTGAAATTTTTTATAGCTTAGAAATTAACTTTTGATTTTATATTGAAGGGTCCAGAAGTACTTTTAGTTTGAGTGTGACAAAGTAGTGTTTTATTATGATTTCTGTGTTTCTTGCTTCTGGGTCTTAGCCAACTTTACTAATTTTTTTCAGAGCACAGCAAATCTGTAAGACCTGCAACTATAGTACCCACTGTCTTCCTTTAATTATCCCTCCATTTCATTATCTGGCATTCATACACCAAGAGACATCAGGGTCAAAATCTTTGATTGATACAACAAGCATGATTCTTTAAACATACGCCCAAAAGAAATAGAATAAGATAGGAAATGATAAAATTAATTTCTCTCTACAGACAAATATTTTCTTTGAAACACATCAAGCCATATAATTTCTTATTAATACCCAAGATGCCTATGGTAATTAGGGGTGTAAGTTATCCAGCATTTCTCTTCATGGATACCCTATTTCTCAACAGTAATTCATATATTCAGTTTGTGTATATTAATCTATATCTTAGTTATGCCATAAAACCAAAAACATTATTATAAACAAATCAACAAGACAATATGCTTGACATTCTAGTTTAAATCATGTGAAGAGTACTGCTTTGAACAGGACTTCAACTGATTTGCCCCAGTCTTAGGCTCATTTTGTGTGTGTGTGTGTGTGTGTGTGTGTGTGTGTGAGTGTGAGAGAGACAGAGACAGGGAGAGAACGAGGTAGGGAGGGAGAGAATTATGGTTATTTTAACTTCAGTGTACTTTTAAGGGTCTTGAGATGCTAAGGGGAACAAAGGAAATTGTAACTAGGAAATATTCTGGATAACATAGCTAAAAAGGGAACTTCCAGCTGTAAACTGGCATTGAAATGCATTTTAAAAACACACACAGACCATTTTTTTTTTAAGTAAAATAGAATTGAACAGAGCACATCGCTGTTAGATAGTTCAAAAAGTGTTGTTTTGTGGCAATATACGTATATTTCCACCCACATATATACAATAAATATATATTATATACATATGTGCATATATATATACTAATATTATTATGGGTCACAGTCCAAAAGTTGGAAAGCGACCAAGGCATATATAGAACAGGGGTAAATTTTATCTCTATGCCATTGATATAATCTATTTGATTAAAGTTTAAAAACTTGTATTGTTAAAAACCAGTGCTTTTTTGATAGGATTAGCTCATACAAAGCACTAGCACATTTCTTCCAGAGTAGTGAGATAATATCTGTCTGCTTGGACTGCCATAACAAAATACCACACACTGGGTGACTTAAACAACAGGAATTTATTTTCTTACAATTCAGGAAGCTGGAAGTACCAGATTAAGGCACTGGTTTCTGATGAGGTCTCTCTCTTTGGCTTGTAGGTGGTGCCTTCTTGCTGTGTCTTCACAGGGCCTTGTCCTTCCTCTTACAGGGACACCAGTCCTGTTGGATTACGGCTTGACCCTTATGACCTCATTTAACCTTAATTATCTCCTTAAAGGCTCTATCTCCAAATAACGTCATAATGGGGATTAGGGCTTCAACATATGACTTGTTGGAGGAACCAATTCAGGTTCCTATAAAAGAATCCTTTCAAAAATTTAAATTTCTACACTAACTGGCTTATTTAATATGAAAAACAAGTTTGTTTGCCTAGTTATGAGTGATCTTCATGACTCTTAGCCAAATATGAGATGTATCATTGTGTTTTCAAAACTGAAAACTAGAAAGCTATTCTTTTCCTAACGTAAGTCTTTCGGCTTCTCCCTAGCCCTTTTTTTTTTGTTGTTTAACATCTTTATCGGACTATAATTGCTTTAAAAAGGTGTGTTAGTTTCTGCTGTATAACAAAGTGAATCAGCTACATGTATACATATATCCCCATATACCCTTCCTCTTGCATCTCACTCCCACCCTCCCTATCCCACCCCTCTAGGTGGTCACAAAGCACCGAGCTGATCTCCCTGTGCTATGTGGCTGCTTCCCACTAGTTATCTATTTTATATTTGGTAGTGTATATAAGTCCATGCCACTGTCTCACTTCGTCCTAGCTTACCCTTCCCCCTCCCCGTGTCCTCAAGTCCATTCTCTATGTCTGCATCTTTATTCCTGTCCTGCCCCTAGGTTCTACAGAACCATTTTTTTTTACATTCCATATATATGTGTTAGAATATGGCATTTATTTTTTTCTTTCTGACTTACTTCACTCTGTATGACAGACTCTAGATCCATCCTCCTCATTACAAATAGCTCAATTTCATTTCTTTTATGGCTGAGTAATATTCTGTTGTATATATGTGCCACATTTTCTTTATCCATTCATCTGTCGATGGACACTTAGGTTGCTTCCATGTCCTGGCTATTGTAAATAGAGCTGCAGTAAACATTGTGGTACATGACTCTTTTTGATTTATGGTTTTCTCGGGGTATATGCACAGTAGTGGGATTGCTGGGTCATATGGTACTTCTATTTGTAGTTCCTTAAGGAAACTCCATACTGTTCTCCACAGTGGCTGTATCAGTTTACATTCGCACCAACAGTGCAAGAGGGTTCCCTTTTCTCCACACCCTCTCCAGCATTTTTTATTTGTACATTTTTTGATGATGGCCATTTTGACCGGTGTGAGGTGATACCTCATTGTAGTTTTGATTTGCATTTCTCTGATGATCAGTGATGTTGAGCATCCTTTCATGTGTTTGTTAGCAATCTGTATATCTTCTTTGGAGAAATGTCTATTTAGGTCTTCTGCCCATTTTTGGATTGGGTTTTTTGTTTTTTTGATATTAAGCTGCATGAGCTGCTTGTGAATTTTGGAGATTAATCCCTTGTCAGTTGCTTCATGTGCAAATATTTTCTCCCATTCTGAGGGTTGTCTTTTCATCTTGCTTCTGGTTTCCTTGGCTTTGCAAAAGCTTTGAAGTTTCAATAGGTCCCATTTGTTTATTTTTAATTCCATTTCTGTAGGAGGTGGGTCAAAAACGATGTTGCTATGATTTATGTCATGGAGTGTTCTGCCTATGTTTTCCTCTAAGAGTTTTATAGTGTATGGCCTTACATTTAGGTCTTTAATCCATTTTGAGTTTATTTTTGTGTATGGTGTTAGGGAGTGTTCTAATTTCATTCTTTTACATGTAGCTGTCTACTTTTCCCAGCTCCACTTATTGAAGAGGCTGTCTTTTCTCCACTGTATATTCTTGCCTCCTTTGTCAAAGATAAGGTGACCATATATGCATGGGTTTATCTCTGGGCTTTCTATCCTGTTCCATTGATCTATATTTCTGTTTTTGTGCCAGTACCATACTGTCCTGATTACTGTAGCTTTGTAGTAGAGTCTGAAATCAGGGAGCCTGATTCCTCCACCTCCATTTTTTTTCTCGAGATTGCTTTGGTTATTCGGGGTCTTTTGCATTTCCATACAAACTGAAATATTTTGTTCTAGTTCTGTGAAAAATGCCATTGGTAGTTTGATAGGGATTGCACTGAATCTGTAGATTGCTTTGGGTAGTAGAGTCATTTTCACAATGTTGATTCTTCCAATCCAAGAACATGGTATATCTCTCCATCTGTTTGTATCATCTTTAATTTCTTTCATCAGTGTCTTATACTTTTCTGCATACAGGTCTTCTGTCTCCTTAGGTGGGTTTATTCCTAGGTATTTTATTCTTTTAGTTGCAGTGGTAAATGGGAGTGTTTCCTTATTTTCTCTTTCCGATTTTTCATTATTACTGCTAGGAATGCAAGAGATTTCTGTGCATTAATTTTGTATCCTGCTACTTTACCAAATTCATTGATAAGCTCTAGTAGTTTTCTGGTAGCATCTTTAGGATTCTCCCTGTATAGAATCATGTTATCTGCAAACAGTGACAGCCTTACTTCTTTTCCAATTTGTATTCCTTTTATTTCTTTTTCTTCTTTGATTGCTGTTGCTAAAACTTCCAAAACTATGTTGAATAATAGTGGTGAGAGTGGACACCCTTGTCTTCTTCCTGATCTTAGAGGAAGTGGTTTCAGTTTTTCACCATTGAGAATGATGTTGGCTGTGGGTTTGTCATATATGGCCTTTATTATGTTGAGGTAAGTTCCATCTTTGCCTACTTTCTGGAGGGTTTTTATCATAAATGGGTGTTGAATTTTGTCAAAAGCTTTTTCTGCATCTATTGAGATGATCATAAGGTTTTTCTCCTTCATTTGTTACTATTGTTTATCACACTGATTGATTTGCATATATTTATGAATCCTTGCATTCCTGGAATAAACCCCAGTTGATCATTGTGTATGATCCTTTTACTGTGCCATTGGATCCTGTTTGCTAGTATTTTGTTGAGGATTTTTGCATCTATGTTCATTAGTGATATTGGCCTGTATTTTTCTTTCTTTGTGACATCTTTGTCTGGTTTTGGTGTCAGGGTGATGGTGGCCTCATAGAATGAATTTGGGAGTGTTCCTCCCTCTGCTATATTTTGGAAGAGTTTGAGAAGGACAGGTGTTAGGTCTTCTCTAAATGTTTGATAGAATTTGCCTGTGAAACTATCTGGTCCTGGGCTTCTGTTTGTTGGAAGATTTTTAATCACAGTCTCAATTTCAGTGGTTGTGATTGGTCAATTTATATTTTCTGTTTCTTCTTGGTTCAGTCTTGGAAGGTTGTGCTTTTCTAAAAATTTGTCCATTTCTTCCAGGTTGTCCATTTTATTGGCATAGAGTTGCTTGTAGTAATTTCTCATGATCCTTGTCCGTTGTTACTTCTTCTTTTTCATTTCTAATTCTATTGATTTGAGTCTTCTCCCTTTTTTTCTTGATGAGTCTGGCTAATGGTTTATCAATTTCGTTAATCTTCTCAAAGAACCAGCTTTTAGTTTTATTAACCTTTGCTGTTGTTTCTTTCATTTCTTTTTCATTTATTTCTGATCTGATCTTTATGATTTCTTACCTTCTGCTAACTGTGCGGTTTTTTTATTCTTCTTTCTCTAATTGCTTTAGGTATATGGTTAGGTTTCTTGAGGTAGGATTGTATTGCTGTAGACTCCCCTCTTAGAACTGCTTTTGCTGCATCCCATGGGTTTTGGGTTGTCGTGTTTTCATTGTCATTTGTTTCTAGGTATTTTCTGATTTCTTCTTTGATTTCTTCAGTGGTCTCTTGTTTATTAAGTAGTATACTGTCTTGCCTTCATGTGTTTGTAGTTTTTACAGATTTTTTCCTGTAATTGATATCTAGTCTCATAGCGTTGTGGTCGGAAAAGATACTTGATACGATTTAAATTTTCTTAAATTTACCAGGGCTTGATTTGTGACCCAAGATATGATCTATCCTGGAGAATTTTCCATGAGCACTTGAGAAGAAAGTGTATTATTTTGTTTTTGGATGGAATGCCCTAAAAATATCAATTAAGTCCATCTTGTTTAATGTATCATGTAAAGCTTTTGTTTCCTTATTTATTTTCATTTTGGATAATCTGTCCATTGGTGAAAGTGGGATGTTAAAATCCCCTACTATGATTGTATTACTGTTGATTTCCCCTTTTATGGCTGTTAGCATTTGCCTTATGTATTGAGGTGCCCCTATGTTGGGTGCATAAATATTTACAATTGTTATGTCTTCTTCTTGGATTGATCCCTTGATCATTATGTAGTGTCCTTGTCTCTTGTAACAGTCTTTGTTTTAAAGTCTGTTTTGTCTCATATGAGAATTGCTACTCCAGACTTCTTTTGATTTCCATTTGCATGGAATATCTTTTTCCATCCCCTCACTTCCAGTCTGTATATGTCCCTAGGTCTGAATTGGGTCTCTTGTAGACAGCATATATGCGTGTCTTGTTTTCGTATCCATTCTTCCAGTCTTTGTCTTTTGGCTGGAGAATTTAATCCATTTCCATTTAAGGTAATTATTGATATGTATGTTCCTATTACCATTTTCTTAATTGTTTTGAGTTTGTTCTTGTAGGTGTTTTCCTTCTCTTGTGTTTCCTGCCTAGAGAGGTTCCTTTAGCATTTGTTGTAAAGCTTGTTTGGTGGTGCTGAATTCTCTTAGCTTTTGCTTGTCTGATAGGTTTTAATCTCTTTGTTGAATCTGAATGAGATCCTTGCTGGGTAGAGTAATCTTGGTTGTAGGTTTTTCCCTTTCATCACTTTAAATATATCTTGCTACTCCCTTTTGGCTTGCAGAGTTTCTGCTGAAAGGTCAGCTGTTAACCTTGTGGGGATTCCCTTGTATGTTATTTGTTGTTTTTCCCTTGCTTCTTTTAATATCTTTTCTTTGTATTTAATTTTTGATAACTTGATTAATATGTGTCTTGGCATGTTTCTCCTTGGATTTATCCTGTATGGGTCTCTCTGTGCTTCCTGGACTTGACTGACCTTTTCCTTTCCCATATTAGAGAAGTTTTCAACTATAATCTCTTCAAGTACTTTCTCAGTCCCTTTCTTTTTCTCTTCTTCTTCTGGGACCCTGTATAATTCAAATGTTGGTGCCTTTAATGTTGTCCAAGAGGTCTCTAAGGCTGTCCTCAATTCTTTTCATTTTTTTTTCTTTATTCTGCTCTGCCATAGTTATTTCCACTATTTTATCTTCCAGGTCACTTATCCATTCTTCTTCCTCAGTTATTCTGCTATTGATTCCTTCTAGAGAATTCTAAATTTCATTTATTGTGTTGTTCATCATTGTTTGTTTGCTCTTTAGTTATTCTAAGTCCTTGTTAAATGTGTCTTGTATTTTCTCCATTCTATTTCCAAGATTTTGGATCATCTTCACTCTCATTACTCTTAATTCTTTTTCAGGTAGACTGCCTATTTCCTCTTCATTTGTTTGATCTGATGGGTTTTTACCTTGCTTCTTCATCTGCTGTGTGTTTCTCTATCATCTCATTTTGCTTAACTTAACTGTGTTTGGGGTCTCCTTTTTGCAGGATGCAGGTTTGTAGTTCCCATTGTTTTTGCTGTCTGCCCCCAGTGCCTAAGGTTGGTTTAGTGGGTTGTGTAGGCTTCCTGGTGGAGGGGACTAGTGCCTGTGTTCTGGTGGATGATGCTGGATCTTGTCTTTCCGGTGGGCAGGACTGCATCTGGTGGTGTGTGTTGGCATGTCTGTGACCTTATTATGATTTTAGGCAGCCTCTCTGCTAATGGATGGGTTGTGTTCCTGTCTTGCTAGTTGTTTGGCATAGAGTGTCCAGCACTGTGGCTTGCTGGTCGTTGAGTGGAGCTGGGTCTTAGCGTTGAGATGGAGATCTCTCGGAGCGCTTTTGCCATTTGATATTACTTGGAGCTGGGAGGTCTGTGGTGGACCAGTGTCCTGAACTCGGCTCTCCCACCTCTGATGCACAGGCCTCACACCTGGCTGGAACACCAAGACCCTGTCAGCCACATGGCTTTCTCTTGTGTGTCATAGTGCAGAGGAAGATGCTGTGACCGTAGATGTCATTATGGTGTTCCAGTTCCCCTCTGCTGAGTCAAGGGCAGTGAGAAAGAGGAAAATCCATAGCATCCATGGTGTCACTGGCAAAGCCCCCAGGGTCCCCTGGAAAAATACAGTGGAATCTAGGTGATAAGGTCTACCTTCTTTTGTGCTTAGTCTAGTTTCACTTGTCTGTAGAAGCTGCGTGCAGAAGTCTTGCACCTAACTTGTTGGATTAGCGTTCCCAGCATAGAAACACCATGCTGGACACTTTGGCGGCTGTGTCCTCCCTAGCCTTTTGTGTGACATGTACTTTCTGGTGACTGCATCTGGGGAAAGCTCATGTGAGTAAAGGCCCTGAGCAAGTTTATGGGAACCCTCTGTAGCTGCAGCTGCTCTGGACAGTTGAGCCAGTTACAATGGAACTGTCACTTTGAGCAGATGTGTATTTTCTAATTTATAATGCAGTTTAGGGAAATGACAAAATTGGGTCACAAATTCAACAGAGAACATGAAGAAAGAAAGGGAAAGACAATTTATAATTTATTTATAGATTAATAGGGCCAACATTTTTATAAATGAAATTCTACTAACATTTTTACAGCAGTGGGAAAAAAAATTATTCGATAATTTTAGTCTTGAAATAACTTACTAAAGGACATAATTAAATAAAAACCAACTAAATACGTTCTAGTTGTCATCTTTACACACATGAACCATGGTGGGTGACTGTTCACAATATATTCCTTACCTTTTGTACCTAAACCATTCCAGATACTCCAACTTTTAAAAACTACCTGAATGTTCAGAAGCAACAAGAATATTTCTAGTTCCCAATTCCATAAAAATGCTAAACTTTTTTTATAACTTGGAATTCTCACTATTAAAAGTGTAACTAGTACAAAATATAAAAAATATGAAACAATATATAGTAGGAAATTTCCAAGTGATGATACAAAAACACAAGATTTCCCCCAATGAAAAGATCGTGGCTAATAGTAAGTTCCAGTCTGACATTATTTTTTCAAAAACTAATCTTAAATGATATTGGTTAAGTGTAAACATAGAGCTCTAGTCATATGTGGCCTTATTTCTGTTTTTCATGTTAAAGTCTATTCTGTTTCCAATGAAGACTAATGTCAATGAAAATATTATGTTTTGGAGTAATAAGGATAGTTTTTGGTGAACATGCTGAAATAAAACATGTTGGTATAGCTAATCTATCTGAAATATTTGAAAGGAAAGGGTTAGTTGGAGCAACACTGCATAGTTTCAGAAGTGTCACATATAATTAGAGTTGATCTGCATCCCTCAAGGAAAAGAATAATGACCTCAGTGATTTTTCCGTGGAGACATATGAGCTTCTGTAAAAGCATTTATTTGTTTCATTATTTTTTAAGCTCTAATGGAGAATAA
Organism: Neophocaena asiaeorientalis asiaeorientalis; assembly: GCF_003031525.2. Classification (NCBI taxonomy): domain Eukaryota; kingdom Metazoa; phylum Chordata; class Mammalia; order Artiodactyla; family Phocoenidae; genus Neophocaena; species Neophocaena asiaeorientalis. The sequence continues at coordinate 2,518,089 of NW_020173731.1, read as the reverse complement.
CACATGTTCAATATCATGTTCAATATTAAGAATTGATATGACTAATTATCTTTTTCTATGAAGCCATGTACCCTCTTCTGAGGAAATGATATTTCCATTTAGAAAATAAATATTATTTATGTATTCTAAATAATACAATAATACTGATATCTGAGGCAGGTAGAATAAAAATAAGCTGTGACCACAGAATTCAGAAAGTAAATTCCTAAGCAAGCAGGGAGTAGTACATCCTTATTATGTATAGACATAGTTCATTTTGCTATTGTTGACATTCCTTGAGTTTGAAAGACCTGTGATTTCTATGTAGTTCTTGTATCAGTGTACATGTACCACAGTGTTTGGGATGTTCCTGTCCATATGTGAGACAAATACTACCTCAGTTCCTACATCAACATCCCAGTGTTCTCAGGCCTTGTGGCACTACAGCTGACCACAATGAGTGGATAGCCAAGCATCACTTCTTTACCAATATAATTTCTTTAGCCTCTGAAGGTATTCATGCAAATGGAGATGCTCACTTTAGTAAGCTGGCCTTACATCATACTAAGAAAACTCTCTTTGATTGGGAAGCTCTAGTGCCTAGAAGCCTTGAAAGATTGTCCCTAGAACTTGTATTTGGCCCCAGCATTGTGCAGGGACCTGAGAATATGGAGATTCATAGTTTTCTCCTGCTGATGACCTGGCGAGAGCAGTTGTTCTTCTCTGAACTTAATTCAGGGTGGTAATGCCTCCCTTTAATGAAAAGAGCTGGGACTTAATGGCTCTTTATCTTATCTGGAGATGGGGCATTAAAGAGCAGTTGCAGCCTGAGCCCTGGAAAGGTTACAGTAGAGTACATTATCATTATTTCTTAAGGGAGAAGTACTTTTAATATGAAAGGCTTTATATGCCCTTTGAAACAGTTTAGCCTTTATTCTGAAAACCTCAGGGAGCCATTGAAGAGTTTTAAAGAAGTGGAATGAAATATCTTGTCAACAGTGAGGAAGATGGATTAGAAACCAAGCCTGATGCTGGGAAATCAGTTGGGAGAGATTATTGCAGGAAGCCAGGTAATACAGAATGAAGTCTATGGTGGCAGTGGGCTAGAGATGAAAGTACGGATTTCAAAATGATTTGGGGCTTAGAAGAGATAGGTAACCCTTTGGCCATGGTTAATAAAGAGAAAGAGAGGATGACATTCATGATTCTAGCTTTGGATGGGATTACAAAACACGGGAGAATGAGAGATTCTGAGTTGAGAGGAGGAATGAGAATGTCATTTTGGACATATTGTGATTGAGGGCTGTGCTGGATATCCAGGTGGCTAATTCAAGTGTAGATAATTGGATATGCAAGCCTGGAATGTAGGAAGGATGGGAGCTGGAGAGAGAGTGGCGGGGTGGGGGGCTGCTCATCACAACATACATGACAATGGAAGTTGTGAGTATAGATGAATTCACCCAGTGAAGATTTGTAAAGTAAGCCAACAATAAAGCTAACAATGGAACCCAGAGTAACACATTTAAGGGAGTGGACATAGAGACTGTAAAGGACTGGAAAGCAAATAATATAGTCAAATAAACTGATTCATGGAAGGGCAAAGACGTTGAAGTTTTGAAGAGAGGATGGTCCAAATTATGGATAAACAAGATGAAAAGACAACCCTCGGAATAGGAGAAAATATTTGCAAATGAAGCAACTGACATAGGATTAATCTCCATAATATACAAACAGCTCATGCAGCTCAATATCAAAAAAACAGACAACCCAATCAAAAGATGGGCAGAAGACCTAAATAGACATTTTTCCGAAGAAGACATACAGATAACCAACAAACACATGAAAAGATGCTCAACATCGCTTATTATTAGATAAATGCAAATCAAAACTACAATGAGGTATTACCTCACACTGGCCAGAATGGCCATCATCAAAAAATCTACAAATAATAAATGCTGGAGAGGGTATGGAGAAAAGGGAACTCTCATGCACTGTTGGTAGGAATGTAAACTGATACAGCCACGATGGAGAACAGTACTGAGGTTCCTTAAAAACTAAAAATGGAAGTGCCATATGACCCAGCAATCCCACTACTGGGCATATACCCAGAGAAAACTATAATCCAAAAAGACACATGCACCCCAATGTTCATTGCAGCTCTATTTACAATAGCCAAGACATGGAAGCGACCTAAATGTCCATCAGCAGAGGAATGGATAAAGAAGATGTGGTACCTATATACAATGGAATATTACTCAGCCATAAAAAGGAACGAAATTGGGTCATTTTTAGAGATGTGGATGGACCTAAGAGAGTGTCATATAGAGTGAAGTAAGTCAGAAAGAGAAAAACAAATATCGTATATTAATGCATATATGTGGAATCTAGAAAAATGGTACAGATGATCTTATTTGCAAAGCAGAAATAGAGACACAGACGTAGAGAACAAATGTATGGATACCAAGGGGGAAGGGATGGGTGGGAGGAATTGGGAGATAGGGATTGATATATATACACTATTGATACTGTGTATAAAATAGATAACTAATGAGAACATGCTGTATAGCACAGGGAACTCTACCTAATGCACTGTGGTGACCTAAATGGGAAGGAAATCCAAAAAAGAGGGGATATATGTATATGTATAGTTGATGCATTTTTCTGTACAGTAGAAACTAACGTAACATCGTAAAGCAACTATACTGCAATAAAAATTAATTTTAAAAACTCAAATGAAAATAATAAATTCAATAATAAATAAAATTTTCTATGGCTATTCAATAGAACCTATAAAGAAATATATTTTTTAAAAGGTAAAAACAAAAAACCAAATGATGGATCAGACTGGCTAAAGACAACAGGGAAGAAAAGGAATCCAAGGAAAGATTGACACATTAACATAAAATAGATAAATAAATTAACTAGAATTCTCTATAAGGTTGTGCTCCAAGGGTGCCACTCCTGTAGCAAAAAATGTAAATATTGCCCCCTGGAATTGTGCAATACACTGGGTATATCCTAAGATAGTTCTTTGGGCACATCAAGCACAATTCCAAAGGGTAATAGTCACAGAATATTTTATGAAAATGGGACCCTTGGAGCACAAGTAATAAAAAAAAAAAACAAAAACCCAAAAAATCCTGTATGAATAGTGTCCCTGGAGATTGAGCAGTGTGCAGCCCTGATCCTGGGTGCTGCTAGGCATGCATACATGGTAAATATGGACAGTGGTGGTGTGGGAGGTGAGCTGTGGAATGACAGTGTCAGATGACAGGAAAAGGAAAGCTGATCTCACGGAGGCCATTTAGGAGGCTATTAACTGTCTAATTTACTCATAAATCATTCATTTATTTGTTCATGAAAAAAAAAGATTTACTAAGTACTCTCTGATGAGCACTATATTAGGTTCTGGGAGTAACTTTCCATCTGTGGGAGTTTGAGGCTGATCTCTTTATTGGGAAGATTCCATAGGTGGTGCATTTCCTTATTGATCTTTACAATGTTTGCTTTTACTTTGCTTCTTCTAGAGATGGAAAAAGGAATTTTGAAAAAGGAGGCACTTAGTCTTTGATTAATTTTCAAAATAGCCTACTTTTACTTTCTTTTCTCTTCCTCCTTCCCTTCTTCTCTCCTTTCCTTCCTTTAATCCTCAGACAGCCCATCAGACTTTGTAGTTGCTTTGATTTCTAACATATTTGGGGGAAGGGTGGTATATTTTTGTTTTCCTCTGTTGAGATACTAAAGTAGTTATGAATGACTGAAGTTGGACTATGGGCACAATATACAATGATCATAAGACTTCTCAGGTTTACTTTTTAACGCATATAACTCTTAACAGAAGCAGTATCACAATGTGTTGTTAAAATAAGGCATATTTAAAGGGCCCTTGTTTTCTGTCCCATGGGGAAGGTGGTGTCCCTCGCTATTGCTTTGGGGAAAAGATCAGAGCAGACTTCGAGCTTTGTCTGCTAGTTTATATTTCACTTTGCCTAGTAGTGCCAAGGAGAAAGGAAGTTCCTTCTCTTTTAGTCCCACCCTCAGCTCAGCAAATTATTACCTATTTAGTAAATAGGCAATTGGAAAGGAGAAGAAAAGAATGAATAACGATATGACTTAAATTATGCTTTGAGACAGTAGTAACTCTCACGCAAGGGGGTATGTCTAGTTTCTAAATCAATTTTATGGACAGTCATTTCTGTAGAACCTAGACCCCAAATTGTGTCTCTGTATCATCTCAGTATTGTGTTGCATACCGAGAACCTTTGTGAGTCTTAATGTTAGGAAGTTCTTAGAAGGCAAAATATATGTTAAAACCAAAACAGGGTTTGAGAGTGGTGAAAATGGAAATAGTTTGCTTCTAGAATATGCTTTATTTCTTTTTTAAATCTTAAATGAGATAAAGTGTTCAGCTGTCAAATAAGAATTGCTAATAAGGAAACTGAAACACAGGGAGGTAAGGTGACTTACTTAAGGTTATACAGCTAGTACGTGATAGAATCAGTAGTCAACCCAGATGGCCTGACTGCATGGCCCAGCCTTTTTGTTAAACTAACTTCTTTTCCTATGCTGCCTCCCAAGTGCTCAAGAGTTGGTTATGTATTTTTGTTACTTTTCTTTTTTCCTTATTATTTTATATGTAGGTAATAGCGACACGTTAGAAATAAGTACCCAAATCTGATGCTTCTGTTACTACAAAGAACAGATACCCATCTGTAGCTACAAAGAAGAGCTTTGGGAATTTAGTTTGGTCACTGGTTGTGTTATGGTATAGATCAATGAAATCTTGAAATCTAAAGTTCTGACATTCTTTTAAATGAGTGGAAATGATTTGTATCATTTCTAAAATGTTCATGGGCTTTGGAACCCTTAAAATTGAGATTTAATTCTATCTTAACTATTTACTAGCTCGGCAGACTTCGCCAAAATACCTCATCTCTGAGTCTCCATTTTCTTATAAAGTGAGATTTAACCTCCTTTATGAGGTTGCTGTAAAGATTCAGTGGGTAGTGTGGGATGTGGCTAAACGCCTACTGAATGCTTGTTCTTTTCCTCATGGGTTTTCGGAAGGAATTAGTATCAAAGTATTGTCCCAAATCAAATGACCTGTAAAGTTCTAAGACTATCATCTATATGTCATCATATATTGTTCTATATAGAATATAAAATGCTGTGCGTGCTTATATGTCTAAACGTCTTATCTGGTTGAAATGATAAATAAACACAAAAGAAAAGATAAACAAGAAAACATTAAGATTATGTACATTGCTAGAATTTGATCATAAACCCAGGGTCCAAAATAGCCTAGGAAAAAAAGTGGGTTCAAGAATTTCAAGTATGTTGGATGTTCTATGGATCTGAAAACTAGTTTTTGCATTAAATGTTCCTTTAATATACCTAGATCACTGTTATCTTAATTCCTCTCTTGATTTAGAGCCACAGATTTTCTGGTGTCCTGATGTGTGGACTGAGGTAGAATCCACCTTTATTTTTCCTTTTATTAAACTGAGAGTGAGTAGCTCAACTGTTACATTAAAGAATAAAAACATGAAGGAATATTCCTCTTTTTCTGTTTTAGATTGAACCCTCACTATTTCTGTAACTTCTTTTTGCTTCAGGTATTTCACAGAATGTCATCTGGTAATGGAAATTCAGAGTCCTTTTTTCTATTCATTTGTACACAATGGGAAAATAACTTAAGATAATAGTTTTTGCCTCAAAGCACTTTATAAGTAATTTAGTTTTCTTTAGCTAGAGAGCACATTGTGGGGATTTAATGCATCAAGATATAATATTGTCTATCTCTTTTGACTGTTTTGATAATGTCATCTGTTCTGAGAATTTGTGTTAGGAAAAGTGACCACGTGAACTTGGCTTTCAAAATTGTTTTCGGACTTTCTTCATCAAACCAAAGTATTGTGCTCGCCTGTATTCAGGGCGAAAATCAATCACATTTTACAAAAAATCAAACCCGTGTTTTCTGAAAACACAAGCAAGTGTGTTTTCAAAGATGGATCGACACAATTTAAAAAATTTCCTCTGTAGATGGCTTTCTGAAAGAATATTAGTTTGTGGTCAGTCAGAGTTGAGAGTAGGTAGAACACTTTGAAGTTTAATCAGGGATTATTTAATCATCTTTAGCAACAAAATATGGTGAATTGTTCAGTGTTTAGTGGATGGCACCCTAATTTTAGTAAGGGAATTTCATCTTCCTGCCTCAATCTTGATTTGAACCAAAAGAATGGTTTCCAATTAATGATATGTGTGCGTACACAGATACACAAAATCTCCTGTTTCTGAACAAGGAAGAACCCCTGTTTTTCCTCCAGTAAAAGGGTTAGTCATCAGTGCTATTCATTTATTACACAAATATTATACATTATTTATTATACAAATATTTTCATTTGTCTCTCCATCCAGACATATGGTAGGATTGCACTTTCTCTTTCCCTTGTGGGTGGCGAGCCATAGGAATAGTTCTGGCCAACATTTGTGTGCAGAATGGGAAGAAGATTTAATTGCACCTGTGAACCCCTCAAGTGCTTACTTGCCTCTGGCTCAGTGACCATAAAGATCACGGTACTGTGTCAGCCTGGGTCCCTGAGTAACCGCGATGAGCAGAGCCTGCTGCTGACGTGTCATGGGCATTCAGCACGAGTGAGGCATTAAGCTTTGTTGCTTTAAGCCACTGATATTAAGGAGCTGTTTGTTCTAGGTTATAACCTCCTCTGTCCTGACTAATCCAGTAAAATACACTTGCTCTAACTTGAGGAAAGAGTGAAAGTAACAATAATAATTTAGAAGATTTAAATGTTACGTGCCATACTCGTATTTCGTGAGTTTTGTATTAGTTTCCAAATCTCGGATAGGATTAGATTTATTATCTGCATTTATATTATTTAAGATATATTATCTGTATTTATCTTATTTAAGACTCGCTAACGGTTTTATTAAAATACAGCATCAAGGTAAGAGTTGAAGTAAAATAGAGCAACCTGCTTTTTAAAGAAAGTATAGATGGGCTTTAAATTGGCCAGAGACCAAATATTCCTGTTCCTATAAAAAAGCAGTCTCTCTGCTCATTCGGAATTATATACCCATTCAAAATTGGGTTCAATGATATTAAATCTGTTGTATATGTAAACTTTCTGAAATAAAGAAGTTTGAACTGATGTTAAGTTTCATAAAACCAATGCATAATACCAGAGTAATCACAGATATAAAAGAGCAGGGTCTCCTCATATAATATTATTTTTGCAATTTATTAGGTTGAACTGTATGAAATTGTTGACATTCAACTAGTTTTGACCTTAAGAATTACAATTTCATATGGTTGAACCTAATATTCAACTATATTTACACACCAGTTTCTACAAATAATATAATTTTCATATTATAATCTATCATTAAATTATGACCTGTGCATTATGCAAAATCATATATGGCTAGACATTTCTGGTATACTTTCTTTATTCAGTACTTGGCTAAAACTTTTCTGTTTTATTATGTATAGACTATAGACTGATTATCTCATCTCAACTCGAAGATAGACTAATTTGTTGTACTTGCATGTTTCACAAATCTATCCCTGTCACTTGTCACTCCAAACTGTAGCTCTGGATTTCCCTCTTCTTTTCTCACCCGGCCATGTCATAACTGCAGAAGCTCTCACTGGGGCTACTTAACTGCATTCATAGTTATAGACTCCTCAATTTATTTCCCGTAAGACAGCTAATATGAGGCTGAAACAATTTATAAAACTTTGAGGAAATCTTGAGGATAACTTAAGGGAATTACAGAGCAGAAAAGGGAAGAATTTATGCTTGGGCAGTGAGACAATACTGCTCATAGAATTCATTGGTCGTCTTCTCAAAGGGTCCCCTCTTAGTGATCTTACTCCTCAACCCCTGGCTCTGTAGCGTATTGCTGGGGTCTGCTTATCACTCTAGACCCGTTCATTCTATTGGGTGTTCCTTATTCTGAGTGCAGGGACCAAACCAGCAGAAGACAGGTTGACACAATACAATATGTGCTATACACATATAGATGTATAGATGTATAGGTATATAGACATATACACGCACACACACAATATATGCAAATATACTCTCCCACAAATGGAGAGGGCTATTTAGATTCTTAAACGTGATACTGGATATCTCAGTCTAAAGCAACTCCATTTGGATTGCCTCTTCAGGTAAGGTTGTTCTTAGTAACTGTGGATATGTGCTTGACTTACATTTCTGTGATTGAACAAACAAAACAACAAACAAACAGACGTGGTCACCAAAATAGTCACGTTTATAATGAAGGGGGTCCCACTACAAGGATAAACTCTAGCTCCAGAATATCAGGCTGCACGTGATCTCTGAAATGTCTGTTTTTTCACCTTTAGAATTAAAACAAAAAGTTTCTCACCTCTTATAGCTGTTTATCACTACTATACCTAGTTGTTCATAACCACTCTGGTTTTACTGTTTCATAATCTCTCTGTATCGGCAAGCACTTAGTTTTCTTTCTAGGTAGAAAATCAATCGTGTTGGGAAATCTTACTATACAAAGCAATTTATTTCCAAAACTGGAAGCTGTGTGTATAAATATGACGACTTTTTCATGGTCTTCCTCATAATTGCCACAACTTGGAATATGCTGATGGCCCCTTCAGTTTCCTGGTGCCTATTTGTGAGAAGCTAAAACATTTCTATTAGTGAGTGTATTTTTATGTTACCCAGTGCTTTATATATACACGTCTATATTCATCTTTATACAAAAATATATGGATACTATATTATATATTCATCTTTACTCCAATTTGTGCCATTTCTACCGTGCTTTCAGAGCCTGCTGGACAGATTTTGCCTAAATATAAGTTCCGTTTAAGGACTACTGTTTTGCGTTCCATACGCATTTCCAAAGGAGCAATAAAGTCTGTGAGGACATATATAAGCAGGGCAGGATAAAAATTACTTTCCTATTTTGAAGCCACATGGACAGCAACATGCAAACTTTGTCATAAAGGTGAAGTGATCAAAAGGCAGTAGAGTCTGAGTAGAGGAGAAATAGGATTTCGCTGAGTAGTGCTTCTAATATGCAAGTTGGGGACTGTTATGCCACCCCACAAAAGATGCGTAGCACAAGTGGCTTCGTTCCACAAGGACTCATTGACTGGTTTGTTCATCAAACATGCTCTGATTGTCCATGGTGTGGGTATCGGGAATAGAGGCATAAAAAAGAGATAGCATTTGCCCTCAAGGAGAAATTTCCAGGTACTTGGGGGTATATAATTACTAATAATTATTCCAGGGTAGGAACTATGATAGATATATTAAAAAGATGCTTTGTGTTCAATGGTGTATAGAAATAGAATTACTAAATCTAGTTGGGTGAATTGGAGAAAATTACATAGAGAAGGTAAGATCCTTGACCTTTTTCCCATTTTACATTCAGTCCTGTGGGATTGATCTGAAAACATATCCAGACTCAAACCACTTCTCACTTTCTCATCATCCTTCCCTGGGCCATCATTAGCTCACATCTGGTTTATTCCAGAAGCCTCCTAACCGGTCTCCCTGCTTCCACCTTTGCTCTCTGTAAAGTTTATACTCAACCAAGATGCCAGAGTAATCCTTTGAAGTAAGTCATATCGTAATTTCTCTGCTTAGAAGTTTCCCAGTGTCTCCCCATTGTTATCAGAGTAAAAATTAGAGTCTGTAAAATAGCAGAAAAGATTCTATATGGTCTAGTCCCCGTTATCCTGACCTCTTCTCTTACTATTCCTCTCCACACTAGGCACACCCGTTCCAGTGCCTTTGCACTGATCGTTCCCTGCATCAGGAATACTCTTTTGCAGGGTATCTATCTGCCTGAATCACTTCCTAATATCTTCTAGTCTTTAAAAAAAAAAAACAATTTTAATTTTTAATAATGAAAATGATTTGCCATTTCAGAAACAACTTTAGGGGAGAAAACTCTTCTCTATAAAAACAAACTCATCAAAATTATAAATAGTATAAGTTTTTACTTCTTCAGTTTAAAATGCTCCCCTGCAGTTCTACCCCTCCATTCAACATCTTTCCTGTACCATCACATATTGGAGAGAAACAGTATTACAGCAGAGCTTGACAGTTTAATTTAACCATAAGAGTGTGTACAATGATTTTTTAAAAACCTTTGGCCTTAGTGGCTTTCCTTCTTTTACATTAAAATTGCTGCTGCAGTAACCCGTGTGGAAGAGAACATCCTCATCACCTGCCATTTTGTCAGTGAGGCCACATCTGACCATCCTATTTAAAGCTGAAACCCCTCTCCCCCGAGCTGTCTTGATTCTCCTTGCCCGGCTCTAGTTTTTCATCATATCTGCCAACTTCTAACATTCTATGTGGTTTATTCATTGATCGTTTCATTGTTTATTGCCTATTTCTCTTTCCAGAAGGTATTGTTCATAGGGAATGGATTTTTGCTATTTTACTCTATCGAAATGAAGTAAAACAGCCCTTGGCATATAATAGACACTCAATAAATGCTTGCTGAGCTGGATGAATGAAAAAGTGTAGAGATAAAATGATTCAGAATTCAGAGGAAGGGGTATAATTTGGAATTTGGAAAAATTTGGAGACGTCTAAAATAACATAGGGAGTTACTTTTTCATGCTTATTTTCAATTTTAGCATATCTTGTACTTCTTCAGTGATAAAAGAGGAAAGAAAGGGCTAGTTTTCCTCTCTGTCAAATCAGAGAGATGATTTTAATTTTGTTCATTTCTTTAATGTTTTCAGTAGGACTCAAGGGTACTTACTTTGGTGGCTTTTATTCATTCTATTATTGCTTACAGAAGCAAAATAAATAATTAATACTTAAGAGATGAATAATTTCATAATGAAATAGCTTGACATTTAAGCTGGTCAGAATTTTCCATAGGCTAAAACAATTTGTTTCAATTAAGAAAACTTGAGTCATTCCTGTAATACGTAGTACGAAATTTGATACCATCAAGCTAGAAGCAAATTTGAAAGTTAGTCTCTCGCTGCAACCAAATGTCAGGAAAATTTCATTTTTATTTCTGATGTGCTGATTTCTTGACAATTTTAATATTTTTGTTGTTTTATTTTAAAAATAATTTGTTCTTATTATTCCTTGCTGCTATGTTAAAGAGTATCCCCCCACACCCCATGTGGAATATTGTTTGTGGCAGCTGATCCTATTTTAAGCATTAAGAACATTTTTCAGAAGGTTTTAATGCTTTTAAACTTTCTAGGCTCTGTAAAATTGCACATTTTCTAATTTGAAGGGCATTTATTTGATTTGAAAAGTAGAATGTTTGCATGAGAGAAGAAAAGTGCAGGCAGGAAGGGTGACTTCTATATAACTGACCTGTTTCTAAAGAACAGTATACATAATAATAGTATTGGGTAAAGTAAAGAACGGGGTTTAGAGAAGTTGTTTTCTTAATGTGAAGTTAAATCAGTATGAAATTCCACATGAAGAGTCAGTATTTTTCCAAGATCTCCAATTAGAATATATAGTTACCTCCAACACAGAATGCTGAATAATCCGCTGCTTGTTTTTTTAATTAGAGATCTTTTGCTCAGAAATGATGATTTCACAATAGTTGTTAATTTCAAATAGTACAGGTTTTCTTCTCCCTCTGGCGCTTAGCAGGAGTGTCCTTTATTGGGAATGGTGTGTCTGAGATTCAGTTAGATCTCCTTGTGAATTCTGAATGAGTAGTTTAGGGAAAGTAGTTGTACTATCTTCCCGCCCCTTGACCAATTTACACACTAAAGATCCTCGGAACATTTAGCACTTAAATGCTAAATTAGATAATCTGTATTTGTGCTACATGAATGACTATATATAAAATAAAGTCTCTATGCTTTTCATAATTTGAGGGGGAAACATATGGGGATGCTTATGCTTGACTGGAAGAAAAGTATTCCTGGCTTGAGATGTCATGTAGTTTAAAGCCTATCAAAAGTGAAAATATTTTATATAGTCTTATATCCAAGATAGACAAAAGTTTTGTTTTCCTACATTTGACCACTGGGAACGCTCACATGCTTCATGGAGTTCTTTTTTTTTTTTTTGATGTGGACCATTTTTAAAGTCTTTATTGAATTTGTGACAATATTGCTTCTGTTTTGGTTTTTTGGCTGCGAGGTATGTGGGATCTTAGCTCCCCAACCATTGAACCCGCACCCCCGTATTGGAAGGCGAAGTCTTAACCACTGGATTGCCAGGGAAGTCCCCATTCATGGAGTTCTATTCATGTAGTGGAGGGAGATGCCATCATCCATGTTGTATTGAAGGAGGCTTAATGAAATGAAATATGAACAAGTTAGAACACTCTTCTTATTTAATTAATTAATTATTTTTATTTTTTTTTTTGTGGTACATGGGCCTCTCCCTGCTGTGGCCTCTCCCATTGTGGAGCACAGGCTCCGGACGCACAGGCTCAGCAGCCATGGCTCACGGGCCCAGCCGCTCCGCGGCACGTGGGATCTTCCCAGACCGGGGCATGAACCCGTGTCCCCTGCATCGGCAGGCAGACTCCCAACCACTGTGCCACCAGGGAAGCCCCCTCTTCTTATTTTAAATAAGCAGATTCAAGCTTATAAAAAAGTTCTCCCCAATTTTACAATCATCTTAAGGTACAGAATTATTAGAAATGATGGCTATTGTTAAATAGTAATACACTAAAGCTGGATCTCATAAAGCAGTACTTCCTTAAAATAAACAGAAGAAGTGTTAGGAATATAAATGTGAAGTTGCCTCTAGAACCCCTACCTGCTAAATAATCCCTAGGTTCTAATGATCAAAAGTGTAAGTTCCATAGTTGAAAGCATAAAACTCAAAAGTGTTATTTCAGAAGTTCTTGGAAAATGTCAAAGTTCTAGAATTTAATATTTGATAAATATTCTGTATTCCACCCATCTCTTCTGTTGTCTGTCTGGAGGTCTTTGCATGCATCCCTAATTTGACACTACCAGCTGAGCCAGAACAACTTTAAGTGTATATGTCTATATTATCACCTCTTTGAACCTGTTTATTATTACAGATGTGCTGTATTTGTCCACATTTGGCATCCACGAATAGCAGGACATTCCTGTATTTAAAAGCTCTCAGATAGCTGGGTGTTTTCTCTCACAAAGCAATCATATGTGTGGCTTGTCCCTGTTGGACAGTCTGACAATTTAAAGAGATTTTTTTAACTAGAGAAAAATGAAATGGTTATTTCCCTCCTCTCTTCTCTTTCCCTGGAAGTTTCCACCTGCCATTATGCAAAATGCATAAGCAACCAACTTTTACATCTGAACGAAAAGAAGATAGGGAGGCTAGTGAGAGGGGAACTTGGGAATAGTTACAGCTTTTGAGGGCTTTGTCATGAGCCCAGAACATGTTAAATAAAATCAGACCCAGGCAAAAGTTGCATCTCACTCCACCCTCTCTAACTATTGGTTTAATGTGAAAGATAATGAATCTGGGTTTATTTAGTCAGTATCAAATCAAAAACAATAGGTAACTCTGGCATGATACCTGGAGAGACATTTGGATTTGTCCTTGCTTCTTCCTGCCTTTTCTCACATTCCTGAATATTCCTTGCCCCTTTAGGACTTGATGTAATACAAGCTTCATAAAATAGCCAGGCCAAAGTATAATAGGGACCCACTATAACACAGCTCTCTGTTAAATGGATACAAGCAAAAATAGGTCAAATCGTGTTCTCAAAAGCATGAAGTGATATCATACGTGCTATACAGGAAAGTCAGCCCGGAGGAGGTTAGCGGCGAAAGTGGAGAGGTTCCATTTCATTCTCTCTCTTGCTATTTGTGTGGTATGAGTAGATGCTTTGGACGCTCTGACTGCCACAGGCAAGGAGAGTGCGTGTCCATCGTGCTGCCTTTCCAGATACTATTTAGAAGCATCTATTGAAGGGAGGTTGATACATAGCTTATTGGTTTTTCTTTCACAATGGAGGCTTCCTATGTTTTATCCTTACGTTCAGTAGCATTGTTTTTCCCTAAACTCTAAATCCATAAGCCATCAGTAGACACAGATGGGGACATAGGTTCATGGCATTTCTGATGTGTATACATCACCCAGGGAAATCCCCTTGCACTCTTCTGGGGCAGAAAACTAGCTGTGTCTTGCTGTCCCATCCTCAGTATTTCCATTGCCCCATCTTTAATTTTCTGTATTTCCTTCCTGTTTCTTAGGCAGCCTCATCACAGTTTGGCCAACTTAATCAGAATACAGTGGTATGCTTGTAAGACAGGGCCTGTCCCACACAGTGAGCAGCCTTTCTGTAGGACTATTCTTGGCAGCGCTACAGTCGGTTTAGGAAAAGCAGCTGTGAACACTGGTTTCGTGTGCAGTGAACACTGCATTATTAGACCTTCTCTGCTACTTTTACTTGTAAAAGAGTGGGGGGACATTTCTGATTCTGTATTGTTTTCTAAAAGTACATGACCAATGTTACTTCTTTTCTGAAAGTTTTTTTATATATTCAGAAAAGAATAAAAGCATGATTTTTTGAGTCCAGTTTAAAGATGGCAGTGGAAGGGCATTCTACGGACCAGTGCTGCCACATAGAAATATAATGCAAAGCACAAATGCAAGCCACATATGTAACTTTAAATTATCTCATAACCTCTTTTAAAAAGTAAAAAGAAACAGATGAAATTAATTTTAATAATACATTTTAGTTAACCTAATATTCAACTACTGTCATTTTGATATGTAAGTGTTGAAAACAGAAAACTTAAAAGTGAGATACTTTATAGTCTTTGTAATAAAATTTCATTATCCGGCATGTATTTTATACTTAACAGTGCATCTCAAATCAGACTGGCCACGTTTAAAGTGTCCAGTAGCCAGAATGACAGTTGCCACTGAAGTGGACAGCACAGCTATAGAGTAAGATGAGAATATAGACTGTAGCCTGTATTATAGAATATAGACTAAGAATCTCTGGCAACCTGTTTTGAAACAGAGCTGCTGCTTCTGTGCTAATGATATAGATGGTATTTTTCCTTCTAGAAATTTTATTGTCCTTAATTGATATCATTTCAAGGAGTTAGAAAGGAGAAGGGTAAAAGGCAATTTGCAAAGGCAGTGACATAAACGTGTCAATTCACCTTACTTACTCTTGGCCCTATTTGAAGCAGTTCTTGGAGAATATCTTTAGCTTAGTATAAGGATTACTGTTGCCGCCTCTGCATTTCATCTAATGTGTCAAGGTGAACAGCTATACGTGGATCACCAGTTATTTCAAAGGATTGCTGTAAACGTCGACCACCCACACCCATGCAGTTGTACATGGGAGAGTTTACTTTGTAAGAGCGATTTTCTGGAAGCAATTTCCCCTTTGAAAATGAAGTTGGAAATATGATTTTCCTGGATCTATCTGCTTAGACCATATTGTCTATTGTCTTCACATTCCTTTATGAAAAGTTTAAATATGACAAAGCTATTTTTAAACTGATAGAGCATGTATTCAGAGATAAATGCATTAACCTCTGAAAAGAGCAACAGACAACAAAATGAAGACTTGTTCTTCTCTCACTTCTTTATTACTCACTTCTCATCTTCTTTTTCACACCCTGAAACCCTCCAGCTGCTCATCTATAACTTGCACTGACAGTGATTCTGGAAATTCACCTGATCAGACACTGGTTTATCCCTGGAAGCCTAAGAAACTTTTTTTTTTTAACTTTCATAGAAAAAAATAGAATACATAGCTGGCACTGCTTGGAATAGAATTTCCAGTATGCTTAAATTTCATGAATACAAACTGGATTTAATGGCTTTAAAATTTAAAACAATCACCTTTAGTTTATCGACTGAACTGGATTTTTGAGCATTGATAGGTGTGATTTAACTATTTTTTTAATACTATTTTTTATTATTTAACACAATACTGTATTTTAACTTTTTTTTTTTTTTCGCGGTACGCAGGCCTCTCATTGTTGTGCCCTCTCCCCGTTGCGGAGCACAGGCTCCGGACGCGCAGGCCCAGCGGCCATGGCTCATGGGCCCAGCCGCTCCGCGGCATGTGGGATCTTCCCGGACTGGGGCACGAACCCGTGTCCCCTGCATCGGCAGGCGGACTCCCAACCATTGCGCCACCAGGGAAGCCCCTGATTTAACTATTTTGATGGATTTAAGGTAAACGGTTGAAAGAAAAAGCAGTTAATTTTATCTGCACAGTTCAGTCGTTTTAAAGCTCTATGGGGCAGCCTCTGTGTTTCAGGCAATGAGGTTGATGCTGGAGATAAAAAGATGACTCAGTTAGCCACAGTCTCAGGCCTCAGTGATGAGTGTTCAATAGGAAACGTAATAGAAGTAAACCAGTAGCCAAGATACAATATATGACTATCAACGTATGTACATAAATAGTATTTGAGGGAATTTATGGGGTGCTGGGAGAGTATAGAGGTGATGCTTCGTGGGGAGTAGCTAGAATAGTGAAGGAAGGAGTCAAGAGGGACCAGTGGACTAAGACACTAAGGGACCAAGTGCCTACGAGCTCAGTGCAGTCACTGTATAGGATATTGGTGGTAAGAGTAAAAGAGCTAGAGAGAATGGAGTTACGGTCAGAGATTAAGACCAGGATTGGGACATGCGAGTGGGTGCTGACCTACAGCAAAGGGTAAAGTTCCGGAGATGCTAGAAGTAGAGGCTGGTGGGGCTCTTGTGCTCAGTGGAGGTGGAAATTCCCTCAAGATGACGGCAGGAGCTGTTGTGCAGGGGATACTTTATAATCAACCACTTATTTATCGTCTCTAACTTAACATGACCCGCGTGGGATGGTGATAGCCCCACCCCCCAAATATTCTCCTCCTCTCAGGTTCCAGTCCTCAGTAAATGCCACTTAACATGTATTCATTTGCTCATGGCAAAATCTTAGCAGTCATCCTTGATACTTTCTTTTCCTCATTTCCATGGTTCATACGTCACACGTTCCAATGATAATGTCATTTATAATCAACCACTTATTTATCGTCTCTAACTTAACATGACCCGCGTGGGATGGTGATAGCCCCACCCCCCAAATATTCTCCTCCTCTCAGGTTCCAGTCCTCAGTAAATGCCACTTAACATGTATTCATTTGCTCATGGCAAAATCTTAGCAGTCATCCTTGATACTTTCTTTTCCTCATTTCCATGGTTCATACGTCACACGTTCCAATGGTAATGTCACAAAAGCACTTTTTTTTTTTTTTTGCGGTACGCGGGCCTCTCACTGCTGTGGCCTCTCCCGTTGCGGAGCGCAGGCTCAGCGGCCATGGCTCACGGGCCCAGCCGCTCCGCGACACGTGGGATCTTCCCGGACTGGGGCACGAACCCGCGTCCCCTGCATCGGCAGGCGGACTCTCAACCACTGCGCCACCAGGGAAGCCCACAAAAGGACTTTTAAACGCTATCCTGTACACTCTGTCTCCATACCCCAAAACTACTGTATTAGTCTGCCTGATCCATCACAATTAGCATCCTAACTAGATGTCTTCCTTCCCTCCTCACCTCCCACCAATTCCTTTCCTTTCTTTAGTGGTCTCCAAAATTTTTACTGTGAATCATTATTAGTAAAAACATCTTGAGCATGTGCCTCTACGGTATGCACATTTAGTTATAAATTACATGCACGCACTACTGTGTTCCTGTACCAATACACTAGATATATATTTAAAACGTATGCAAAGGGAGAAATGTTAAAAGATGAAAATGAAGTCGTTTTAAATGTTTTAATTGTGCCTGCTGATAATACAAAACCTTTTTGCTGTCACTAAAAGTTATTAATAATGAGAACAGTACGATTTGTATGTCCCATTACTTTTCCAGATCTGGATGTAACACTCCATATTATGGTAATTCCCAGTTCTACTTCATAGTGCAGTTGATTTTGATTCTTCATTTGATGGCGGTCATGTCAGAAAAACCTAACTCACGTAGACACAGATGAAAGACGTACATGTTTAAATTTTGCCTTTTAAACATCGTACTCATTTTTACATACTATTCACTAGTTGTGAAAATTATTTTCTTCAGTTAGGAAGTATCCATCTTCTCTAATGCCAAGCCATTGTTTTTAAGGTTATAGCCCATGTTCAATATCCACTGAAACCCTTTGTTTGGGAGATTTTTCTACAGTTGGTAAAATCCTTCTTCCAAGTTTGCTAAGTATTAAGACATGTGATTTGATAAGCGGCACCCCATTTGGGGGAACATATATAACAGTGACAATATCTGCAAACACCCATTTACAATTTTTCTTCCATTGTACACATTAAAAAACTTTTTTTGAACAGCAGTTGCCATCTTTTATATCCTTTAAAGGGGTAGACTAAATGAGTTTGTTTCAAAATATCTGCCAAGTAGCATCCTGCAGAAAACCTTTCTCATCAAGAAGCAGGTCATCAAACTTTAAAAAAGAAAAATGCATAGATGACCTTTAAGTATTACACCATGCAGCATGTGCCACCAGTATGTAGGTGCCTAAGATTTTCATGGCCACACCCCGTCTTACTACTTACTTTTACAAAAACTCTACGATTTAAAGATCTTGGTTTTATAAAAGTAATCACATTGCTGATATCCAATAGCCCCATAAATTCGAATGCACCAGAATATGCTGACAGCAATGGAACGAGGGAGCCCCTGTCCTCCTGGCCATGGTGGAGATCGTGTTCTTCCCTCAGCATTCCTCTAGAGAGAGAGGGACCAAGTGAAGGCACTAGGGTCATTCCACACAGTAAATGTTAGTAGCAGTTTAATAAAAATAAATGAAACGAGAATTGTGTTTCTTTTCTCTGCATTCCCAGGAGTTTTTTTGTCAACACATGTAGTGCATGCACAGAAATTAAAACCCAAATCTGCTGCCCATTCTTCATTTGCCTCCCATTGCTCTGAGAATAAAGTTTAAAATCTTTTAATTACCATGATTTCTGTATTCATGCATAATGTGGACCCTGCCTACCTCTCAAACTCATCTTGTGGATTCACTAGCAGCATGCTACATGGGCCTTCTTTCCGTTCCCTGATCGCACCAAGCTCTTTTTCACACCGGTCCCTTCCCTTCCCATGCTCTATGCCCTGGCCTTGAATGTTCTTCTCCATACCCATCACCTTGCTGACCACAGAGATCCTTTGGATCTCACATCAAATCTCTCATCAAATGTGATGGGATGTCACATCTCTCCAGACATCCCATCTGACCCCTTCAATCTAAATTATTCCTCCTCCTTATATGCGCTCATCGCATATCTCACTTTGGCTTAACTGCACTTAATCATGATTTGTAATTATGTGTTTATTCATGAAGTTATTTGTCTGTCTCACTCAGGAAGCACCAAGGGTGCAGTAGCTTTTCTCCCAACCCATTCCAATGGGCCTTTCTATCATAACACTCCTTGTTTGAAATTTATGGTATTCTCCATAATACTCTTTACCATCCTCTTCTCTGTTATCTACCCACCTCCTTGTGACACCTGAAAATTCATTTGGCTTCTGGGACGTTTATTCAACAAAGATTTATAAGTGTCAACAATGTGCCTGTACTGTGCTAGGCAGTTGAGATAAAACAGTACACACCATGAAACTTAGAAATACATTGCTTTGAATGGTCTTCCACTTTTAAAAAGGAAGACTCCACTTATAAACATCAGTGTTGCATTCACTTAATATAGCAGGAGTTCATAACCTTTACTGGGTTTCATCCTCTGAGTTTGTTAAGAGCTCTGATCCCCTTTCACAGTGAAAAATGCACAAATCCTAACAGTGTATATACAGTTTTAAGAGGTTCATGTAGCCCCTGAAGCTCACAGTTGGGTGACACTTCTTAAATCAATCATCTTGGGAACCAAAATATTTACATTCTCTTCTTAAAACCCTGGGATAGAGAAAGACAAAAAGGTGAAATGGAGAATAAAGAAGTGTGCCACAACTTCTGTCTCTGGAGGAAGGGAAGGGAGTGGATTATAGGAGAAAACCTTTTCTCGTTGCTGCCTGATACCATAGTTACAAAACACTGGTCCAGAACAGCAGTCTCCACAATTGTGTGTGTGAATCCTTGAAAGTATTTTGAAAAGTGAGGTCTGTCCATGCATATTTTTAAGTTAAAATCTAAAATATTCCATTTTAGGTTAAATAATCGCAAAGGATATAATTATCAGTGAACAGAAACACACTTAACTACGACTATTATATATCTTTTTAAATGTGCCAGTGAAATATGAATGTCACAGTGATTGATACCCACCATAAATCTAAATAACACACGAAGAACTTCTTCTCATTGCATCCTCTTAGATTGGTACACAATTACATAAAATAGTGGTGGCCAGGCTTCTCCACTATAAAGTTACTCTTTTCAATACGTAATTAATATATATATTGTAGGGAGGTATTGTGAGAGTTTAGGATTGTCTCTTTCATCATCAAACTCTCATTTATTTATTTATTATCAGTACAGTTTCATGGATTTCTGCTCAATCAGTGAGTTAACAGTCCATTACAAATATCATCTATTTTTATCATCAAGTTGTCCCAGTCTTGGGACAAACTGTCTTCTGTGTCTTTTGGCATATCCCCATGAATCTTAGAAATCTTTACTTATGGCACAGTAAGATGTTGCAGGATCGATGTATAATTGGTATTTTTCGCACAGCTATCCCAACATCACCCCCCCAACATAGAGGCTCCACATTGTACTGACAGACAAATATCTAGTTACTATAACTCAGTCATATAGAAATGTGGAGAATTTTATTTTATTAAAAAGTATATAAATTATTTTGCTTCATGAATTTTAATACCCCCATCCTTACAACACAGTAAAATGTTGTATAAGTTGGATAAGCTCCATAAGATGGATTGTTAAAGTGACCCCAGACCAGGGGGAGAATTTCAAAGGTGCTCAGTGACACAAAGCCAATATGTCACTACAATGACAAAAATTAAGAAGCTGAGTTTACTCCACTAGTGAATATCTGATTTTGCAGCCCCACCTCATTATTAGTGCAGTTAATATTATATATTATCCTTTAGTAATTTTAGATGAAAGATATTTAAAATCATGGTATTGATATTATCTTTCTTGACATTGTTTTTATTGACACTATCATACTTAATCTTTACACAGTCATGTTAAAATATGTGGTATTAAGAAGTGAAGAAATTGCTAACTAAAAAAAGTAGTTTAGATTAAGGAGACCTTATGAATATTACATATACTTTCCTGAAAATCAGAGAAAAACATCATGTACTGTTCTGTCGAGATAATGTGACACTTTGTAATCCTTTTAGTTTTTTTTTTTAACCTGGTCTGTAAAGAGAATAATTTGAATTGTTCTTTTAATAGTACAGTTCAACAATACAACGAAATGGCAATACTTCAGAAAATGAACTAATGATAATTGTCAGGAATTATAGTCTAGGCAACCTCTGAAATTGGAATGCAAAGTAGGCTTCAAATTATTTTCACAGATTTAACCAGAGGGATGATTTCAACTCAGCTACCTGTTTTTTTTTTTTTTTTTTTTTTTTAGCTACCTGCTTTTAATATTTAACTTTCCTCAAGTCATTAAGGTAGATAAGCATCTGAGTACTGAGAAGAGTAAATTAAAATCCCACTGTCAGAAGGGACAGGAAAAAGCAGTGGTCAAAGACAAGAACCTCAGTAGTCCTATGCCTGGTGAAGAAAGTTACTTAATGGCCATTAAATCCGAAATGTTCAGCTTTGCTTTAGATCCTTGGGGAAATGTTCTCTATCCATGTTACTCTGCCCACACTGGAAACAATGATTATATCGGCACATAAATAGAATATTTACTTTAAAGAAAAGTTGAGGCTCTTCAAAGTATTATCCAATACTTGAGTTGGCTGTTGATGATTGTGAAAACCTTACAGAAACCTTACAGCGTTTCAGGTAAAAATTCCTCATCCAGTTATGACTCCATGAAAGGGACTGGCTTACCTGTAACGAGTGATTATTATCTATAGTTAATTGAGTGAACAAGAGAAGAAAAAATAAAACCTATTAGAATAGAAAATATGGGTAAGGCAGGGTAAGATCTGTAGGGAAAAATCACTAGAAAAGACTGTAGCTCTGCAAAAAAATGGCCTTGTACATGAAGTAAGAATGGGAAGGGAGTGATTCAAGGAAAATGATTGGTGGGAGGGGCTTTGAGAGAAAGAAAATCCAAATTGTTATCTTACCATGGAGGACCAGCAGAGTTGCTGTTGCCAGATTTCCAAATTACACCACAGATTTCCACTCTGAAGTAGCTTCCTGCAAATAACTGCTGAGATATTCATCTTTGGAAATGGACAATTAAGATATTAGCAAATTTTGATTATTATTTATCTATTAATGATCAAAACCCCAAACTCTATAAACAGTATTGTAGAATTTCAAAGCTAATAAGTAGTTAGAGAAAGTGGGGTAGTCATGATCTTGGGGGGAAAGCTGAAGCAGAAAATACAGGGTTTTCCGATTTAATGGAAATGTACAGAGGGCTAAAGACTTGTTCAAGAGGACAAACTTTTGGGTGGTTCTGAAGGTCATAGTGAACTAGAGAGTTAATGTAAATGAACAAATAATTTGGGTTAGAATTGTTCTAAATTTGAGGAATTTCACAGGCTCATCTAGATAAATGAAGCAACAGATCTAAAATGAAATAATGTTCAGCCTCTTGGTGATTGTTGAATTTTATAGAAAACAGGACTCATGGGATAGCATGGCT
Organism: Neophocaena asiaeorientalis asiaeorientalis; assembly: GCF_003031525.2. NCBI lineage: Eukaryota > Metazoa > Chordata > Mammalia > Artiodactyla > Phocoenidae > Neophocaena > Neophocaena asiaeorientalis. Next base: position 2,495,375 of record NW_020173731.1, on the reverse strand, counting down.
TAAAATTGTAGAGCCTTTTTTACATTAGCTAATATTCGACCATGATATTTCAGGTAACCCCAGCTGGTGGGGAGACGGTGACTTTTGCCATGTGGAGAGAACGATTTTAGATGACATGCATCTGGATTCTGTTCTCTTATCAAGAGTCAGAGGAGGATTAAGACTTCCTGTCACAGAAGCATGGCTCAGAAACAGATCAGAGGGGAAAAAAGTATAAGGAAGTACTGCTCCTCACAAATCAGCTTTACTCTCTTGGAAAAACATGTCGCTGACATTTTGTAGAGTTGTTCGGAGGAAAATAATCTTAGAAACGCAGTTGATAAAGACCAAGCATTTAAAAGACCTGCAATTTAAAATATACTTTTCAAACTGAGAACGCTGAAAATTCTCTTAAGTTCATGTTGTATTGGGTTGGCCAAAAAATTCATTCGGGTTTTTCCTGGAACATGAAAACCCGAACGAACTTTTTGGCCAACCCAATACTTTCGGTCACTAAGAATGACTACTCCAATGAAGACTGACCAAGCGTAAAGACAAGGATACTTTCAGAAGTGGAATCATTAACAACTATGAAAAACAGGGCAGAGAATTATCCTTCATCACACCGCAGTGTATAGTAAGGTATAAAAACTCATACTTTAGTAAACAGAGTTATGGTTCAGAAATATTGACTCAAACATTCTCAATCATCTTTTATTTTCTTTATAACATTAGAGTCCTTCAAGATATTTTTTACTTTGATATTTAGATAATATTTACAGAGATTCCCAGTGGCAATTGCTGTCCAATTTTGACATGTGTGTTTATCAAATAAATAGCATTCCTGAGAGATCTCTGCCCTCACAAAGTTTATTCAGGGCTGGTATGCTATATGCTGAATCTACGCAGGCAATGTTATAACATCAGTAAGGGGGGAGTTAAAAGGAAAAAAACTACTCAAAATTTCTGCACCTCCAGAAAGTTAGCCCTAAGCTCAAGGTCTGCTACATGGTAGATATTCACTAGGTGATTGTTGAAATCCACAGTTTCCATGTTCACATACTTTTACCTTTAATATCCTTGCCTATATATATTCATTATTTTATATAGTTGTAATCAGAATAAAGACAACTTTGTTTTCTCTTTCACTTTACGTAACACAATCATAATAGTAGAGTTGACTGACTTCACATAAACACTGACTTCTTAAATGACATTTATTTATCTCAATATTGTGCTATTCAAAATATAGTTCAGGAAATATTTTCTTTCATACTGACTTTTTCCTTTGCTAGAAATTCTTGCCCAGGTTAAATTGTATACTCTTGCCTCCTTTATCAAAGGTAAGGTGACCATATGTGTGTGGGTTTATCTCTGGGCTTTCTATCCTGTTCCATTGATCTATCTTTCTGTTTTTGTGCCAGTACCATACTATCTTGATTACTGTAGCTTTGTATTATAGTCTGAAATCAGGGAGCCTGATTACTCCAGCTCCATTTTTGTTTCTCAAGATTGCCATGGCTATTCGGCGTCTTTTATGTGTCCATACAAATTGTGAATTTTTTTGTTCTACTTCTGTGAAAAATGCCAGTGGTAATTTGATAGGGATTGCATTGAATCTGTAGATTGCTTTGGGTAGTAGAGTCATTTTCACAATGTTGATTCTTCCAATCCAAGAACATGGTATATCTTTCCATCTATTTCTATCATCTTTAATTTCTGTCATCAGTGTCTTATAATTTTCTGCATACAGGTCTTTTGTCTCCTTAGGTCGGTTTATTCCTAGATATTTTATTCTTTCTGTTGCAATGGTATTCTTTCTGTTGGTGGGAAGTAAGGGTGAGCTTGATAAGAAATAGGGCAGTGATCCTTAGCTGTAAGGAATCTGCCATGTAGTTGGTTAAGTGGATCAATGGAGTGATAAATACTTATGGTGTCAAGTGAGCTTCTTGTAAACTTCCTACATTGGAAGTTTCCAAGATAGTGAACTTTCATCTTTCTTAGGCCATCCTATTGATCTTATCTGATTAAGGAAAATTGCCTTAAATTTGGGTTTGGAATCACTATTGGGGAGGAAAATACTGGGCCTCTGTAACCATGAGATTTTGCTACCTTGAAAAGCTATCAGATGTTAATAAGTGTTCCTAGTTGGTGATGAAGATGTTAGTGATTCTTCTAAAGTGAAAGGGTTAAACCTTCTTTAAGTTTTAAAAGGTTACATCCAGTAAGGATGGAGAAGCCCAGGTTCTGGGATAGCCTATTCAGGTATTGTCATGCAGAGTTGTAAGAACAATAGCAAAGGTTAGGGAGCTGGTAAGGAGAAGGGAAAGAAAAGGAAGTTGATTTAAGGGGTCTATACAAGAGGCATGATGTTCTTCACCGTGAGATGAGGCATTAGTAGCATCACAGGCTTCTTAGAATGCTGAGGAGGCTCTGCAAAGACTAAAAACCTTGAGGAAACATACTTTAAACCTTTACTATACATAGGCCTGGCCAAGTCTCCCTCCAGAGAGAAACAAGATTATCCCAGCAGAGTCAACTAAGAAGCAGACTCTTTTTACTGGAGTATGTAACCAAAACATGATTGATTTGCCTGCCATTCATTCATTTCTCTAACAAATGCTTATTGAATTCCCACACGTACACTCTTCTAGGTTCTGAGAATACCGAATGCGACATGGCAGACAAACCCTTTCTATTACCATGAAGACATTTAAACTAATTGTTGTAATAAGCTTGTGATGAGAGTAATGCTAGGGAAGTACAGGATGATGTAGCTACAAATATCAAGTGATCCTGATGTTGTCGAGGGGATCAGGAAATGGCTCCATAAGGATGTCTAATTTAGCATGAGTAAAAAGTATCCCAGAGAAGGACAGGGAATCAGTATTCTGGGCAGAGCAAATAATAACTAATGAATGAAAGAAGGAAAAGAAAAAGTGGCGTATTTGAGGAAGTTAAAGAAATGTTCAGGATGGGCCCCAAGGGTAGACTTTGAGAGGGTTGGGGGTTAGAAATGAAGCTGAAACAGAAGGTAAGCCCTAGAACATATGAGCCACTTTAAAGAGTTTGGACTAAGTGAAATGGGAATCAATTGAATAGTTTTATGCAGTGGAAAATACTTGATTGATTTATGTTTATTAAGGGGCACTCTGGCTGCTGTGTGAATGCATTTAAGACAGATGGACTTAAGTCAGAAAGACTGGTTAGGAAGCTGCTGAAATAATATAGATGAGACAAAATGGTGGACTGGACTATAGTTTTAGCAATGGGAATGGAGAGAAGTGAAAGGAATTGAGAGAAAAAAGGTAAATCAGCAAGACTTAGGGTTGATTTGATAAGACTGGGTGAGAGGAAGAATAAAGGATTATACTGAAGTTCCACTTGGGAAACTTAGTGGTTAATGGTGTTATTCACTGTGATAAAAAATTAAATAAGAATAGGTTTAAGAAGTTAAAGGATTTCATTTGGAGAAGTGCTGAGTTTGAGATGGCCAGGAGTCATCTTAAGTGAAGATGTTTCATAAGCAGTTAGTTGTATAGATACAGAATTCAGTAGGGAGACTTGACCTAGAAATATGTATTTGAGAGTCATCAGCAAATAGACAGTAATAGAAATAATTGAAGGGATATGGTTATCCAGGGAACATGATAAGAATAGAAGCCTGAGGGACAAAGGTAGTTAAGAGGAGGATGAAAGAAAATGATCCCATGAGGTTGATGGAAAAGAATTAACTTGAATGGTTAAAAAAAAAAAAAAAGCCACCATAAAAATGTACTGATTTGGAAATAAGAAGCAAAGACTGATTGGGAGTCATCATCTATGCCATTTGCAGCTGTAAAGATCAGGCAAAAGAAGGACAGAGAATGGTGCACTGAATTTAGTGACAAGGATGAGATCACTTCCAGTAGCGTTTGCAAGGCAAGCAACTGTAGCACTCCATTTTCTTCCTTTGCTTGTAAATCAGAGCACTGGGCTGTGAGAATTACGTGAAAGTTAAGAATACATGGAATACAGAGGAAGACCTCTTCTTTGAGTCAAGTGCATAGCTATCACCATCACATTCATGGTGATCCTTTAGGAGCTATTTCTGCTCACTCTGGAGTCCTCAGCTTTGTTATTGCTAAGTGGTGTCGATTTGCTTAGTTTTAGGGAGATAACATACTATTTGAATAAACTGTTGAAAGATTTTTTTTTAATCCAACAAAACAAACATGTTTTAATGCATAAGGATTCATTTTAATTATCCACAAGCATTAATGTTTCAATTGAGAAAAATATTTACTTGTATAAATTTGTTGTTTTCTGGACCTTAGTTTTTAATGTCTTAGAAAACAAAAGAGCACCTTCAGAGTTTGAATGTACAGTTTTGTCACCATTCAAAGATACGAGTCTGTACTTTAGGATACTATGTGCTATTTGATGAATAATGACTACATTGGTGTAGGCAATTCTGTAAGGTCATGAATTTTTTAAAGAAGTGGGAATAAATAATAATTCTTTACTTTGATGGCCTTGGTTTAGTACTTGAGGGACTCTTCTTTATTTTTCTTTTTTTTTCAAGCTTGGAGTTTGAGTGGCTATGTTCCTGAAGTCTTGTATCTTGAAGAATAGTAGAAAAATAAGGCACAATAGAGAGGGAATAGATAGCATTATTGATTTAGATAAGTAGTCCTAGTGCATATTTTTGAGTAAATTTTCATTCTTTCCAGTATCTTTAGGAAATTATGGCAGTGGATCCTCACCCTAATATAACCTGCTATAGGGTGGATTTCCACATAATGTGAATTTGCCTTGCACTCCTCCTAAAGATATTTAGTCTTTAGAATTAATAAGATTTTACTGGTGAGGAAAAATAGTATGTCGTAGTTAAACCTCCAAGCTTGAATCCTGTCTCCTGGCTCTACCACATATGCATTGTGTGTCTTAAGTTTTATAGCCTCTCTAGTCTCAGTTTCTTCTGTGAAAAATAGAATCTTCCCCAGAGAGTTGTTGTAAAGATTAAATAAGTTAATATTTTTAAAAGAGCAATGCCTACCACATAGTAGGCACTATCTATGCATACAAGATTTTACTCAGTCTCATTACGTAGACCTGTATTAATAATGAGAATCCTTTTTATTATGAGTTACATATGTTTATTGAGTGGTACAATGAATTCATTATTACATTTTACAGTATTATTCCAGTTGTAATACTGAGTAAACATAAACACTGTCTTGCATTGACCTTCATTTGACTGATGAAATACATCATTCAATGTATCTGGCTAGGATGATTGTTCAGCTGTATTTTTTTTCCCTTGTTTAAAAGGGTTTTAATATAAAGCAGATAATTTTTTGCAACATTTCCCAAACTTTTCATTATCCAATTGGCTGAGGCTTCTCAACGATTATCATTTCACAACAATATCTCCATTTTCACCTTCTTTAAATGAATTGGCCTAATAGATACGCCCTTAAAACAGAGCTTCACTCTCAACATATTTTTAATTTTGTATTCAAACAGTATGAAGAAAACAGGATCAGGGAATTCAGCCATAAAAGTGAATGGGTTACTGATACATGCTACATCATGGATGCAACTAAGTGAAAGAAGTCAGGCACGAAAGGCTCTATATTGTATGGTTCCATATTTATGAAATGTCCAGCAGTGGCAAATCCATACACACGGAAAACCCCTGGTTTCCAGGGGTTTGGAAGAGGGAAATAGGGAATGACTCCTCAAAATGGGTGTATGTTTCCTCTTGGGGTGATGAAAATGTTTTGTAGCTGGACAGTGGTGATAGTTGCACAACCTTGTGACAGTAGTAAATTCCACGGAATGGTACAGTGAATTGTAAAATGATCAAAATGGTGGATTTTGTGTTATGTTCATTTTACTACAATGAAAAGGAGAAAGAATTAGGGAAAGGCTTAGAGTTTGGGAAACTAAGGTGAACTGGTCAAGAAAAAGACAGCTCTACTGTTCAGTGTTCTCTCAGCTCTCCCAGTGCATTAATCCTCAGCAAAAAGTAGCCTGAACTTGTCGATGATAGTCATTCAACACAGTCCAGGGAAAAGTAAATAAAATAAAATCCAACTCTTCTTCTTTTTTTTTTTTTAGAGGGATATTGTTTTACTACTAATTACCAGCATTTAGTAATGATAAGCCAAACATTAAGCCTTTAGGAAATTTGTGAACTCCTTCATTTCTTACAATAACTCTGTCAGATTGGTACCAGTATTTATCACCATTGATGAAGAAACTCAGTTTCAGCGGAAGACACTGAGGCACAGAGAGGTTGAATGTAACTTGTCCATAATTGCCCTAGCTGCTATGCTAGTCTGCTTCATCAACTGGCTGAGTAATATTCCATTGTGTATATGTGCCACATCTTCTTTATCCATTCATCCGATGATGGACATTTAGGTTGTTTCCATCTCCGGGCTACTGTAAAAACAGCTGCAATGAACATTTTGGTACATGACTCTTTTTGAATTATGGTTTTCTCAGGGTATATGCCCAGTAGTGGGATTGCTGGGTCATATGGTAGTTTTATTTTTAGTTTTTAAAGGAACCTCCATACTGTTGTCCATGGTGGCTGCCTCAATTCACATTCCCACCAGCAGTGCAAGAAGGTTCCCTTTTCTCCACACCCTCTCCAGCATTTATTGTTTCTAGATTTTTTGATGATGGCCATTCTGACTGGTGTGAGATGATATCTCATTGTAGTTTTGATTTGCATTTCTCTAATGATTAATGATGTTGAGCATTCTTTCATGTGTTTGTTGGCAGTCTGTATATCTTCTTTGGAGAAATGTCTATTTAGGTCTTCTGCCCATTTTTGGATGGGGTTGTTTGTTTTTTTGTTATTGAGCTGCATGAGCTGCTTGTAAATTTTGGAGATTAATCCTTTGTCAGTTGCTTCATTTGCAAATATTTTCTCCCATTCTGAGGGTTGTCTTTTGGTCTTGTTTATGGTTTCCTTTGCTGTGCAAAAGTTTTGAAGTTTCATTAGGCCCCATTTTTTTGTTTTTATTTCCATTTCTCTAGGAGGTGGGTCAAAAAGGATCTTGCTGTGATTTATGTCATAGAGTGTTCTGCCTATGTTTTCCTCTAAGAGTTTGATAGTTTCTGGCCTTACATTTAGGTCTTTAATCCATTTTGAGCTTATTTTTGTGTATGGTGTTAGGGAGTGATTTAATCTCATACTTTTACATGTACATGTCCAGTTTTCCCAGCACCACTTATGGAACAGGCTGTCCCTTCTTCACTGTACATTCCTGCCTCCTTTATCAAAGGTAAGGTGACCATATGTGTGTGGGTTTATCTCTGGGCTTTCTATCCTGTTCCATTGATCTATCTTTCTGTTTTTGTGCAAGTACCATACTGTCTTGATTACTGTAGCTTTAGTATTATAGTCTGAAATCAGGGAGCCTGATTCCTCCAGCTCCGTTTTTCGTTCTCAAGATTATTTTGGCTATTCGGGGTCTTTTGTGTTTCCATACAAATTGTGAAATTTTTTGCTCTAGTTCTGTGAAAAACGCCAGTGGTAGTTTGATAGTGATTGCATTGAATCTGTAGATTGCTTTGGGTAGTATAGTCATTTTCACAATGTTGATTCTTCCAATCCGAGAACACGGTATATCTCTCAATCTATTTGTATCATCTTTAATTTGTGTCATCAGTGTCTTATAATTTTCAGCATACAGGTCTTTTGTCTCCTTAGGTAGGTTTACTCTTAGATATTTTACTCTTTTTGTTGCAATGGTAAATGGGAGGGTTTCCTTGATTTCACTTTCAGATTTTTCATTAGTGTATAGGAATGCCAGGACATTTCTGTGCATTAATTTTCTATCCTGCTACTTTACGTGTTTTTCTGTCTTCTCATTTTGCTTATCTCACTGTGTTTGGGGTCTCCTTTTTGCAGGCTGCATGTTCGTAATTCCCGTTGTTTTTGGTGTCTGTCCCCAGTGGCTAAAGTTGGTTCAGTGGGTTGTGTAGGCTTCCTGGTGGAGGGTAGTAGTGCCTGTGTTCTGGTGGATGAGGCTGGATCTTGTCTTTCTGTGGGCAGGTCCACGTCTGGTGGTGAGTTTTGGGGTGTCTGTGGCCTTATGATTTTAGGCTGCCTCTCTGATAATGAGTGGGGTTGTGTTCCTGTTTTGCTAGTTGTTTGGCATAGGGTGTCCAGCACTGTAGTTTGCTGGTCATTGAGTGAAGCTGGGTGCTGGTGTTGAGATGGAGATCTCTGGGAGATTTTCACCGTTTGACATTATTTGGAGCTGAGAGGTCTCTTGTTGAACAGTGTCCTGAAGTTGGCTCCTCCTCCTCAGAGGCACAGCACTGACTCCTGGCTGCAGCACCAAGAGCCTTTCATCCACAGGGCTCAGAATAAAAGGGAGAAAAAGTAGAAAGAAAGAATTACTAGAAGTAGGGAAGGAAGGGAGGGAGGGGGAGAGAGAGAGAGAGAGAAAGAAAGAAAGAAAGGAGGGAGGAGGGAAGGAAGGAAGGAGGGAAGGAAGGAAAAAAGAAGATAAAGTAAAATAAAGTTATGAAAATAAATAAGAAAAAATTAAAAAAAACAACGGACAGATAGAACCCTAGGACAAATGGTGGAAGCAAAGTGATACAGACAAAATCTCATACAGCAGCATACACATACACACTCACAAAAAGAGGAAAAGGGGAAAAATATCATAAATCTTGCTCTCAAAGTCCACCTCCTCAATCTGGGATGATTCATTGTCTAAAGGAGGGAAGGAAGGAAAGAAAGAAAGAAAGAAGATAAAGTAAAATAAAATAAAGTCATTAAAATAAAAAATAATTATTAAGAAAAAACGGATGGATAGAACGCTAGGACAAATAGTGGAAGCAAAGCTATACAGACAAAATCTCACACAGTAGCATACACATACACACTCACAAAAAGAGGAAAAGGGGAAAAAATCATAAGTCTTGCTCTCAAAGTCCACCTCCTCAATTTGGGATGATTCATTGTCTATTCATATATTCCACAGATGCAGGGTACATCAAGTTGATTGTGGAGCTTTAATCCGCTGCTTCTGAGGCTGCTGGGAGAGATTTCCGTTTCTCTTCTTTGTTCTCACAGCTCCCGGGGTTCAGCTTTGGATTTGACCCCGCCTCTGCATGTAGGTCGCCGGAGGGCGTCTGTTTTTCCGCTTAGACAGGACGGGGTTAAAGGAGCCGCTGATCTGGGGGCTCTGGCTCACTCAGGCTGGGGGAGGGAGGGTTACGGAGTGCGGGGCGGGCCTGCGGCGGCAGATGCCGGCGTGACGTTGCACCAGCCTGAGGCCTGCTGTGCATTTTCCCGGGGAAGTTGTCCCTGGATCCCGGGACCCTGGCGATGGGCCACGGGCTGCAAAGCCTCCCCGGATGGGAGGTGTGGATAGTGACCTGTGCTCGCACACAGGCTTCTTGGTGGCGGCGGCAGCAGCCTTAGCGTCTCCTGCCCGTCTCTGGGGTCCGCGCTTTTAGCTGCAGCTCGCACCCGTCTCTGGAGCTCCTTTAAGCAGCGCTCTTAATCCCCTCTCCTCGCGCACCAGGAAACAAAGAGGGAAGAAAAATTCTCTTGCCTCTTTGGCAGCTCCAGACTTTTCCCCGGACTCCCTCCCGGCTAGCTGTGGTGCACTAACCCCTTCAGGCTGTGTTCACGCAGCCAACCCCAGTCCTCTCCCTGCTCTCTGATCGAAGCCGGGGCCTCAGCTTGCAGCCCCGCCCGCCCCGGCGAGTGAGCAGACAAGTCTCTAGGGCTGGTGAGTGCCGGTCGGCACCGACTCCTGTTGCTGTGCTCTCCTCCGCGGCTCCGAAGCTCCCCCCACTCCACCACCTGCAGTCTCCGCCCGCGAAGGGGCTTCCTAGTGTGTGGAAACCTTTCCTCCTTCACAGCTCCCTCCCACTGCTGCAGGTCCCGTCCCTATTCTTTTGTCTCTGTTTTTTCTTTTTTCTTTTGTCCTACCCAGGTACGTGTGGAGTTTCTTGCCTTTTGGGAGGTCTGAGGTCTTCTGCCAGCTTTCAGTAGGTGTTCTGTAGGAGTTGTTCCACGTGTAGATGTATTTCTGGTGTACCTGTGGGGAGGAAGGTGATCTCCGCATCTTACTCTTCTGCCATCTTACCCTCGTCCCTCCAGCTGTATTTTTAATGTATGTCTTCAGCATTCTCAAAACACCTCATGCTTTAAAGATCTCCAGAACTCTGAGTTTAGGCAATCTGTAGCACTTCTGGTGAGAATTTCAGAGACCTCAGGCAATGCTGCCACTTGGTGCCTAGAACCTGTGAGTTATATTCTAGGGAGGCATGTCCCATTTTTTCAATTTTATATCATTTATTCTGTATCTGGTATTCTCCTGTAAGCTCTTTAAGTACCTTTGGCAAGCCATATCATCATCACCAGCCTCATCATCATAATTACTAATTGTGTAGTCCTTTATAAGAACACAGACCCCCACACATGTACACACACATGCACACACACAATACTTGTTTCTCCTGTGAAATAGATTATTATGACCTTATTTTATAGATAAGGAATCTGAAACTCAAAAAAGGTTAAATTGCTCACCTGTAGGCACACAGGTAAGTGACAGAGCTGGAACTGGAGGCTTCTTCCCACCTCCTGCTAACCCCTCTTCCCTCTGTTTTCTGACATTTTCAGCTGCAGCCCTATGACCTCCTGAGATTGTCTTTCCACCCTTGGAAACTCCAGAGAAATTAGAAAAAAAAAGTGTCCCCCTAAGTGGTATTCTACCAGCCTCTGCCAGAGATTTAGTGCAATTAAAGATAAGAAAGTGAAGAGTTATGGATTAAGACAAGTCTGAGCTTTCCTTGCATTTAGCCTTTTCCTAATTTGCAGGAATCACTAATTTGTGGAAACACCTGGCTCTACAGAATGCTGTGTGTGTGTCATTAGTGCAACCTGAGAGATCATGGTGACTTTGTGAAACCTGTGTCTGGAGAAAAATCAGCTCAAGTCTAAGGAAGGTTTTCATTCTTACTTCAATTTATCATGACCAGTTAAATTTCAAATCGCAATAGAGAGGATTAAAATTTCTAAAGAATTTTCTGTGCAGGTGCCATGATCTAGTGCTTTTTGCTGTGAAAGACAGAGGTCACCTAAGTGTGCAGAAAGAGGAAATAGTGGGGTGACTGGGAACCCAGAGTCTGAAAACAGTAGGGATTAGATGGAAATTTCACAGTGTCCTCAAAATCTGAAAATATACATGTCTTTTGACCCGGTGTTTCCACTTCTAGTAATACTTGAACACATCAGCAAAGGTATGGTTATAAGAATGTTCACTGAAGTATTATTTTCCGTAGCGAAAACGAACAAAAACCAAATCCATATTCATCAGTAGGGGCATGCCACATCCATCATCCTGTCGAGTGCTAGGCAGCTGGTAGAAACTATGAGGTAGTATAATGAGTACTAAATGGGAAAAATGACTAAAATTGGTTAAGTGGGGAAAAAAGCCATTTGCAAAACAATGTGGTTAATATAAGACCACTTTTGCAAAAATATTAATGATCATCAAAATGGAAGAGGAATAAAGTAAGGTTAGCACAGAGAAGAAAAACAAGTGGCAGTATGTGTGCTACACTGTGTCTCATTGTTATCATTGAGATGTGAGATTACAGAGAACTTGAATTTGGGGGGATATATTCATTCATTTCACAGGTATTTCTTAGAAGTCAGCTACGTACCAGGTACTGTCTAGGTGCTGAGGATATTCATAGAACTTACATCCTAATTGGAGAAGATAGAAAATTAGCAAATAAATGTATTAACATTAGAATCTTGGGTAAGCAATGTCTATTATTATTAACAATAAGAAGATTTTATTATTGAAGTATAGTTGATTTACAATGTTGTGTTAGTTTCAGGTGTACAGCAAAGTGATCCAGTTGTACATACATATATATATTCTTTTTCAGATTCTTTTCTTTTATAGTTTATTACAAAATATTGAGTATAATTCCCTGTGCTATATAATAAGTCCTTGTTGGTTATCTATTTCATATATAGTAGTGTGTATCTGTTAATCTCAAACTCCTAATTTATCCTTCCCACCTTCTTGTTTTCTATGTCTGTGGGTCTATTTCTGTTTTGTAAATAAGTTCATTTGTATCATTTTTTAAGATTTCACTTAAGCGATATCATATGATATTTGTCTTTGGCTTACTTAGCATGATAACCTCTAGGTCCATTCATATTGCTGAAAATAGCATTATTTAGTTCATTTTTATGGCTGAGTAATATTCCATTGTATATATGTATATATACATGTACACATGTGTGTATGTATATGTGTGTATATATATATATATATATATACACACACACGCACACACCACATCTAATAAGAAAATATTTTTAAGATAGAAATATGAGAAGACCATTACCAAAGAAAAAGGGAGGCAGATCCTATGAAGGTCAGTGGCCTTACTGGAGGTAAAAGTTTGGTAACCAAAGCAAAGCTCATGGAAGCAACTCAACAAGTGGTTGATCTCCAAAATATACAAACAGCTCATGTGCTCAATATCAAAAAAGCAAACAACACAATCAAAAATGGGCAGAAGAGCTAAAGAAACATTTCTCCAAAGAAGATATACAGATACCTAAAAAGGACATGAAAAGAGGTTCAACTTCACTAATTATTAGAGAAAGGCAAATCAAAACTACAATGAGGTATCACCTCACACCAGTAAGAATAGCCATCATCAAAAAATCTACAAACAATAAATGCTGGAGAGGGTGTGGATAAAAGGGAACTCTCCTACACTGTTGGTGGGAATGTAAATTGGTGCATCCACTATGGAGAACAGTATGGAGGTTCCTTGAAAAACTAAAAATAGAGCTACCATATGATCCAGCAATCCCACTCCTGGGCATATATCTGGAGAAAACCATAATTCGAAAAAATACATGACCCCAGTGTTCACTGCAGCACTATTTACAGTAGCCAAGACATGGAAGCAACCTAAATGTCCATCAACAGAGGAATGGATAAAGAAGATGTAGTACATATATTCAATGGAATATTACTCAGCCATAAAAAAGAATGAAATAATGCCATTTGCAGAAACATGGATGGACCTAGAGATTGTCATACTGAATGAAGTAAGTCAACAACAGAGAAAGACAAATATCATATGATTTCACTTATATGTGGAATCTTAAAGAAATGGTACAAATGAACTTATTTACAAAACAGAAATAGAGTCACAGATGTAGAAAACAAACTTATGCTTACTAAGGGGGAAGGGGGGGAGGAATAAATTGGGAGTTTGGGATTGACGTATACGCACTACGATATATAAAACAGATAACTAATAAGAACCTACTGTGTAGCACAGGGAACTCTACTCAATACTTTGTAATGACCTATATGGGAAAAGAATCTAAAAAAGAGTGGATATATGTATAACTGATTCACTTTGCTGTACAGCAGAAACTAACACAACATTGTAAATCAACTATACCCAATAAAAATCAATTAAAAAAATAATAGACCTAATTTTAGGTCCATAAGTTCAGACAGTGCCTCCAGACTTCAGGCATGATTGAGCGGCTTGCTCAGATGGATGTCCTTTAAGGAAGTGATTATTTCTCACTACACACTTGTATGTGGGAGGAAATTGAATATAGTTGTTGATTCTTACACTTTTCAAAGACATTTATTTAAACAAAAATGTAGATTCTTAGCTGTTCCCTTTATAATATTAACCTTACTACTAAGATAAGCTCATCATAGAAAACAGTATATTAGTATTTGTTCTTTTTACACTTAGAAAATTATGAATTCTCAATGTAACAGATTAATTCCTCTTTAATAAGATCACTAGTAAGGTGGGAATAAAAGAAATGTTTAGTTTTCATCAATAATTACTGTTTTATTTTATTTCATTTTTTAAACATCTTTATTGGAGTATAATTGCTTTACAATGGTGTGTTAGTTTCTGCTTTATAACAAAGTTAATCAGCTATACATATACATATATCCCCCATATCTCCTCCCTCTTGTCTCCCTCCCACCCTCCCTATCCCACCCCTCTAGGTGGTCGCAAAGTAACAAGGGGATCTCCCTGTGCTATGCGGCTAATTCCCACTAGCAACCTGTTTTACATTTGGTAGTGTAAATATGTCCATGCCACTCCGTCACTTCGTCCCAGCTTACCCTTCTCACTCCCCGTGTCCTAAAGTCCATTCTCTACATCTGCGTCTATATTCCGGTCCTGCCCCTAGGTTCTTCTGAACTTTTTTTTTTTAGATTCCATATATATGTGTTAGCATACAGTATTTGTTTTTCTCTTTCTGGTTTAGTTCACTCTGTATAACAGACTGTAGGTTGATCCATCTCATTACACTTGATCATATGGTTTTTCTCCTTCATTTGTTAATTGATTGATTTGCATATATTGAAGAATCCTTGCACTTCTGGGATAAACCCCACTTGATCATGGTGTATGATCCTTTTAATGTGCTGTTGGATTCTGTTTGCTAGTATTTTGTTGAGGATTTTTGCATCTATGTTCTTCAGTGATATTGGCGTGTAGTTTTCTTTCTTTGTGACATTTTGTCTGGTTTTGGTATCAGGGTGATGGTGGCCTCGTAGAATGAGTTTGGGAATGATCCTCCCTCTGCTATATTTTGGAAGAGTTTGAGAAGGATAGGTATTAGCTGTTCTCTAAATGTTTGATAGAATTCACCTGTTAAGCCATCTGGTTGTGGTTTTTTGTTTGTTGTAAGATTTTTAATCACAGTCTCAATTTCAGTGCTTGTGATTGGTCTGTTTATATTTTCTGTTTCTTCCTGGTTCAGTCTTGGAAGGTTGTGCTTTTCTAAGAATGTGTCCATTTCTTCCAGGTTGTCCATTTTATTGGCATAGAGTTGCTTGTAGTAATCTCTCATGATCCTTTGTATTTCTGCAGTGTCTGTTGTTACTTCTCCTTTTTCATTTCTAATTCTATTGATGTGAGTCTTCTCCCTTTTTTTCTTGATGAGTCTGGCTAATGGTTTCTCAATTTTGTTTATTTTCTCAGAGAACCAGCTTTTAGTTTTATTGACCTTTGCTGTTGTTTCCTTCATTTTTTTTCCCATTTATTTCTGATCTGATCTTTATGATTTTTTTCCTTCTGCTAACTTTGGGGGTTTTTTGTTCTTCTTTCTCTAATTGCTTTAGATGTAAGGTTAGGTTGTTTGAGATGTTTCTTCTGTCTTGAGGTAGTATTGTTTTGCTATAAACTTCCCTTTTAGAACTGCTTTTGCTGCGTCCCATAGATTTTGGGTCGTCCTGTTTTGTCATTTGTTTCTAGGTATTTTTTTATTTCCTCTCGGATATCTTCAGTGATCTCTTGGCTTTGTAGTAGTTTGTTGTTTAGCCTCCATGTGTTTGTATTTTTTACAGATTTTTTCCTGTAATTGATATCTAGTCTCATAGCGTTGTGGTCGGCAAAGATACTTGATACGATTTAAATTTTCTTAAATTTACCAAGGCTTGATTTGTGACCCAAGATATGATCTATCCTGGAGAATGTTCCATGAGCACTTGAGAAGAAAGTGTATTCTGTTGTTTTTGGACGGAATGTCGTATAAATATCAATTAAGTCCATTTTGTTTAATGTATCATTTAAAGCTTGTGTTTCCTTATTTATTTTCATTTTGAATGATCTGTCCATTGGTTAAAGTGGGGTGTTGAAGTCCCATACTATGATTGTGTTACTGTCGATTTCCCCTTTTATGGCTGTTAGTATTTGCCTTATGTATTGAGGTGTTCCTATGTTGGGTGCATAAATATCTACAATTGTTATATCTTCTTCTTGGATTGATCCCTTGATCATTATGTAGTGTCCTTCTTTGTCTCTTGTAATATTCTTTGTTTTAAAGTCTATTTTGTCTGATATGAGAATTGCTACTCCCATTTTCTCTTGATTTCCACTTGCATGGAATATCTTTTTCCATCCCCTCACTTTCAGTCTGTATGTGTCCCTAGGTCTGAAGTGGGTCTCATGTACACAGCATATGTATGGGTCGTGTTTTTGTATCCATTCAGCCAGTCTATTGTCTTTTGGTGGGAGCATTTAATCCATTTATATTTAAGGTAATTATTGATATGTATGTTCTTATTATCATTTTCTTAATCGTTTGGGGTTTGTTATTGTAGGTCTTTTCCTTCTCTTGTGTTTCATGCCTAGAGAAGTTCCTTTAGCATTTGCTGTAAAGCTTGTTTGGTGGTGCTGAATTCTCTTAGCTTTTGCTTTTCTGTAAATGTTTTCTCTGTTGAATCCAAATGAGATCCTTGCTGGGTTGAGTAATCTTGGTTGTAGGTTTTTCCCTTTCATCACTTTAAATATGTCCTGCCACTCTCTTCTGGCTTGCAGTGTTTCTGCTGAAGGATCAGCTGTTAACCTTATGGGGGTTCCCTTGTATGTTATTTTCTTTTCCCTTGCTGATTTTAGTATTTTTCCTTTATATTTAATTTTTGATAGTTTGATTAATATTTGTCTTGGCGATTTCTCCTTGCATTTATCCTGTATGGGACTCTCTGTGCTTCCTGGAGTTGATTATCTCCCTTTCCCATATTATGGAATTTTTCAACTATAATCTCTTCTCAGTCCCTTTCTTTTTGTCTTCTTCTTCTGGCACCCCTATACTTTGAATGTTAGTGCATTTAATGTTGTCCCAGAGGTCTCTGTGCTGTTCTGAATTCTTTTCATTCTTTTTTCTTTATTCTGCTCTGCCGTAGTTATTTCCACTATTTTGGCTGTGTTGGGTCTTTTGTTTCTGTGCAAGGGCTTTCTCTAGTTGCGGTAAGCAGGTGCGGGCCTCTCAGTATCACGGCCTCTCTTGTTGCAGAGCACAAGCTCCAGACGCACAGGCTCAGTAGTTGTGGCTCACGGGCCCAGTTGCTCCGCAGTATGTGGGATCTTCCCAGACCAGGGCTCAAACCCGTGTCCCCTGCATTGGCAGGCAGATTCTCAACCACTGTGCCACCAGGGAAGCCCTATTTCCACTATTTTATCTTCCAGGTCACTTATCCGTTCTTCTGCCTCCGTTATTCTGCTATTGATTCCTTCTAGAGAATTTTAAATTTCATTTATTGTGTTATTCATCATTGTTTGCTCTTTAGTTCTTTAAATGTTTCTTGTATTTTCTCCATTCTATTTCCAAGATTTTGGATCATATTTACTATCATTGTTCTGCATTTTCAGGTAGACTGCCCATTTCCTCTTCATTTGTTAGGTCTGGTGGGTTTTTATCTTGCTCCTTCATCTGCTGTGTGCTTCTCTGTCTTCTCATTTTGGTTAACTTACTGTGTTCGGGGTCTCCTTTCGCAGGCTGCTGGTTGATAGTTCCTGTTGTTTATGGTGTCTGCCCTCAGTGCCTGAGGTTGGTTTTGTCCGTTGTGTAGGCTTCCTGGTGGAGGGGACTGGTGCCTGTGTTCTGGTGGATGAGGCTGGATCTTGTCTTTCTGGTGGGCAGGACTGCGTCCAGTGGTGTGTTTTGGGATGCCTGTGACCTTATTTCGATTTGAGGCAGCTTCTCTGCTAATGGGTGGTTTTGTGTTCCTGTCTTGCTTGTTGTTTGGCATGGGGTGTCCAGCACTGTAGCTTGCTGGTTGTTGAGTGGAGCTGGGTCTTAGTGTTGAGATGGAGATCTGTGGGAGAGCTTTCGCCATTTGATATTATGTGGAGCCGGGATGTCTCTGGTGGACCAATGTCCTGAACTTGGCTCTCCCACCTCAGTGGCACAGGCCTGACACCTGCTGGAGTACCAAGACCCTGTCAGCCACATGGCTCAGAAGTACAGTGCTCCCAAAGTCCACCGTCTCAGTTTTGGAATAATTTGTTGTCTATTCAGGTATTCCAGTGATGCAGGGAACATCAATTTGATTGTGCAGATTTTTTTTTTTTTTTTTTTTGCAGTACGCGGGCCTCTCACTGTCGTGGCCTCTCCCGTTGTGGAGCACAGGCTCCAGACGCGCAGGCTCAGCGGCCATGGCTCACGGGCCCAGCCGCTCCGTGGCATGTGGACTCTTCCCAGACCGGGGCACGAACCGGTGTCCCCTGCATCGGCAGGCGGACTCTCAACCACTGTGCCACCAGGGAAGCCCTGATTGTGCAGATTTAATCTGCTGCTCCTGAGGCTGCTGGGAGAAATTTCCCTTTCTCCTCTTTGTTCTCACAGCTCCTGTGTTTCAGCTTTGGATTGGCCCCGCCTCTGCATGTAGGTCACGTGAGGGCATCTGTTCTTCACTCAGACAGGATGGGGTTAAAGCAGCAGCTGATTAGGGGGCTCTGGCTCACTCAGGCTAGGGGGGAGGGAGGGGTACGTAATGTGGGGTGAGCCTGCAGTGGCCGGTGTGACATTGCAACAGCCTGAGGCGCACTGTGTGTTCTTCCAGGGAAGTTGTCTCTCGATCAGGGGACCCTGGCAATGGTGGGTTGCACAGGCTCCCGGGAAGGGAGGTATGGATAGTAACCTGTGCTTGCACACAGGCTTCTTGGTGGCTGCAGCAGCAGCCGTAGCGTCCCATGCCTGTCTCTGGTGTCTGCACGGATAGCTGCGGCTCATGCCCATCTCTGGAGCTCGTTTAGGCGGTGCTCTGAATCCCATCTCCTCGTGCACCTCGAAACAATGGTCTCTTGCCTCTTAGGCATGTCCAGACTTTTTCCCGGACTCCCTCCCGGCTAGCTGTGGCGCATTAGCCCCCTTCAGGCTGTGTTCATGCAGCCAGCCCCAGTCCTCTCCCTGGGATCCGACCTCCGAAGCCTGAGCCTCAGCTTCCAGCCCCCACCCACCCTAGTGGGTGAGCAGACAAGCCTCTTGGGCTGGTGAGTGCTGGTCGGCATCCATCCTCTGTGCGCTCTCCTCCGTGGGTCTGAAGCTCCCCCTCCGCCCCCCGTCTCCGCTGGTGAAGGGGCTTCCTAGTGTGTGGAAACTTTCCCTCCTTCACAGCTCCCTCCCAGAGGTGCAGGTCCCATCCCTATTCTTTTTTCTCTGTTTTTTCATTTTTCTTTTGCCCTAGCAAGGTACGCGGGGAGTTTCTTGCCTTTTGGGAAGTCTGGGGTCTTCTGCCAGCGTTCAGTCAGTGTTCTGTAGGAGTTGTTCCACATGATGTATTTCTGATGTATTGTAGGGAGGAAGATGATCTCTACATCTTACTCCTCTGCCATCTTGAAGATCTCCTACTGTTTTATTTTAAATAGCAAATTTCAGGGCTTCCCTGGTGGCACAGTGGTTGAGAGTCCGCCTGCCGATGCAGGGGACACGGGTTCGTGCCCCGGTCCGGGAAGATCCCACATGCTGCGGAGCGGCTGGGCCCACGAGCCATTGCCGCTGAGCCTGCGCATCCGGAGCCTGTGCTCTGCAACGGGAGAGGCCACAGCAGTGAGAGGCCCGCGTACCACAAAGAATAAATAAATAAAATAGCAAATTTCACACTGCTCAGGACTATCTGTACTGTAAACTAGAAGAATTTAATAACATGTTGGACAATGATTAACTGTATTGTTCAAGACCATATTAATCAGGTTTTCTCTTTGTGTTTCTGCACTATCTTTAAGCAGGCTGCAATTTTCCGTCTTTTAAATTGAAACTGGTAGAGAAACAACTGAATCTCTTAACTGTTTATGTTAAAATATTATTGTTAAAACTTTCTTGATAGTATTTACTTATTAATTCAATGCAATTCATCATGTTTCTACTCAGTGCCTTCTCTATTCCAGACACTAGATGTTTTATATACACCAATGAATGTAGTATAGACTCCGAACTCAAGAATGCTTACTTATCCACCAGGGAAGCCCTGATTGTGCAGATTTAATCTGCTGCTCCTGAGGCTGCTGGGAGAAATTTCCCTTTCTCCTCTTTGTTCTCACAGCTCCTGTGTTTCAGCTTTGGATTGGCCCCGCCTCTGCATGTAGGTCACGTGAGGGCATCTGTTCTTCACTCAGACAGGATGGGGTTAAAGCAGCAGCTGATTAGGGGGCTCTGGCTCACTCAGGCTAGGGGGGAGGGAGGGGTACGTAATGTGGGGTGAGCCTGCAGTGGCCGGTGTGACATTGCAACAGCCTGAGGCGCACTGTGTGTTCTTCCAGGGAAGTTGTCTCTCGATCAGGGGACCCTGGCAATGGTGGGTTGCACAGGCTCCCGGGAAGGGAGGTATGGATAGTAACCTGTGCTTGCACACAGGCTTCTTGGTGGCTGCAGCAGCAGCCGTAGCGTCCCATGCCTGTCTCTGGTGTCTGCACGGATAGCTGCGGCTCATGCCCATCTCTGGAGCTCGTTTAGGCGGTGCTCTGAATCCCATCTCCTCGTGCACCTCGAAACAATGGTCTCTTGCCTCTTAGGCATGTCCAGACTTTTTCCCGGACTCCCTCCCGGCTAGCTGTGGCGCATTAGCCCCCTTCAGGCTGTGTTCATGCAGCCAGCCCCAGTCCTCTCCCTGGGATCCGACCTCCGAAGCCTGAGCCTCAGCTTCCAGCCCCCACCCACCCTAGTGGGTGAGCAGACAAGCCTCTTGGGCTGGTGAGTGCTGGTCGGCATCCATCCTCTGTGCGCTCTCCTCCGTGGGTCTGAAGCTCCCCCTCCGCCCCCCGTCTCCGCTGGTGAAGGGGCTTCCTAGTGTGTGGAAACTTTCCCTCCTTCACAGCTCCCTCCCAGAGGTGCAGGTCCCATCCCTATTCTTTTTTCTCTGTTTTTTCATTTTTCTTTTGCCCTAGCAAGGTACGCGGGGAGTTTCTTGCCTTTTGGGAAGTCTGGGGTCTTCTGCCAGCGTTCAGTCAGTGTTCTGTAGGAGTTGTTCCACATGATGTATTTCTGATGTATTGTAGGGAGGAAGATGATCTCTACATCTTACTCCTCTGCCATCTTGAAGATCTCCTACTGTTTTATTTTAAATAGCAAATTTCAGGGCTTCCCTGGTGGCACAGTGGTTGAGAGTCCGCCTGCCGATGCAGGGGACACGGGTTCGTGCCCCGGTCCGGGAAGATCCCACATGCTGCGGAGCGGCTGGGCCCACGAGCCATTGCCGCTGAGCCTGCGCATCCGGAGCCTGTGCTCTGCAACGGGAGAGGCCACAGCAGTGAGAGGCCCGCGTACCACAAAGAATAAATAAATAAAATAGCAAATTTCACACTGCTCAGGACTATCTGTACTGTAAACTAGAAGAATTTAATAACATGTTGGACAATGATTAACTGTATTGTTCAAGACCATATTAATCAGGTTTTCTCTTTGTGTTTCTGCACTATCTTTAAGCAGGCTGCAATTTTCCGTCTTTTAAATTGAAACTGGTAGAGAAACAACTGAATCTCTTAACTGTTTATGTTAAAATATTATTGTTAAAACTTTCTTGATAGTATTTACTTATTAATTCAATGCAATTCATCATGTTTCTACTCAGTGCCTTCTCTATTCCAGACACTAGATGTTTTATATACACCAATGAATGTAGTATAGACTCCGAACTCAAGAATGCTTACTTAGTCTAATCAAAAAGACAGCTAGGTATATAGAAAAAGAATATCAACAGTTGGAGGGTTTATTTATAAGTGCATTTGGAGTGATTCAGCATTTTTTACCACTGACTGATACTGCCTATACTTTTCTAACCAGAGAGTCCCCCCAAAGCAGAATTAAAAATTCAATAATTGCTTTTAGAGCTAAGTACAGTCATACACGGTCCCTTATGGGAACAGTAAGAATCTTCAGGCTGAATCACTATAAATTTAGCACTTCTCTCCCTGCAAGTTCCCTTTAAGTTGCCTCAGTGATTAAGGAATGCTTGATCTTGCCAGTTACGCATGCCACAAAGTTCTCATTTTTCTAGTTTGCTTTTTTCAGAACCAGACCCAGAAAACAAGCAATTATTTCTTGCTAGGTCAATACAAGTGGGAAATAAAAGACCTTTATAAAATAAAAGTAGATCATCAAATGTGTGCACGTATGTGATTATGGATGGATGAGGAAGAGTTGGTCTGCCATGTGCCACCTTCTAAGGATATTTGAACAGTTTTCGTACACACACATACACACAAACATATCTATGACCATCCGAGTGCACGTATACATCATGTTGAAGTAGACGTACATACATATGCTCTCTTATAAATCAGATTTTCAGTATAAATATTTAGAACCCAACTTTGTCTGATCAAGCTGCTATAACAAAATACCACACACTGGGGATCTTATAAACAGCATTGATTTCTCACAGTTCTAGAGATTCAAGATCACAGTGCCAACATGACGGAGTGAGGACTCTTCCTGGTTTGTAGAGAGCCTTCTTACTGTGTCCTCACATGGTGGAAGGGGTGAGGGATCTCTCCGGAACCTCTTTTGTAAGAGTGCTGATCTCATTCATGAAGGCTTCGCTTCATGACTTAAGCACCTCTCTAAGGCCCCACCTCCTAATATAATCACCCTTGCAGTTAGTATTTCAACATATGAATTTCCAGGAGACACCAACGTTCAGACTATAGCAGAAACCATCAGTTTCTGATCACATCAAAATTTTAAACAAAAAGCGACAGAGGTAAAATAAAACAAAACAAAGCAGTAGTTATTTGCTTGCCAGGTAAAAAGGAGCCCATTTCACTTAAAAATTGAGTTCTGTGGAGCTCCCTAATCCAAGAGCAGAAGTGCTAGCAATAGGGAATGGGGGAGTTGTTCCACGTTAGGAGATTATTCTAAGAGATATCCTAGATTATTAAATTCTAGTTGGTTAAGAAAAAGATTATAAAGTTTCCCATGGGATGGGTCATTATTCTGTTTTAGGTCATTAAAGTGCAGATATAATTTTAAAGAGGTCAAAGAAAACACGCACATGCTTAGCACTCGGCAATGTCTTTTTCTTCAACCTCAAACAAAGGCCACAATGATAACTATACAGTGATAGGCTCTTGCAGTTGAAGTGTATTACCCAGCCATCCTGCTAGGTGTGTGCTGTGGAGATGCCTGTTCCACAGCTGAGGAAATGGCAGCTCAGACAGGTTAACTTCACTAATTCCACAAACATTCATTGAGAAACTATTCCTTGGACTTAATCATTCTCCAAATGGGCCTCAAAATGAACTTGCCAGGCCTTGTTTATTTGCTTTCCCTGGAATCAGAAACAAAGTATTTTATTGCTTATTTAGTAAATAGAGGATTCCTAAATGACCAGTGTGGGGTTGGAGTCAAAGTTCTTGCACACACCATTTCTGCTCTCTAAAATCTCTGTTTATATCCTGAGCAAACAGCATCGCTGCTATGAGAACCAACCAGGTCACCTGGGTTCACACTCCAGGCTCTTTTACTCTGTCTTGCTGCTTCTCCTATGTCTTATTGCCTTCTCTACATTCAAATACTTCTCTAAATTACAGATTAAAAAAGAAACAGAGCTTTAAAAAGTGAGAGATTGCCTTTTTGATCAGAAGTTTCAATGACAGGATTTGTTTCCCAAAACAAGGGCATCTAGTACCTCTAATATAATTTGGTTAATAGAGTTTAAGCTCACAGATTCATTTATAGAGTCATATCTATATAAAATGGAAGCTTCTTCCTCACAACTTGCCTAAGTACCTCAATTGTAAGACCTCTCATATTACAAAAGTCTACAATGTTCTTTTCAAAACCCCCAAATACAGTGATCAGAAGGTAAAGCACACAAAACATTGACTGTGTTGGTGTCTCTGTCATTTCTCTGCGTGCATGTTCCAGGTGGGAGAGTTCAGAGCCCATGCTGCTGAGTGGACAGCCAACGTCACGGCCGAATTCAAGGAAACCAGGAGGCGGCTGAGTGTGGAGATTTACGACAAGTTCCAGCGTGCCACCTCCATAAAGCGGAAGCTCTCCGCAGAACTGGCTGGAAACCACAACCAGGAGCTGACTCCCTGTAGGAGGACCCTGTCGGTGAACCACCTCGCCAGCGAGAGGGATGTCTTGCCTCCCTTACTGAAAACTGAAAGTATCTATTTGAACGGATTGACGCCACACTGTGCAGGCGAGGAAATTGCTGTTATTGAGAACATTAAATAGCCCTCTCTTTGAAGAGCCCTAGGCATAGCCATAGGTGAGGACTTCTATATGCTCTTTTTGACTGTTGTTGGTAGCGTTTTTTAAATTGTGCATGAGATCCAAAAAGGAAAAAAAAAAAGAAAATAGATACACCTATCATGGTCATCTACCATCAAGAGAATTTGAATTCTGAGCCAGCACTATCTTTTCGATGATTCTTGTTGAATGGTCCACTTTCTTTGACCAGTGGAATAAAACAAGCAATGTCTGATGCCTTTCTGTGCCCAGACTGTTTTCCTCTCTCTTTTCCAAATGTGCCAAAAGGCCTCAGAATGAATTATAATTGTTTCCGGTAATAATGTAGCTTTGAGGGATCAGTCCTTAACTTTTCAGGGTCTACCTAACTGAGCCTAGATTATGGACCACTTATGGATGACAACATTTCTTTTTGTAAATGGCAAGAAATTCTTATGCAGCCTTTTACCTAAGAAATTTTCTGTCAGTGCCTTATCTTACGAAGAAACAGAACCTCTCTAGCTAATGTGTGGTTTCTCCTTCCCCGCCCCACCCCTAGGCTCAACTCCGCAGTCCTTTACCCCACAACTCCTGTTTGAATACCATACCTTGCTGGAAACAGTGTGTAAAATGACCGGAGTGATGATGCCCGAAGAAGGAATAGATGCCAAATTAGATGGACATTGAAGCAACACTCAGAAACCCTAGCGTTAAAGGCACTGCAGAGAAATGAGGTGCAAAGACGGCCCCTCTGAGTATTTATTTGACTCAGGTACCAATGGTACATATATACAGTGTAATGATTACCAGGCCAGTAAAACTGACTGCTCTCAATCAGTCCCTTTTTTCCTGGCAGTATTTAAAATTTATCATTTTTGACTAACTATATATACATCTTTTAACGGTGGAAGAAGGAAAGCCATATATATATATACACATAAATGATCTGACAAAACTATGAAAATGGATATTCTTGAAGGCAAATTTAGACAGTTGGTGTGAATTGCCATTTGGATGAAAAGAAGATAGTAAAACAATGTGTTACAAGCATTTGCTAATAAACATTGTACTGCCAGCATCTATTCGCTTTTTGATGTATGAAAAGCTCATATGATTTTCTTTCCTTGGGTAACTTTTGCCAGATGAGGGGAGGGAAGGTAGGAGGCAGAGTTGGGCACAGTCCTAACCTTCTGTGGGTGTACCTCTGGAGTTGTGGCTGAGTGTGAGAGCAGAGTTGAAACTGGGATCACTGTGATTTTGCACATGGAAAAATGCAGATTGCAGGCATAATTCATCTCTGACATTAGAGCAAAAGCTGTTATAGCACAATTTAAATCTTGAGAGTTTTTTTTTTAAAGATAGAAAAGGCTGTTAATCCTCTTTAGTTTAATTTTATATCTTGCAACTCTTTGGATGTTTTCAAGATTCAGAAGAAATTCAGTAAAGGCACCTAGTAGATTGCTACTCTTTCTTTTATTTTCATACACAGATCTGCTGTACATTGTAAATATAATTTGTAAAATGCAGAAAGAAAATGATTTCCCTAAATATAATTGCAAAACATTACTTTTATTCTTGGGGGTCAGGGGTGTATCTGAATAAGTGGCATTCAGATTAGGGTCTTAAAAAATAAACCCAGGATCTTAAAAAAAAAAAACAATAGATGCTTATTTTCCAAAGTTTAAATTTAAGCTAGAAATGTAAATATTCAGTTAACTTGTTGAAGGTACTTTTATAAACTTAAAAAATTCTAACCAAAATTTTAGAAAGGCTCTTCTTTTAGAAGGAAAGCTACACCCACTTCCTCAATAACTGTTCTGAAAGTTCATATGGTGGAATGCACCATGTATAAACTGTGAATTGTATTGACAAATAAAGTTTGTAATTAAAGTCGGCATTTTCTGAGTCTCCTGCTTGCTGCTGAGGATTTAGATCTGATTCTGGCTGTGCAGAACTCCACTTTTCATGCTGAGTTTTTGTGGCTCCTTTGTTCACAGTATTCAAGAAATATTTTTGATGATGCAGTATTACTACCCTTGTTAAATACATGCAGATGTTCTTCTTGGTGGCTGTTAATCAAAAGTAAAACCCTGATATTTCACTTTTAAAATATGATATTTTAAAGAGCATATAAATTCAAGATGGTTTCTATTAAATTATGTTATATCAATATCTTAAATCATTGTTAGACCTTGTCTTGACACTGAAGTAATTGGAATGCCGAACATGGGCACCTGAATGTTTTTTGTAGGAAAAGTCAAATATCCTGGCAGTGTTGAAGTCTACAACTAATCTTCTAAACCTCATACCCCAAATATTTGGACTACATACCTTGTCAGTATCTTACAGAAATTTATTTATTCATTCCCAGGCACCTTGATACTCAGTAGTAAATATCCTAAAACTGATCCCCAGCATTATCCTTAAGATTGGGGAAAATCTAAGGAGACGTGTGTGTATTATATCAATTTTATTTTTTCAAGTTTCATTTTGTTTACTTCTTGTGGAGAGAATATTAACAAAGGTTTTGACATAGTTTATGAGTTTATTTTTTCAATGGACCAGTTTAAGAATGAGTAGTTTTGCCCTGAAGGATATTTGGGAAAATAAAAAGTACCAAACCCAGCAAGGATCAGGAACCTGTCTGATCTGGAATCTTAGACATGGGTTCTAGACAAGGCTTTCTATCCACCTTACAACTAGTAAATTTTAAATGACTGTTTTGGAGTTCTATTAATTTATTACATAAATCTATGTACTTTGCTGCCATAGTTCATGTGACACTGCCTTTTTTTTCAATAATATTTCACTCTTGCAATACAGGAGAAAGTGAAACTTCTAAAGCCAAGAAGGAATTGAATAATTTGTCTTGGCCGTCAAAAAAAATGAGAGAAGGGTGTAAGGCTTGGTCTTTTTCTCAAATTCTAAGGAACATATGACATAAAAGGAGGACTAAATCCCACCTCACTTTGTATAAAACAATCTGTAGAATTCATTGATTCTGAAGGCCAGAAGTTCAGACTAAGAGAAATTTTACATTGAACACCAGAAAAAAAATAGACATTCTGAAGACTTGAGATAGCTATTTATGCCTAGGACTATTTTTGTTTTCCTTTAAAGAAAAATGTTTGCTGT
The DNA here is from genome assembly GCF_003031525.2 of Neophocaena asiaeorientalis asiaeorientalis. NCBI lineage: Eukaryota > Metazoa > Chordata > Mammalia > Artiodactyla > Phocoenidae > Neophocaena > Neophocaena asiaeorientalis. The sequence goes on along the minus strand of NW_020173731.1, from coordinate 2,468,248 downwards.
TCTAGTAAAATCATAACTTATTTGTGGTTTGCATTCCTTATCAAAGTGTGAGTATAAATTTGCTTTTGTGTAAAGTAAAAGCTGTCTATTTGAATACTCGTAACTGCATTAAAATTAATATATGATTTTTGCTTCAGCATGACTTTACTTAAATGTTCTTTTCCAGAGAAACTTGCTGGTCTTGCACATGCTCATCTGTTGGTTCTGAGATGGTATGGAGTAACCTGGTTACTTTTGGTAGAAACTTTTGGCAGTAACTTACTGTGGCTATCTTAATAAGGGGGAATCTTCATAACTCCACGGGCCTCCTTCATCCCACCCCACCTCAAAGGATTATACAGCTTTTGTTTCACACATGGTACTTCCCCTCCCAGATCTCAGCTACCCCTTCCTAAAAGGCAGGGATTCGTTCCAATAACCAGGACTTTTGACTCTGCTCTTTTGTTTGACTCAACACCATTTGTTCACTAAGCCCCAGTTTTTACTATTTCTAATATTCATAAAAACATTTGTTATTTTCCTAGGATTAGCATTATAAAATATGTTCACTGTGTTATGCTCGTCTCAGTTTACAGCTATTTTGTTTTCTTTTTATCTGTCATTCTTTTCCAAAGTACTTCTGTACATTCACCAAAGACTCACTGCCTGGTCTTTATTGTTTTTCTTTTGCCCTCTCAGATTGGATTTCTCTCTGAGCTCCATCTTCATCTAGCTAACTCCAGTTGGATATCTCCATTTCTCAAAGGCACCTCAGCATAACTAAGACTCTCATTGTCTTTCCCCAGACCTGGGCCTCCTTAGGTGTCACTTATTTCAGCAAATGGCATCACCGTCCATTTGGTTGGGCAAGTCATCTTTGATGTCATCGTCTCTCCTTCCCCCATACCCACCTATCACCAAGACATATTGACTTGCACCCTGAATGTGTCTTGAGTTTATACAAAGCCATAACCTTTATCCAAGCCACCGCCATAGCTCCCCCTTCTATTAACTGCTTTTGTTTCATTCTCTGCTCCAGATGAAAGAGTGGTCTTTTTCATATGCAAATCTGATTGTGTTACTGTCCAGTTCAAATCCACTAATTGTCCTTCATTTCTTTAGGAATAAGACCAGAATCCTTCAAATGGGCCTTCTTTTAGCCTCCCTTATACCATCCTCTCTGAGCTCATATTGTATCACTCTCTACCTCTCTGTATCCCAGCCCCAGTGGATTTGTCTTTTTCCATGAAGTTATGCCTGGAATGCTTGCTCTCTTTTTCCTCCTCAACTTTTTTTCACCTAACAAAATCCTCCTCATTCTTCGTAACTCAGCTTAAGTATCACTTTCTCTGATAAGCTTTCCCTGACTCCAATTCAGGTAACTTTATAATACACTCTATAAAACCCTGTTTATTTCCCTGTTTATGATTAGATTCATCACTATTCCTCTTGATTATCTCTTTCCCACTAGAATCTAACTCATTTGTTTTCGCTCACTAAAGTACTTTTATTTCCAAATACTAGCAAAGTACATATAGTAGGTGCTCAAAAAATACATGATGAATAACTGAATGGAGATAAAAACAAGGACTTAACTATTGTAACCATCTGAAGTATTGTAACCATCTGAAGTATAAATATCCCACATTTTCTCAGCTCTGCAAACATTTGTCCTCTTCTACTGGCTTAGTAGTAAATGGGACACAAATATTTCTCATATTAACTGACAGGCTGGTACTAGTTACTCACTGTATATAAAAAAATCAAAACCAATTCTTCAACTAAGGAGACTTGCAGTTTGTCATTATACACTCTTGTTCTAAACAAGGGTTTCATTATTTTCACTTTCAAATTTTGGCTTCCAATAGATACTATCAAAGGCTTTTCAATTATAATTTAATCCTGAAAATCTGTTTAGAAATTAAGTGTAAATCATATTTGCTAATACTAGGAAATGGGTGCCTTTTATTAGTAGAAAGCTAAATGCACATTATCCTTGCCAAATAAAATTCAGCTTTTTCATGCTTAAATTTATAAGCAGTCTGGGAAGAAATCCATTATTGGGTACATCTTGAACTGTATCCAACTGAGAGTATTAGTCACTTACATGGTATAATTTTGAAATCAACTCATAGAGTAAACATTAGTTTTTATCCCATTGATGCCTGACTTTCGTAGATGGTATCTCTTTCTACACTATACAATTAAGAAAGAGTAGTGTGTAGACAATTTTTATCATACTACCTATTTTGTTTAAAAAACATTTTAGACTTTTAAATGTTATTGATATTAGACTATGTTTTCGGAGTTTTATTAAAAATTCTAAACGAGCATTAGTAAGTGGTAATATCTGGTGCAGATTCAAATTTTATCATTACCCAAGTATTTTAGAGATGGAAAGATAGCATCAGATACTATTAGGATATCTATCTAACCCATTTTGTTTCTCAGGTGCAACAATTAAGAGTTTATGCATGCACTGAGAAAGTTTAATATGGCCACGGTCTAGATATATGCAAACCGATTAGCCAAGTGTATGAATCTCTTCAGTGATTACTTTGTATGTGCAAAGAAAATATTACTCTGTTCATGGTTTACCAAGTCAGCATTTTTCAAGGGCTTTTAATGTGCCAATCACTAGAAACACTAAGCCAATTAAATGTCTGCTTTCTAGGAGATGGCAGGGCATGGACATGCAGCACAGATGGAGGGAATGTCTCGGTGCAGAGACAGGCTCTTGCCTGTTCATGGTCCTGGAAGGCTGAGGCAGAAGGGAAGGGAGAAGGGCTAGCAGTGGAGAGTTACTGAGTCAGAGTGGAGAAAAGTATCTCCGTTGAGGCCCCAGTAAGGAGGCCTCTGAATAAGAGGTGCCTGAACCTGAGAGATTACAGTGCTTACAGTGCTATGGGAAGGGCAGCTTCCACGACACCTGCCAGACAAAACCATGGAACTGCCTATGCTGGGGGCTGAAAGATCACACATAGCATTTTGGCCTGGAGCCAGACTCCTCAGAAAGAACTGTGATCCCTTTAGGAGTATTTTGCATTTGGCAGTAGGAAAGTCATTTCAAACCTTAAAATAGGGAGTGTTGTGAATAGATGTGTACTTCTAGAACAATCACTCTGGCAAAGGTGTGGAATAGATGCTGAGGGGAATGAGAGATGAGAAGTATGGCAGGAAGTCCCTGAGAGAGAGATTTGGGTCTGAACCACAGGAGGGCACTGGGTAGATGTGGGCTAGGAGGAAGGGGGGGAAGGTTTTGAATTCAAGGCACCTGCTGGGTCACCGAAATGAAAACCCTCCATGGGCAGTTAGAATACTCAAATGAGTTCAGGTCAGGGACCCTGGGAAGAGAAATGAATGTGGGAATCACTGATGTTAGAAGTCTGCACGTTGAAAATGAGAAGTTGATGTCACCACAGTCAATATTGATAAATAAAATTCCCCTTCTAAATATGAACCCAGTTTTAAATGTTACGTAGATTAGGTGTATTTCGATGCAAGTCAGAACAATCCTCTCATATGAGTTAAATAAGAATATCTGAGAATATTTTCAACCTAAATGTTAATCAAGCATTACTTGTGGGCTGGTATTCTAGTAATTACTGTGTACGTTTTCTTTGTGGTAAACAATTTTTATCAGCAAAGCATATATTTATTTATTTATTTATTTATTTATATAAATATATTTTAGCCTCCATTTATTTTAGCCCTGCTTAATTTGGTTCTGTTAATTTTAACATATGTTCCCGGGACATCTTCTCTTCTTGGAAAGGAGAAGTATAACTAAGTTGTCCATTAAAATAGAAAAACAGAAACGAAAATATACATGACAACTCTAGTGGACACCGTTGCTATTAGGGGCCAGTGGCCCCATCCCCAGCTGCTCTGAGTTTTGGATGATCCAGTTCACAGCCACCCGCTTCTCTAGAAAGCAACCCTATGCAGATTAGAAGACACCTCAACCTTTGGCAGCTCCAGCCCTTCCCCAATACGGGTGACCCACAGCCAGTAACTGACATGGGGATAACAAAACACAGACATCTTGGCCCTAGGTGGCACTGAACTCTGTGCTGCAACTTACGCTCCAGAGCTCTCTGTGGAGCCAGGCTGAGGCCAGATTCCAGCTGAGACCACATCCTTGCTTAGCACCTCCCTTCATTCTCTCCCATTTTCCTCACTCCCTTTCTCCTGAGTGCAAGTCTCCAAATATCACGTGCACCCAAATCCTTGCCTCAGGTTCTTTTTTGAAGACAACTATAGAAGTTACATATTGGAGTAGAAGGTAAGGGCAGGATGGGGAGAAATAATTTTTTTAATACAGAGATGATAACTCTGAGCACTTATTCCACTTCTATTTTCTAGGCAGCCACATTGAAAAGTGAAACATTTATCAGTAAACCAATGACTTGTTTCCCATTGTCCATGATAAGCAAGTGTATCCACGTCTCATGAAAAAGTCTTTCCAGCACTGAGTTCTAAAAATAGACATTTTATATGGGCCTTCATATAGGTAACACAGAGAGATGCAGGAGAAACAGAACACAATATTCAAACCAAAAAAGTTGTAGTGGTTTCTACGACTGTTCTCATATTGGTTCTAGATATAAGATAATGGAATATCAACAATTTTAGTTTAGCAAAAGCATTTCTTCTGCATGAGTCAAAATTATATGATTCAAGTGCATATCTTTCTGATACCTGTCTTGGTAATATTTTGAATTTCCACAGCAGTGTTTTACAAATTTCAGTGTCTCTAAGAATAACCAGAAAGTTGGATTAAAGGGCAATTTTCTGAGTCCCATCACTAGGGAAGCTTGTAAAGTAGGTCTATAGTGAAGCCCAGAAAATTGCACTCTCATACATATGCTCATTGTTCAGAATTCACACTTTGAGAAACTAATGTAGAAGACTAGGTAGAAATGGTTTCCCAAATTTTTATTTCAGCACAGTTTTTAATAAGCATTGAATAGCAGAAACTTCATGGTGTTATTCTCTGATAATTTGACCAAAATACTGGCATGTGTCATTGTAAATTGAATATGGATTGATAAACTTTATAGATTGAATATGCAGATGAAGGTACAGAATTTCACTGAGAACAATGAAGTCAGCCAAGTTTGACATAGCCCACATGGAGGCTGGCCATAAGATAATCGTCTGTGGAGGTGTGCTCAGGAAAAAGTAATGAATATATTTACAATTCATGTAGGAATTTTTAAAATCTTCCTTATTAATAGTTTATAATTAATAGTGAACTTTTCCCTAGAGCCAGTTTCACCTTCATGTTTTATCACTTTTCTGCATCCCATTTGTAACATTTTTTCAGGATTCTGAAAAGGACAGTTATAAAATAGCAACATAAGACACACAGGGAGACTCGGAGAAGATGGCGGAAGAGTAAGACGCGGAGATCACCTTCCTGCCACAGATACATCAGAAGTACATCTACACGTGGAACAACTCCTACAGAACACCTACTGAACGCTGGCAGAAGACCTCAGACCTCCCAAAAGGCAAGAAACTCCCCACGTACCTGGGTAGGGCAAAAGAAAAGAGAATAAACAGAGACAAAAGAATAGGGACGGGACCTGCACCACTGGGAGGGAGCCGTGAAGGAGGAAAGGTTTCCACACACTAGGAAGCCCCTTCGCAGTCACAGACTGCGGGTGGCGGATGGGGGAAGCTTCGGAGCCGCGGAGGAAAGCGCAGCCACAGGGGTGCGGGGGGCAAAGCGGAGAGATTCCCAAACAGAGGATCGTTGCCAACTGGCACTCACCAGCCCGAGAGGCTTGTCTGCTCACCCGCCGGGGCGGGCGGGGCTGGGAGCTGAGGCTCAGGCTTCGGAGGACGGAGCGCAGGGAGAGGACTGGGGTTGGCTGCGTAAACACACCCTGAAGGGGGCTAGTGTGCCACGGCTAGCCGGGAGGGAGTCCGGGAAAAAGTCTGGAGCTGCCGAAGAGACAAGAGACTTTTTCTTCCCTCTCTGTTTCCTGGTGCGCGAGGAGAGGGGATTCATAACGCCTTCAGCTGCTCCTTTAACCCCGTCCTGTCTGAGTGAAGAACAGACGCCCTCAATCGACCTACACCCTCAATCAACCTACACGCAGAGGCAGGGCCTGATCCAAAGCTTAACCCCGGGAGCTGGGCGAACAAAGAAGAGATCTTTTTCTGTGTATGTGTATGCTTCTGTGTGAGATTTTGTCTGTACAGCTTTGCTTTCACCATTTGTCCTAGGGTTCTGTATGTCCTTTTTTTTTTTACTTAAAAATTTTTTTTTCTTAATTTTTATTTTAATAACTTTATTTTATTTATTCTTACTTTATTTTATCCTATTTCTTTCTTTTTTCTTTGTTTTTCTCCCTTTTATTCTGAGCCCTGTGGATGAAAGGCTCTTGATGCTCCAGCCAGGGGTCAGGGCTGTGCCTCTGAGGTGGGAGAGCCAAGCTCAGGACACTGGTGCACAAGAGACCTCCCAGCTCCACGTAATATCAAACGGCGAAAATCTCCCAGAGATCTCCATCTCAACACCAAGACACAGCTTCACTCAACGACCAGCAAGCTACAGTGCTGGACAACCTATGCCAAACAACTAGCAAGACAGGAACACAGCCCCATCCATTAGCAGAGAGGCTGCCTAAAATCATAATAAGGCCACAGACACCCCAAAACACACCACCAGACGTGGACCTGCCCACCAGAAAGACAAGATCCAGCCTCATCCACCAGAACACAGGCACTACTACCCTCCACCAGGAAGCCTACACAACCCACAGAACCAACCTTAGCCACTGGGGACAGACACCAAAAACAATGGGAACTGCAAACCTGCAGCCTGTGAAAAGGAGACCCCAAACACAGTAAGATAAGCAAAATGAGAAGACAGAAAAACACACAGCAGATGAAGGAGCAAGGTAAAAAGCCACCAAACCTAACAAATGAAGAGGAAATACGCAGTCTACCTGAAAAATTATTCAGAATACTGATAGTAAAGATGATCAGAAATCTTGGAAATAGAAAAGAGAAAATGCAAGAAACATTTAACAAGGACCTAGAAGAACTAAACAGGAAACAAGCAATGATGAACAACACAATAAATGAAATTAAAAATACTCTAGAAGGGATCAATAGCAGAATAACTGAGGCAGAAGAAGGAATAAGTGACCTGAAAGATAAAATAAAATAGTGGAAATAAGTACTGCAGAGCAGAATAAAGAAAAAAAAATGAAAAGAACTGAGGACAGTCTCAGAGACCTCTAGGACAACATTAAACACACCAACATTCGAATGATAGGGGTCCCAGAAGAAGAAAAGAAAAAGAAAGGGACTGAGAAAATATTTGAATAGCTTGTAGTTGAAAACTTCCCTATACATAAGGCAAATACTAACAGCCGTAAAGGGGAAATTGACAGTAACACATTCATAGTAGGGGACTTTAACACCCAACTTTCACCAATGGACAGATCATCCAAAATGGAAATAAATAAGGAAACACAAGCTTTAAATGATATATAAAACAAGATGGACTTAAATGATATTTATAGGACATTCCATCCAAAAACAACAGAATACACATTTTTCTCAAGTGCTCATGGAACATTCTCCAGGATAGATCATATCTTGGGTCACAAATCAAGCCTTGGTAAATTTAAGAAAACTGAAATTGTATCAAGTATCTTTTCTGACCACAACGCCATGAGACTAGATATCAATTACAGAAAAAGATCTGTAAAAAATACAAACACATGGAGGCTAAACAATACACTACTTAATAACGAAGTGATCACTGAAGAAATCAAAGAGGAAATAAAAAAATACCTAGAAACAAATGACAATGGAGACACAACGACCCAAAACCTATGGGATACAGCAAAAGCAGTTGTAAGAGGAAAGTTTATAGCAGTACAATCCTACCTTAGGAAACAGGAAACATCTGAAATAAACCTAACTTTGCACCTAAAGCAATTAGAGAAAGAAGAACAAAAAACCCCAAAAGTTAGCAGAAGGAAAGAAATCATAAAGATCAGATCAGAAATACTGAAAAAGAAATGAAGGAAATGATAGCAAAGATCAATAAAACTAAAAGCTGATTCTTTGAGAAGGTAAACAAAATTGACAAACCATTAGCCAGACTCATCAAGAAAAAAAAAGGAGAAGACTCAAATCAATAGAATTAGAAATGAAAAAGGAGAAGTAACAACAGACACTGAAGAAATACAAAGGATCCTGAGAGATTACTACAGGCAACACTATGCCAATAAATTGGACAACCTGGAAGAAATGGACAAATTTGTAGAAATGCACAACCTGCCAAGACTGAACCAGGAAGAAATAGAAAATATGAACAGACCAATCACAAGCACTGAAATTGAAACGGTGATTAAAAATCTTCCAACAAACAAAAGCCCAGGACCAGATGGCTTCACAGGTGAATTCTATCAAACATTTAGAGAAGAGCTAACACCTATCCTTCTCAAACTCTCCCAAAATATAGCAGACGGTGGAACACTCCCAAACTCATTCTACAAGGCCACCATCACCTTGATACCAAAACCAGACAAATATGTAACAAAGAACGAAAACTACAGGCCAAAATCACTGATGAACAGAGATGCAAAAATGCTCAACAAAATACTAGCAAACACAATCCAACCGCACATTAAAAGGATCATACAACATGATCAAGTGGGGTTTATTCCAGGAATGAAAGGATTCTTCAATATACACAAATCAATCAATGTGATACACCATATTAACAAACTGAAGGAGAAAAACCATATGATCATCTCAATAGATGCAGAGAAAGCTTTTGACAAAATTCAACACCCATTTATGATAAAAACCCTGCAAAAAGTAGGCATAGAGGGAACTTTCCTCAACATAATAAAGGCCATATATGACAAACCCACAGCCAACATCGTCCTCAATGGTGAAAAACTGAAACCATTTCCACTAAGATCAGGAACAAGACAAGGTTGCCTACTGTCTTCACTATTATTCAACATAGGTTTGGAAGTTTTAGCCCCAGCAATCAGAGAGGAAAAAGAAATAAAAGGAATCCAAATCGGAAAAGACGACGTAAAGCTGTCACTGTTTGCGTAAATACCGTATGCTAACACACGTATATGGAATCTAAGAAGAAAAAAAAAAAAGGTCATGAAGAACCTAGGGGTAAGATGGGAATAAATATTACAGACCTATCAGAGAATGGATTTGAGGATATGGGGAGGGGAGAAGGGTAAGCTGTGACAAAGTGAGAGAGTGGCACGGACATATATACACTACCAAACGTAAAATAGATAGCTAGTGGGAAGCTGCCGCATAGCACAGGGACATCAGCTCAGTGGTTTGTGACCACCTAGCGGGGTTGTATAGGGAGGGTGGGAGGGAGGGAGACGCAAGAGGGAAGAGATATGGGAACATATGTATATGTATAACTGATTCACTTTTTTATAAAGCAGAAACTAACCCACCATTGTAAAGCAATTATACTCCAATAAAGATGTTAAAAATAAATAAAAATGGGAAAAAAAAAGACAGAATTATCAGATGTGTTCAAGTGATATAGCTGTGGTATAGGTTGGAGAGATTTAAAGTTTTTCTTTTAGCTTCAACAGAGTTTGAAAAAGTGAAGCAAGCTTGGTAAGCCAGTCGTAAAATAGCTAAATTAGTGAAGTTCAACCACGTATTAACTGTGATTGAGGGAGAGAGATTAACAGCTAAATACAACAACTTAGAAAAATAAAACAATATGGCTTCTAATTGATCAGAGTTTCTCAACTTCTCTGCTCTTGATATTTTAGACTGAATGCTTCTTTGTTGTGGGAGCTATTCTGTACATTGTAGGATGTTTGGCAGCATCAGTGGCCTCTGCCCATGAGATACCAGTAGTATCCCCAAAATTCTGACAACCAAGCATGTCCTTGAACATTGCCATATTGTTACCAAACCAAACTTGGGTCCACTCTCTGGGTTGTGGTGAAGGAAAGTGCAGCCTTTATTACAAGACCAAGTAAGGAGTACGGTGGGGCAAATGCTCAGAAGACCTGAACTCTCCAATGGCTTTCAGGGAGGGGTTTTTAAAGACAGGGTGAGGTAGAGGGTTACAGGCACATGATCAGCTAGTGGACATTCTTCTGATTGGTTAGTGGTGAGGTAATCGGAGTCAACATTATCAACCTTCTGGTTCCAACCATTCTGGGGTCTACTTGCTTGTGGTCAGCATGGAGTTAACTTCTTCCACCTGCTGGGTGTTTCAGTATCTGCAAAATAGCTCAAGGATATGGCTGAGAATATTATCTATAGCCCCTGGGAAGGAACTAAAGGTCCTTGACTTTGTTTAATGGCTAAACTATTATTATTTTGTCTTGCTTGACTGTTTTCCTTCATTTTCTCATTTGTCTCATTAAAATTGTTCTTTGGAACTCAGGGAAGGCCTAGGAGGCTAAAGTTTTTCTACAAACAAGAGGCAGGTGGAAGACATGGGGGAATCTGTCCCAGGAAGGCCCCGTAGGGTCCTGCTTGGTTACAGGATCTCGTGTTAATGAGGTTTATATGACTCCATTCCCTTAACTAGGTTCCATAGGTTCCTACCCAGTTACAGGGTGTCCCCTTGGGGCAAAATTACTCCTAATTGAGAATCACTGAACTACACAGTTGTATATATTATAGTAAGGAGTTTAGTAACATCAACCAAGAGGAAAAGAAATATTCTAGCAAGAGAAATAGGTGGACAGCTAATTAAATATATGCAGTTGAGAGATACAAACTAAGGAATGTTGTTAGAGAACTGGTTCAGACTGAAAATTTGTTCAAACCAAAGGATTGAAACCAATGAATGAAGGGAGCTAGCCAAGTTGCCTGCAACTCCGTCTGAGTCTACTTGACTCAAGTGCCAAACAGAGAGTTCCCTTGATTAGGTTTAGATTAAGCGGAATTAAAACCATTTTGACGCTGTGGTCTGAAATTCTCACATTGCCCATCCACGGGCAGCCATTATAACCAAGGGAAGTGGTCAGATAAGTGGTAAGCAGTTCCATCTGCTGTGCTTGCCAAAGCCTGCATAAGCTAGGTCTGCATTTTGGAGGTTAGTAGCCTGGGAATAAGCCTTTCTCAAAACGCTTTTCCCCCAAGAGTCATGTAAATCCTCTTTGAACATTTCCTCCACATGTTGTCTAAGGAAGTCCACTGCAGTGGTGTAGACTCCCTTGTAAAGGTCTTACTCTCATCTGAATCCCAGTAGCAATTTCCTTCAGCAAAACAAGGATCTTTGAGTTTCAGTGTAGGAATTAAAAAATGCATTTCCTACTCATGTGTGAATGCTCTCCCCATGGCAGAGCTGAATTTTAAAGGTTTAACATTTGCAGTTTGCTAATTTCTTATGATCAGCTATGGAACATGACCAACGTTACAACAAGGGACTCTAATTTTTGTGCATTATTTTGGCAATGGCTCTTAGCAGAAAGATATCTATTTAATCAGATCCTGATAAACTTCTGCCAATTAAGTGTTGCAATGCCCTCTGCACAGGAAATGCACCAAAGAACAGAGATTTGGAATGCTTTGACTTCTGTGCTCTGCTTAGCCAAGTGCATCTGGGCTTTTCCAAATTTCTCTTCATTGACTGCTCTGAAAATGTTACCTAATTAGGTGGGTCTGATCTCTTGTTAATGTGACTGTGAAGAATCAGGCTCTATGTCAACCTTCCCCAAAATATTTAGTGAAACACTACCCTTCAGGATTTTCAGGGAAAAAAAGAATATTTTGTGGTCAAAAAATTGGGGATACACTGTATAGTATATCCTGTTCCTTACAGATCCACAAATAACATCAGCAAGCTGAAGGCTTTGGGAAATCCTGTAGTAACAAATCAGTATTAATTACCTCCAAATGTAGCTACTTAAAACAGATGTTTATTATCTCACAAAGTTTTAAAAGATCAGGAGCCCTGGAATGACTTAGCTGGGTGGTCTGGCTCAGGGTCTTTTGTGAGGTTGAAGTCAAGCTGTTGGCCAGGGCTGCAGTCATATGAAGGCTTGACTGGGGCAGGGAGATCTATGTCAAAGATGATTCACTCACATGGCTGTTGGCAGAAGGTCTCAGGTCTTTACCATGTATACCTCTCCACAGCACTTCTAAGTGTCCTCCTGACATGGCAGCTTTTCCCACAGAATAAAAAAGAGAGAGCAAGCAGGAAGCCACAGTACTTTTTATGAGCTGGTTTTTGAAATCATACATGGTCACTTCCATTTTTATTCTATAGGTTAGAAGTGAATCACTAAGTCAAGCTAACATGCTCAGAAAAGGGAATTAGGGAGCACTTTGAAGGGAGCATCAAAGAATTCTTTGGTTATTAGCGATATAGGTTATACTGGTTCTCCATACGTGAAGTACATTCCATCTTGATGCACAATTAAGTATGCCTTTATTACATTACATAAATATGCCTTTATTACATGCTTATATATATGTGGTATATAATATATCTATATGGTATATGGTAATATATACAAATACTTTATTAGCAGAAAATATTTTTCATATGAACAATATTTCTAACAAGAAATGGGTATCAATTGCCCTGTGAGAGTTGGACGACATTAGTACGCGTCTTAAGTGAAAACCCTGACAAATCTATTGTAGATCCAAATAGTAGTATATGTTACAGGTGAATATGTGACAATGGCTTTTGAGAGAAAAAAATCAAGAATGATTAGCCTAATTTTTGTCTGGGTGAATTTGCTTACTTGCAGAGCATACTAATGATGACAATGCAAATGTCCCTAATTGCCAAAGAGTTGTCCTCTATTCCATGGGCACAGTCCAGTGTTCCTCACCAGTCATTTTAAAGATGTTTGCTTGAAATAATTAAGAAATGACGTGAGAGAATGTAGATAGCTCAATAAAAAACCACAAGTTGTAACTGGACTGGATAAGAGAGAAACATTAATTTTATGTATTCCTTATGCTTTATTTTAAAGAATCTATAAATTTATCACCCCATATCCTAAGGTATCTAATGCACTACATCATACCACAAATTAAAACAGATTGTTCCAAGATCTCACAACTCATCATCCCAGAATCTCAGAACCCCATATTAATGCCATTCTCATTTATTTGAAAACAGATAAAACTAGCTTTTACTGGATGCTGGATGTCACACATTAAGTTCTACAGCAAATATTTTAAAGAATCAGATCTACTGACTCACATAAGTACATAATATCACTTTTGAAATAATACGTACAAGTTTTGAATTGGAATTTAAGATATGTACAAAAAAATTCAAGATATAAAATGGTGTATGCCTCCAGAGTTATAAAGACACTGGCTAGATGTGGTGGAGGTAAGATCTCATTCATCTCAAGGTTCACAGAAGACCTCATGGAAGAACAAGTTTTGACATTAAGAATAAGTGAAAAATCTATGGAGTCTTTTCACTTCTCCCCCTTACCTCTCCCCCCACTTCCATAGGTCATCATGTCAGATTGTTTCTATCCCCTAACAATATGTGTCACAGTTAGGGAACCCCAGGAATCAGATATAGCCCCCAAATAGGGCTAGATATGCAAGACATTTATTTGGGGGGAAATACTTGTGTTAGTTTCCTAGGACTCCCATAATGAAGTATCACAAACTGGGTGGCTTAAAACAACATATTCATTGTCTCACAGTTCTGAAGGCTAGAAGTCTGAAATCAAGGCGTTGGTAAGGCCATGCTTCTTCCAAGGCCTTCAGGGGAGAACCCTTCCTCATCTCTTCCTGCTTCGGGTAGCCCCAGTGTTTCCTTAGCTTGTGGTATCATAACTCCAATCCCTGCTTCTGTCTTTATGTGACTTTCTTCCCTCTTTGTCTTCCAAATTTTCCTCTTCTTATAAGGACAGCAGTCTTAATGGATTAAGGACCCACCCTAATGACCTCATCCTAACTTGATTATATCTTCAAAGACCCAATTTCAAAATAAGATCATATTTACAGGTACCAGGGGTTAGAACTCCAACATATCTTTTGAGGGGACACAATTCAACCTATAACAACACTTAGGAAATATAAATGGAGAGGGAGCAAGAGTGTTCAAAGAGTGTCTTCTGATTTCAATGTGAGTCTGATACCTATGAAAGCAGGGAGGAAGGACAAATTGGGTAGGAAGAACCTCAAATCACAATACAGTTTTTAAAAAGTTCTGGCCACGCTGATGGGGAATTCCCAAAGTTTGCTATTAAAAAATCCCACCTCAGGCAGAAATGACCTTGTTCTAGTAACCCCACTATATACAGATATTGGCTGGGAATATTTGTAGGAGTAGGAAACCCTGGACCATTGCTACCATTGGAGGAATCCACTTCAGGCAGGAATGGTCTGGTCCTAATATCCCTATTGTCTTCAGCTCCTGGCTGGGAGCAGCCCTACAAAAGCAAAGCCTGGAGTGAACTATGTGGTAGATCCAAAAATGTGTAAACTAGAAGCTGTCAGTCAGCTATACACTGTGCAGCAGGTTTTCTTGAAGTGAGATCCAAATGGGGCACCTCCATGACAGACACAGGTAGTTTACAAACCCTGTGGGGAACTGGGAGAGTGGGAAAGTCGGCAAGAGGACAAGCACCAGTAAAGATATCAAATGGTTCCTTGTTCCTTGGTTTTGTCCAGATCTTCGCTGACTTATTGAATTGAATGTAGTTAATATGGTGACAAGAACTTGTGTTCTCATTCTTAGAAAATCCAGACTCTGCCACTTTTATTTTGACCTGGCCTTAGTCCTGATCCCATATAGACCCTTGTCTTGACATCTATGATCCAAAATGTATTTGTGACAAAGGTAATAATTTGATATGAAGGAAAAAAGTGAGTGAGAAAGTTTTAAAGATAACTGTGGCTAGACCATGGACACCTTAAGACTGTGGTTCTTGGACTTTCATTCTGTTTACAAATTGTTATGGAGTATTTATTATGGTTTCAGTGAAAAGGAGTCCTTTTACTACAGGCAAGAAATCATAACTGCTCCTCACTGTGGAAGTGAAAGTACAAATGATGTCTACTCTTTTTTAAAAGAATACTAAATATGAAAGAAAATATAAATATTTTCATTACTTACTGTTTTTTAAAGTACATCTGAGTGAAAATCTCTGTGTGTTATTTGTAGAGTTTTGCTTCCAGTGCCAAAAATCATTTCTCCAGGTAAACATATTCTATTCGATCTCATTGCCCAGTTGCAAGAAAGGAATTGTTTACCTTTCAGATCTTGAGGGAGTAGGTTATTAGATAAGGAAAAAAAAAAAAAAAAACCAACTATACAAGTCAGGACTGACCCAGAGGCAGGAAAGTTTCTGGAATATTCCAGGGATGATGCTGACCATAAGCCAAATATACCAGGAAATCTTCCTTTACCTTTTAAACAAATCTATATGTCTAATGACTCTGAAACTAGACTAGGTGTAATCATGTCAAATGGATTGGTATAATTACAGCATATCCAATTGCATCTATTCGGAAGCAGTATTTCTTTCTTTGATCAATTAAAGTTACTAAGGGGAGACTTTAATTAGTGCCAGCCCTCTGAGAATGAAGAATATGAAGATTAATATAGCCTGGAGTATTAGGGATTTCAGAAGTCTCATTTGCAGAGACTCATTTGCAAGCAGTCTCAAATGTAATCTCAAAAGAGATATAAATATTACCCAGTATTTAAAAATCCTTCTCACTTCTGGGATATTGTCCTGAGGAAGTAAGTTTAGGGAGGAAAATCTATAAATTCAAAGATGTTTTAGAAGTGTTGATTATACAACTAGATTCCCCAGTTATTAGATCATAAGAACTGATGGGGTCACACTGTTAGTAAGAACTTGAAGTTCTTGGGTCTTTTTCTCACCTTCTGGCAAATGCTCTTCCCCCAGGTATTCCTAGGCGTCCCCAGAAGTGTCTCCCATATGCCCACAAACAAAGTCTCCCGGTGAGCATCATTCTTGCTTTGTGTCTCCCCCCAGGCACTGCCTCTCCCATCAGCTGTTACCTCTACTGCTCTTATGAAACACTCCACCTGAGAAATCTGTGACTCTTCCATTGCTTAAGCTCGGCCACTGATGGTGGCAAAATGAAGAGTATCCCAAAGCAATTTTGCTTCATGACCTCAGTAGTACTCAATTCAATACTGAGAAGTTGAATTTTTTAAAAATTATGTTAGTTTCTACTTACAGCCCTTTACCTCCCATATATAGAAATGAGTCCATGTGGCTGAACTGCGTATGGATTTTGAGTGGCAGCCGCCATGCTGAACTGAAAATCAGTATTCCTTTCTGATCCTGGTGTCTTGTTGCTATGCTAAAATCATCACGCTGTCCCTCTTTTCCAGGTTCCCAACCAGACAGGCTTCTTTTGGGCATGGGATATCAGTTAGCAAGACATGACTAGATCTATCTAAATTTCAACTGAGGCTCAAATTTAAATCTTTGCTACATTTCCATTATCAAAAAACTAGAAACAAAGTGAATTCTCAGTAGATTATAAAATGAAAAATTCAGTCAAATGTGAATATTATAAATGCTAAATGTTAAAGCATTGCAAATATATGGGGAAATATGGAAATGTATAGACTCTAATGTTAGGTATAAAAAAAGTACTTAGCAATCCCATTTTATATACCCAAAGATTATAGTAATAAGCATATGTGAAAAAACAAGCCATACAAAAGCATATATAGTGCATTGTACATATGTATTATATATAGTACATATATATTATATTTTATTATATTATACTATATTATATATATAAGAAAAATTATGTACTTCTCAAAATTATTGTGTGGAGCAGAGAGAAACATATAGTAACCCACTGACACTTGAACAGTTCACTAAAGTTCAGTAAGATCCTAAGAGAAAGGGAGGGCAGAAAGAAATGGTCTCAGAGCCTGGAAAGTAATTCCGGTCCAGAGAATGGGGGGGCGCAGTGGCCAAGGTGGGAGACCACACTGGGGTATGACCCTGGGGCAGTTGGAATCTTGACTCATGGAAGGAGGGTGCCAGGGGTACATTAGTTCCCTTTTGCTTTTGCTTTGGGTTGACTTGAGCTTCAATATTTGTTTCTTCCTAGAGTGTCATTATGAAGTGTCCAGGGGCTTTATTCAGAAGCTAAAGCAAACTTATAAAACTACATTGATTTTTATGCTTGCTCTGAACTCATTTAAACTCTCAGAGCTTCTCAATTCTTTAACTCTTCTCCCTTAAAACACCTGTATGCTCATATGCTCAGCTGTACAGCATATGGCAATTATGCAATTATATTTAATAAACAACATTAGAGTAAACCACAAAGGTATGACTTAAGTCACAATCTCCAATGAATGTTCAGATAGGAAAAGTAAGAGAAAAATCCCTAAGCGTACTTCTGATTAACTGCAACAACTTATCTTTGTTCACGGATTTTCAGGGTTACAAGACTTCCTAAAATCTTTTCGAAAATTTAGGGAGAAACCTAAAGCTGGTCCAAGGCTGTTGAACGGAAAAGTTGGTAAGCTAAAAATAAGTATAGCAATTACGTGTTAGTGACCCCATCTTCAAGTGAAAGAGATGTGCTTATCAGAATGCCCTGGAGTCAGCCTTAAGCTTTTACATGTGGAAAGTACGTTTGTGGGGGGCAGGGAAGAGAGGGAGGCAGGCAGGTGGAGGAAGTACAGGAGGGAGGGAGGAGCAGACTTTGAAAAATAATGCGGCAGGAGAAGGTTGTGATGCAAGTTTGTAATTCTGTTATACTTAAGAGGATTTGGAAGGGGTCTGTACCATGTTGTCCTCAAGTGCCTGCCAGGTTTAGTATTTTCTCAGAAACTCCAGTTTACAAATGAGCATCAGATTCTACAGGTCAGGTTCCTTGGTAAGCCATACCTGGGTGAAGGCTATCTTGCCTCTCTTCACCCAGGACTACATTCTATCATTAGAATAGCTACCATCATATTCATAACAGCCATGTAATGCTTAAAATATACCAGTAGAACCACATACCAAAGTCAGATCTGTCAGACTCCACAGCAGCTGGTTTTCCCACTATGTAAGCTATATCCTAGGAAGCCCTATTGCCTAGAGTCACAGGGCTGCCGTGGTAAGTTACAGTCTCAGTGGGTGCCAGCAATACTTTTCTTACAAAAATGCCTCAGAGGAACTATCCTGGGGAAACACCCAGCTCCTTTCTGAGCCAAGATTCGTTCTATGTTAGCATACTGTATACTACCTGACGTTGGAGGGTAGCTCTGGCTTTTCCAGATATGTAAGGACCACTCAACACAGATCATGTGGCTATACTGCCACTTTCTAATCCTGCCCTAGGTCAAGGAAGAAGCCCAATTTTCAAGTCAGCCTTGAACTCTAAGATCATCTTTTCTTTTAATCCCAGATCCATCTCATCACCTATCATCAGCTGGGGTACCAGACATAGTAGTAACCAGGATGTGTATCTGGGGAGCAGCAAAGTGTGATCTTCCTCCTGCAAACTCATCATCACCCACAACCCATCTTCCAACTCACCCCCCAAACAGAAATACACTCTGGCAAATATATTGGAGGCCAGAATAGGTAGACCCTTGAATTTCTGTAAAAAAAAAAAAAAAAAGACTGAGCTTTCTCCTCAAATTAAAAGGCGGTTGAAGTAATATCTAAATTATATAGCAGTTTCTTCTTTGCTCTATTTTTGTCCAAACTCTTTATTTTGTGCAGGTACAAGGCATATCTGTGGTGGCTCGGCAAGCTGACACCTATACAGCTTTTGACTGATGATTGTTTCTGAACACTAAAGAGCTGGGAGAGGCTTCTGACCTAGGAAGTATTTTGACTGCTTGAAGGAGTCAAATATAATAGCAGGTCATCACAATTTTAAGACACAGAATGGAGGCTAGCACATGTTCTGGCCCTTTGCACACAATAAACCAACCCCCAGGCCTTTTAACTGGCCAAAGATAATCTGTTATCTTCTTATGTGGATCTAGTCAAAGATAATTAAGGTAATCATTTCTGAACCAGACTCTGTATGTTATGCTTGACATCTTGGTCTTTAAATTGAATTGAATTAAGGGCCCTTTAGAAAGTTACTATTTCTTTTAATCTAGGAAATCTGTCTAGTGATAGTCTTTGCTGGAATTTGTCACATGGGATATTGGCACAGAAAAAATGGGTACTTAAGTTAAACTTAAGAAGAATGATTCATGGTGGAGTGGAAAGTGTCCTAGTCTTGGTTCTAGTCTTAATCCTGCCACTGCCTATGTGATGACAAGCAAGGTGAGCTTCAGTTTCCCCATCCTGCGAATACAGGGCTGTGATTGACTAATCCCTTTAAGATTAAAATTTCTGATATAATGCCTTCAAGGTCAAGGTGCCTTCTTTTGTAAACTCCTAAGTCATTAAGATCTACCTTTCATGATGAGAATTAGAAATGCAAATGGAAAAGAACCAAAGGCAGACCAATTCAACCATTCAGAGATGAAAAGTAGCATGGACTCCTACCACCCATGGAAGGAATGAGTGCTTAGTTCATCCTGACATCAGAGAACTCAGTTATTTTCATTTCCAACCTTATTTCAGGCCAGCAAGATCCTTCCATTCAAGGCTGTGAGAGAAAAATCCAGGGCACTCCGATCATTAATATTTGGGACAAAAGGTGTCATGACTTTTGTTCTATTTTGAGTGGCATTCCATTCAGTAGAAATTGTAAACATGTTTGACATGTCTTAGTTGTCACCTTCCTATAGAAGAGCTTTAGAAAGCATGCTGGCATGCTGCCAAGTGGGACATTTGTTCCTCTAATTTCCCATACAGTAGCTATTTATCTGTCTCCAAGGCAATTCTAACCATAGTGTCTCAGAAGCAGATTAGAAGTTTAGAGTCAAGAAAGACCACAGGCCCTACTGGACCCAAGTAATCAAATGGTTGTCAGAGAGTAAATATGAGTGAAAACCAAACAGATGGAAGATTTTAACAACTACTGAATAGAGGTGAAGTGACTAGTTACCTCTTAATTATTAAAATATATTTTTTCAAGAGTATACATACTAAGCTACACGTTGTTTAACCTCAATAGTGAGGCATTTGCTTTTCTTACAGTAATTATTACATGAAAGTTGCTTGAATTTTGAAACCCTGCATTTCCAGCAGATACCAGTCTCAGCAATTACACTAAGGAGGGATAACAATTTTGTAGAAAATGCATTTTGATTGTCATTTTCCCCATGTTTTAATTTATACTCAAATTTAAATTATGTTCCAAAAATATTGAGGAAACTCACATGTAACAGGAGAATTAGATTATAGCCAAAACTCAAATTTACACAGTTTTCACAGTGAGTTGGCAGACATATACAATCTTACTCCTTTGACCAATTGCACAAATTTGTGAATAGGCTGCCTGGAAAGACTGGGACATGTTAGATTTATTTGTTTCCCTCTGTACCCAGAGAGAGGCAGTAAATTTTATTGGGCACTTATGTATTAGGCACTATCAGAGGCTTTATGAATATTGACATTTAAGCATCCTGAGAATTCAAGAAGGTGGATTTTATTTTTCTCCTTTTGCATATAAATAAACTATGTCTCTTAGTCACCCTAATTAATTTACTTAAGGTAATATACATAATAAATGAAAGAACTGAGATTCTATCCCAGTGCCCTTGGACTGTAAGATGTATGCTCCTTTCACTACATGCTGTGTTTCAAACAAAATATAGTTTGAGCATTGGTTGAGATAAGAATCAACTTTATGCCCACTAACTACCCATAGGCTAATAAGAATTGTATTTCACTAAGGAGGTTGAGGAAGAAAAAAGCCATGGTATTCAGTAAGTAGAACATCCTTGTGGAGCCTTAGGAATGATAGCTGCTGGGAATTGAGCCAGAGAAGGAGCAGAAAGAACACGTTTCTTTGGGGATCCATGGAGAGTGAACAAATATAAGGAGATGATGAAAATGCAGACGGTTGGTGCAGCCAGAAGAGCTGAGCCTCATTATTTGTACATTTTTAAGTGGTACATTTTAAAGGTGTAAAATTTGTACCTTTGAGAGGTTAATCTGGCTCCATGAGTTCACACTGCTTATCTACATTGCATTAGCTTCTTGTGACTTCTCGGTTAATGGCTTTCCCCCATTTATCTACTGGAGTTTTAGTGTTTCTACTTACTGTATAAGTAATCTCTATGTTAGAATCATTCAACTTTTCTCTGCTAAAAAGAAAAGAATTGTATTTCTCCATTTTTATTCCGTATTAATTTTGTGTATGCATATGTATTATATATTTATCTGAAATTTAGACTTTTTAAGTATCGCAATCTGGAAGAAGAAATGTAGAGTGAAGCATTAATGAGATGCTTTTCTTTTTAAGGTCTGGTCCTTCCCTGGTTCTATTATGATGTCAATTTTCCAGTTTTCTGTAACTGATCCTGTCATAGGCTGTCCTCAATTCCTCCTTATTACACTGATATATGTGACTTCAAACTCAGCCTTCTGATCGCCTTGGAGCCAATCTATTTTTGCATATCCAAGTACTCTGACTCACCCAGAAGCAAAGCGTTATTTTGTGAACCAAGCTAAATGTGACTTTTTTGGGAGCTAGAATTGCAGATACCTCCAAGTGGTCCATGTCCAGGATTGCTATGTGCCACCATTGGCAACTGCATGGGATTCTTTGGAGGAAAGCACATCGGTTTCCATGGGTGTAGTAGGAGGTCAATATCATCATTTTGTTCCCTGGGATTATACTCAGTGACCACCGTAGGTGGCACCTGTAGCAACCTTAAGTGAAGTGTAAGTTTTAAGACAAGTTGTGGGTAGTATGTTTGGGGTAGGGGAATGTATGCAGAAGACAGGAGCTCCCTTTCTCATGACTCATTTTTATCTCTTTTTTATTCTATTGAAGTCCAGTTGATTTACAATGTTGTGTTAGTTTCTGGTGTACAGCAAAGTGATTCAGTTATACATATACATAATAGTTTGCATCTGCTAATCCCAAACTCCCGATCCATCCCTCCCGCTCTCCCCCTCCTCCTTGGCAACCATAAGTCTGTTGTCTATGCTCATGACTCATTTTTCTTTTTACAAATAAGGCCTTCAGTTAAGGAAGAATGTACTGCAAACTCTGATTAGAGAAAGACTTAAGAATAAATAGCCATCCTGGAGTTCCTCCAAAGGAGGGTAGTTTCTGCAGAACAGAGAGACTTTGTTAATGAGGGTCTCGCCATGGGGTGGACCCCAGTTTGGGCTCAGTAGACAATGTTTGATATTTAATGGTATTTTGGCCATCGTTGTTTTCTTAATATAGCACTTCAAGGAGAAAGGAAATCAATTTTATACACATGACCTGTCTGAATGTACGATTATAACTTAATTAAAGACCATTCAGTTACACATTCAACAGAGACTCAAAATGAACTATTAAACTCTGATACCAGTATTACATTCTTCTCTCACCTTAATGTATTTACAAATAATCATTTATTTCCTGCATCTTGGAGCACCTCAGAAGTCTTACGGTTAGCATGTGTGCAGACATCCAGATTTCCAGACAAATTCTCTTTCCAAATTATGTTTAGCTTGAGGTCTGAGTCTGGAAAGTGAGCAGGCTACTACTGGCACCTTGTTTCCTCTTTAATTTGTTTTACAGTTACTCTCTCCAAAGGTGTCTGGATACTTAAGGGTTATCACTAATGGATATTTTCTGCCCTGCCGGGTGTCCTGCAGTCGGGTTAGAGTGCCTCCTCACAGAAACTGCCTGATGTTAGGGAAGTTTTAACCACTCTGTTTACAAGTTTAATCTTAAAACGTCTCAAGGAGTGTGAATTTTTAAAAACCATTGCTGTAAGTCAATGTATAAACAAAATTCTAATAATTAGATTTCTTCTTGTTTATTCCAAAGGTTATACCTGAAAACTCTGAATTACTAGTTACAGTTAACTCTAGGCTAGGTTCTGTTGGGCCTAAGAGGGTTACTTTGGTAACACACTATTCAGAAAATGTCAGAACAATTAAGAATACAGTAAAACAAGTATATTTTTAAATATACAGCACTAACTGAGTTAAGAAATATTCCGGAAATTACTCTCCTCTAATGACTTATTAAACAAATAAATAAAAAAGCTTACAAACCTATAATATACGACTTTTCTTTGTTGCTTGTATGAAAAAGTCAGCTGCAAGGCAACTGGGAATATTTTATAATTGCTTTAATGCAATTTTGTGGGAGCTATCCATTATTTTGTCTGTTCTGCAACTCTCCCACCCTTCCTCTCATGACAGCACCCCAACTTTCTTTGGAGAAATATTCCTCCCCCATTCCAAGTGATAGTGTTTGTGCCTCCAATCAGAATATTCCATCTATGTGGCCATGTTACACAATGCTGGCCATCATGACTAGCTTCCTGTTACATGTGCCTCTCCAAAATTCCTGTATGCTGGAAGAAATTTGTAGACCATGTCTGTCTTTTTCAACATGTAATTATGAACTCTCTACTCAGCGCTAGGCTCTTCCAAAGACAGTCATACCAGCCACCACAAACAGAGATTTTTATGGCTTTGAAGGCTCAGATAATTCCTAATGCTGGACACTGAAACACTCCACTGAAGTGCTGTGGTAATAGAACCTCACGGTTCTTGTACCGTTATGTAACTTTTCAATCTTTTGCTTACATCTCATGTTGTATCCCTCCCACATCTGTCAGGTTTTGGTAACCGGTATCCTCTACCAGTGAATCCAAAGTTTGATCCATAGCATGCTCTAAACTAGCTGTACAAATCAAGGGGATACATTTTCACTTGGTAGAAAAAGGAAAAAATAATCTCAAAATTACTTAATTGAAACATGTGTGCCACAAACCTTCTCTTCCCCTCCAGAGAGGACTGATTTCTTAACGAATTGATAAATCTGTTGAAACTGGGTGAAAAAACTAACCACAAAATTTATACCAGACTTTTGAAAGTTGATTAATTTCCTGAACTCACACATAACACAAAACAAGTCAAATTCTCTGTACACCCTTACCGGGTCATGTAACCGCTGACTTGCAATAATTCAGCCTTTACAATGTGCCTCTAGCATTTAGAGGACCATCCCATTTTATGCCGAGTCAATTCTTGATTCCGTACACCAAAAGGCAAGGAGCCAGAGAGTCATAGTGAAAGTTAAAGCTCCCTCTTGGCTCAGTTCTGGAGTCATTGTTGTGCCTGGGATGCTACAGACACTAGACTTGGGGTCCAACTTCCATGTAGTAGCTCCAAAAAATAACCAGTATAAAGCTGTGCCTTCTGTTCAGTCTCAGCTAAGTGTTTCATTCAGAGGAAGTATACATCCAAATGTCCAAAATGAATGTAGAGCAATTTAAATCTTATGTGACAGGGAAAGGAGAGGAATTTCATGTCATGCCATTCAGCAAAACCACATAAATTCACCCACTTCCCCAAAGGTCTTTTTATCACAGTATGACATCCACCACCCCCCATGCCTACAATTCTTTCTCTCTTCCAACTATCCTAATTTCTCCCAATACATTTCTTCCTCTCTCTCTGCTTCTCCTACCTTATTTTCTTTTTCTTTCTTCCAATGGTTCCCTGCCCTTCCTAATAAAATACACTGCAGACTTTTTTAAGGCTTTGTATTAGCAGAGGTCCACTCGAGAAAAAAACAAGAGCAAAAAGAATTTAAATTGTTAACTAGGAAAAAATGAAAGGGTAAAAAGAGAACTTTAGGATATCGTAGAGATAGCAACCACAAAAATTCACTCTTCCTCCAGCACTGACATAGAAAAGGGATCATGGTGGAATTATTAACATTTAGAAACCCAGGGAAGGAGCGCCATGCAGTTGAAACTCTGACCTCTGAGGAGGAAGTGCTGGTTGGCAGGTGCTAGAGTTTAATGACCAGTTCTGCAGGCCTCGAGAAAACTGAAAACTGCGTTCAGCTACTGCTCTAGGAAGGAATTCCCTCTTTGAAATAAGGAATTTTGCTGCAGTGACTCTCACAGAAATGGCAAGCAGAGAAACAGCCCACAGGAAGCAGATGGGAAGGAGCAAGTCTCTTCCATCTCGTTATCCAATTGTATAATCTACCTCTGGTGCCATCTATTGGAGAGAGCTTAGCAGAGAGCCATCCGGCAAAGCCAAAATGGGGTTCACAGAAGCCCACGCCCAGCATCACAAAACAGATTACACAAGTGTGTATTTGGAGTTGGGAGCAGTAATGTAATAACTGGAAGAGTCTGCCCCTTTGGCTACTTAACATCCACGCAGGGTCTCCTACACATATTTTTACTTTCATACGACAAAATATGCTGTTTCTGCCTAAGATGATGCAACTATCCTCACAAATGAAGACATTATCACCCTCTCTCCAAAAAGGAGGAGTTACAAAGTCTAATAACCAGTGTATACATCTTGGGGCTATATATTACTCCTTAAATTCAGTCACAATCATGTGCAAATATTCTGTTACTTAAAGACTAAATAGTAAAGCTAACCTCCAACAAGACTTGTATAAATTAATGACAAAGGAGGAGAGAGAAGAAAATAGTTAATCTGTACAAACACATAAACACACAAAGATATATATATATATATATATATAAGATATAAACACACACACAAAGTAAAGCAAAGAAGAAAATATGCATGTTGGCTACTATTTTTAATTTTGTAACTGGTCAAAAGCCACAGAAGATATATATGTAACTTTCTTCTTGCAATACCCATTCCATATTTTTTTGTTTGTTTCGGCTCATTTGGTCAAGGTTATTTACCTGGTTAGGGCCCTCAAATTCATTCCTGAAGGATCTGAATCCTTAGTGAGTTTGTCTTTTGTTGTTGTTGCAGTAATTTTCCATTAACTTTTATTTCTGTAGAAATGCTGTCTGAAATATGATGACAGATGAAAAAAATAAAAACCCTTTTGCAAGTCCGTGAAATGTGGTTCGGGGAAAAACATGATGTGCAGCAAAGAAAATCAATGTTCAGAATACGCATCTGTTCCAGTGAGGACAAGTCTGTAGCCATGTAGGAAGAAGTGAAATGTCATGAGTCTGTTATCAGGAAGCTAGATAGTCCTTCTGGTCTCTGCTTTGGGCAGGTTAGGCATCTAGCCTTGGCGAGGAGAAGTCCATGTTGTTGAGGCCATGCATTGTCTCTATCCCTATCACCATTGCCATAATTGGCTAATTGGCTGCTGTGTGCATCCATGGTCATCTTTGGGATAGAGGCTGAATGACATCCATAGAATGTATCATTTTGTTCACCTTTGTTATAGATGTTCTTTGGTGAGTAGTCACACGTAACATGAATATTTTTATACTTTGTGCCCATTCTGAGAAGTTCATCTACAGACCTCTTTCCCAGACTTGTCATTCATATTCCAATTTTATGGGTTTTTTTCCCTCAATGCTGTGACCATACAACTCAACCATTAGCAACTGTCCATGAATCAGTGTAGATCCATCCTTCTGATTATCTCTAAGTCCAGAGAAAGTGGACAACCAAATATACCACTCAATGTTTGACCACTGTGTGGTTTATGCTTTGTCAGTTTTTCAGGGCTCCTCTTGAATGATGCTATAATGCTGCATCTGTCCACGTTCAGTGGGGTCTGCATATTGTGTAGAACTATCTGTAGACTAGGACTAAGTGTTTTTTTTTCCCCTCACTCACCTGTTATAAAATTATGGGACCTTAAATGAGAAGACAATGCAGCAGAAGTCAGTGTCAAAGAAGCATGAAGCACCTGCTCATGCAACTTGCTCGTCTTTTGGACCCGCTCAAGAACAATCTCATATATGCCATTACCAACTGATTGCTTCACTTATGTCTTAGTGAGTCAAGTAGCACCTCATTATAATGGGGATCTCAGGTTGCATGGCCACTCAGAGTCCCATGGTTCCATGTTCAGCCTCTACCCCTGGTTCAGTAGTAAGTCAGAAGCTGTTTCTCAAAAGAAAAATAGCTATCAGCAAAAGAGGATACAGATTTTCTACAAAATCCTTGAGGTGAACACTGCAATTATCCTATTGGTGTTTATCAGAGGCTCTATACAGCCTCCCTATTTGCCCTGACTCTTCAAGTATCATTGCATCTGCTGGGTCATGAAGTAAAAGTGGAAGAGCTGGTTTGCACTGCACAGCACCAAGGCTTCTCTTAACTCTGGTCCCTTCTCCAAAAAAAGGCACCCTTTTAAGCTTCAAACTAACATACTCAAATTTGATATATGTTGCTTCAAAAACAAAACAAACAAACAAGGTCATCAAGCATTGTGCCTTTTAATTTTTACTGGTAGGTGTACAAAGAGCAGCAACTTGATTTTCATGGTCGAGAGCTAAATTGATAGTCTCCAGACCATTTCACTTGAGGTGGCATATACCTGATTTCACTTCGTTTATCTGCCACTCTCACGTTCACATATGAGTAAGCATCTCAAATTCTTGTTACTTACGCAAATTAGATCCAATCAGCAAAATGTCATCAGTGGCAATGAAATCAGGAATTCCATCTCAAAAATGGTATTTCCTATTTTCATAGCTGGTTTACAGAAGAGAGTCATCACAGAGCTTTACAAAGTTACAGGTACTTTACACATGCATGTGTTTCTCAATAGCTTAGTGAAGGGATTGTCTTCTGAGCCCTGTTGTGAGATGTTGTTAAAGTACTGATGTACAGTTTGCATATGATATAATTTCTCCAACATTCATATCTCCCTAAGCCTTTGAATTCCTTCCACTACATCTTTGTAGTGGAAGCCTTTGAATTCCTTCCACTACATATTGCCATGAAAGTCCTGCCATTTCCACCTAATTATATATGGTACTGTTAAGTTCAAATTCAGTCAACAAACCAAAAAAACTGCTAGAATCAGTTCTACCTTTATGGCTTAACACACTAAATCCAGAATCTTTTAAAACTGTACCCATATCAAGCCCAGGAATAAACCCGCGACCTTATGGTCAATTAATCTACAACGAAGGAAGCAGGAATATACAATGGAGAAAAGACAGTCTCTTGAGTAAGTGGCGCTGGGAAAACTGGACAGCTACATGTGAAAGAATGAAATTAGAACATTCTCTAAAACCATATACAAAATAAACTCAAAATAGATTAAAGACTTAAATGTAAGACCATATACTATAAAACTCCTAGAGAAAACATAGGCAGAATACTGTCATAAATCACAGCAATATTTTTTGGGGTCCATCTCCTAAAGTAAAGGAAATAAAGGCAAAAATAAACAAACGGGACCTAATTAAACTTAAAAGCTTTTGCACATCAAAGGAAACCATCAAGAAAATGAAAAGACAGCCTATTGAATGGGAGAAAATATGATATGACCGATAAATGATATGACCGATAAGGGATTAACATTCAACATATATAAACAGCTCATACAACTCAACATCAAAAAAATAAACAACCCAATTTAAAAATGGGCAGAAGAACTGAATACACATTTTTTTCCAAAGAGAAAATGAAGATGGCCAACAGGCACATGAAAAGATGCTCAACATCACTAATCATCAGGGAAATGCAAGTCAAAACTATAATACAATGAGATATCACCTCACACCTGTCAGAATGACTATCATCAAAAAGAACACAAATAACAAATGCTGGGGAGCATGTGGAGAAAAGGCAACCATCATACACTGTTGGTGGGAATGTAAATTGGTACAGCCACTGTGGAAAACTGTATGGAGTTTTGTAAAAAACTAAAAATAGAACTACCATAAGACCCATCAGTTCCACTCCTGGGTGTATATCCAAAAACACCAAAAATACTCATTGGAAAAGATACATGCCTTAGAAGCTGTGGTATATATACAATAGAATACTACTCAGTCATAAAAAAAGAATGAAATTTTGCCATTTGCAACAACATGGATGGACTTGGAGGGCATTATGCTAAGTGAAATTAGTCACACAAAGAAAGACGAATACTGTATGATATCACTTATATGTGGAATCTAAAAGTGTCAAGAAACTAGTGAATGTAACAAAAAAGAAGCAGACTCAGAGATATAGAGAACAAACTAGTGGTTACCAGTGTGGGGGTAATAGAGGGGTGGTGGAGTGGGAGGTACAAACTATTGGGTGTAAGGTAAGCTACAGGGATGTATTGTAGAACACGGGGAATATAGCCAATATTTTATAATAGCTGTAAATGGAGTGTAACCTTTAAAAATCATATTAACAATTTAAAAAACTAAATGTAGGATTGTGCTCATGTCAGGAAGTTAGGTCTGATATTGTTTTATATCCCATTTTCCTTACTCTAGCTCCCCCTTAGAATTGACTTCCACACATATTGCCTAGGTTTCTATCAATAGATTTTTTGCAAAATCTTACAATTATTTTGGTGTATAAACTACTTCCCTCTGGGTCAGATTTTGTACTTGACCTATGGAGCGTGCTGAGATCTGACCCTAGTTTAAGTCTAGTGGCAGCAAGAGATGGTGGAGATTAATCGTGAGCAAAGAGAACTCCACTTGCAAAGCAACTGCCCCTGGCTAGATGTCTGCAAGGTTTTCAAGCAAAGGAAGGCTTATCTTTTCAGACACAGATAGGCAATCAGCTCCTACTGACAAGGGATACTCAGAGTGACTTGGGTCTAAGATTCTCAGCTTCATCTGCCTCTAACTTGGTGTGTCCATTTCAAATATCTGAGCCCTTCTTCTTCCTGAAGGCCCCAACTTTCTTGTGAGACACTTGGTGAGGCTGTGAATTCAACACATATTGTAATTCTGCAACACACAATATTTTGAGTTTAGCTTTTTGAAATATTGGTGCTGTGCCTACAAAAAAAAAAAAAAAGAGAGAGAGAGAGGGAGACTCATTTAGGGTAGGCATGGAAGCTTCATGGTTCTCTAAATGAGACCATGACTTGAACTGGAAATTTAAAGATGTGTATTTGTCATTTCCATTCTATAAGCATTCCAATGCACTCATGAAAACCCAACCCATACCACAGTCTTTATAGGCATCCTTATTCCCACAACAGTCAAGTGCAGTAGCCACTTGAGTCCCTGAGACTCTTGATTCAGTAAATACTTCATAACGGTTGATTGTAAGTAGTAACTTGATTAATTGTAATGAGACTACTTGCCATGGGTTATTAGAATCTCATTTCCCATTGGCAAGGAGCTCAAGAACATGACCAAACTAATCCCAAAATAACTTTGAGGATCTGTGTCATAAAATGACCCCTGGAACTAGTAATTTCTGTGTAAGTAAGTAAGGGCTCAGTCTCAAAATGGACATGACACTACCTATGTGAACAAAAATTTTAATATAAATAATGATTAACTAGTTATAAAGTTCTTAAATAGATAAAGAAAAGCATAGCAGTATAATGCTAAGATATCTAAGACACCAGCTGCAGAAAGTAGCTGCCACCCTTAGGGCTGAGATGGCAGTGAGAAGAGGCTGGAATTATTAAAACATAAAACTTAGATAGGGGCTCTGTGGAGCTGAAATGCAGACATTTGAGGAGGAGATGTTGTTCAGCTAAAGCTGGTGTATCTGAGCTCAGAGACAGGGACCTGTGGGCTTGGGACCCAGGTCTCTGGAGGGGAGGTGTGTCAGACAGTTCTTGCTGGTGTTTCTGGATGGAGGACATGATGAAGCTGCTTCTGCAAGTGGAAGAAAAACTACGAATTGGTTTCAGTTGCTGCCACGGGAAAGAAAGAAACTTGCTACGGGCTGAAAAAACCAAGTCTGAAGTGATGTTCATAGCTACTGCCCTCAGGAGCAATAAAGAGTGTTGCTTGTTCCTCCTGCAGCCTTGCAGTCTCCCTCTAGCACCCCTTCTTGGCAGGGTTTACTAGGGAGCAGCTGGCAAAGTCAGCGTGGTTTGCAGAGTTCAGCCCTGGCATCACAAAGCAGAGTAGAGAAGGGTGAGTCTGGAGCTGAGGACAATGACTTAACTGACACAGGATTCTCCTAGTTCTGCTCTTATGTCCATTGGCTTTATGAATCCAAAGCAGGGATCTGTTTAGAAGGTAGATAAATCACGTGGCTCCCGATTCCAGAGGCATTTGGTACTACTGACAACCTGCTCCTCTTCTCCTCACTCTTGTGGTATGACTGTCCCCTGGCTTTTCTACGGCTTCTCTGACTTCTATCAAATCTCATTCACAGCCTTTTGGCTTCACCGTATCTTTCCCAAACCTGCCCTTCCCCCTGTATTTGCCTCGATAAAAGGCATTAACTTCTATATCGTCACCCAAGCTAGAAACTGAAGTCATTCCCCATCTTTTCCAGCCTGAGCATCCAGAAGGATAACAAGATCTGTGTATTCTACTTCCTCCCTAATCATTCTCTCTCACATATCTTCCCTCACTTCCTTTCGTTTTGCCCCTAACACTATTTAGACGATCATCATTACTCAATACCCGCTCCTAACTCACTTCCCTGACTCTACCCTAATCCATCTACCCCACTTCCCTGCGTAAAGTTCCTCAGTGTTTCCTTCAGCTTGGTGGTTTTCACCCAAAACTGTGCCAGGATCACCAGAGGAACTTTTAAAACTACAGATGCCTGACCCCTCCCTCTAAAGGCTTCATTTAAACTGGTCTGGACAGGTGTCCAGGCTTTGATATGTTTCAAACATTCCCCAGTCGATTTTAATGTTCAGCCAAGGGGAGCTACTGCCCAAGTATCCAGTGCTTCTTATAAACTGTCTCGTTTCTATTTCTCTAACCACATGTTCAACACCTTTCTCATAATACGCCACCTGCCCTAGTCTTAATAAACACTTGCTTTCTTGCCTCTAATGTTCTCCCCACCACTTCTCTTCCTTACAAATCCAAAATCATTTTCTAAGACTCAACATAGACACCAATTTGGGAAGTGACTATAGTTGACCCTGGAACAACGTGGGTTTGAACTGTGCGGGTCCACTTATATGCGGATATTTTCCAATCGCAAATACTACTGTACTACACAATCCGTACTTGGTTAAATCCATAGGTGTGGAGGAGTCCCAGTTACTGAGGTTGACTCTAAATTATACGGGAATTAATCCCCACATTGATCAAGGGTCAACTGTACTGCCAACCCCTAAAGTTCTGTAATAAACAGATAACAGCACAGGTTTTGGAGTCTGAACATCTTAATCTCAGCTCTAACACTTACAACAACTATGTAGCCTCGGGCAAGTTACTTATCCTATCTAAGCTTTAAATCCTCATCTGTAAAATGGAGATATCTGCCCAAGAGGGTGGGTACACCAAATAAATAATGTATTAGCCCTCACTGCCCATCACAGTGCCTGGAATTGATATTATCTAAAAATCACCAGCAGCATATGCCTTGTATTTGCTATCTTTCTCCCCCATCAATTGTAAGCACAGCATTGGCAGGGACCATATCTTTCATTTTTGTACCACGATACTTAACACAGCAGCTGACACATTGTAGGTATCAAATAAAATACCTATTAAATGAATAAAGACATGGTTCTCATTCTAGATGTCTCCAGAGTCTATTAAGAGATAGTCAGAAAACTAACTTTACTCTTTGAATTTTTGTTCATTCTTTTACCTCTCCTGAAGTTATATAATGTGTGGTTCATATAGACAGTCATAAATTTTTAAAACTGACTTCCATGGGATAAGTGATATAGCACAAAGTTGTTTCCTTAATCTGCAAATTAGAATTGTTCGCCTATCTGAGCTCCCATTTGTACACAATATACCCAATTTTTTTCAATAATATTTATCAAGTATCACATGCATCAGGCATTGCCCCTCATACTGGGGGAAGATTTGTGAACCTCTACTCTGTGGAGATAGCAGTTGGAAGGAAGGAAGGGAGGGAGAAAAGAAGGAAGAAAGACCACTGAGCTGGCTGCTTTCTCCCCACACCATCCTCTGCCATCTCCACCTTTACAAATTTCTTCCTTACTCTTCATGGTGTTTTTAAAGAAATTCTACAATCTCCCAAGACCTATTTCAAATACCACCCTTCCACAAGGCTCTAAGGATCCTCCAGCTGGAATTAATCATATGCCAGTAAATGTGTGATCACTGTATTTTGTGTCTATTTCACACTGCCTTCATCTCCTGCTGGAGACATTTGGTCTACCTCTGACACTTCTAACAGACTGCATTCTTTGAGGCAGGTTTGACGCCATATATCGTCGTACCCCTCATGATATGTAGCATAGCTCAATACACATAGTGGTTATCCAACAACTATTTTTTGGCTGCAATTTTATATATTATCCAGGGTTTTTTTTTTCCTTCACCCTCTTCATACCCTCACTTACTGGAATATTTGTACCACAGTCAGCAGGATTTTCATCACTATCGTCACTATTGTCACATAAGCATAAATGCTATTACGATTAGAGAAATTATAAAAAATCGTTGAAACGTAGTGAGTTTCTTTCTTTAAACTTAATGCGAAAAAACACAACCACAAAATCACTTATCTTTGAAACTTCTGCAGTGAAGGTAGAGAAATGCCATAAAAAACACAACATATTTCTGAAACCTCAATTTCCTGTGAGTCATCCTTAGGGAAATACAATATGAAAAGAACCAGCACAGATTCCAGATGGGAAGGTTCCTTGAAATACCTTCAGAATTGCATGAAGATGTTCTCTGAATTGTTTGTGATTTATTAATCTGTACTGGGTCTGGACAAGAAATGTGTGATCCAGTCTGGTCCTTCTCTCTCTCCAAGTTCTCTTATCTCAACAGTTCGCTGTAAATTTGCCTAAGTAAGAAGGATTTTTTTTTTGAGTTTACAGAATTTAATACCAATTACTGAGAACCTTCTTAGAGGCCCTTCTTTTAAGTCACTTGCTTTAAGAGCAGTAAATGTTCAGCCCTATTTTTTTTTTCCATGAATCAATTATACACTCTAAAAAAAAGCAATACATCATGGAGATTAAGAGCATAGAATCTGGACTTAAATTTCCTGGGTTTGAAGCCTAACTCCACTATTACGAGCTTTGTGGCCATGAATGAGTTATTTAACCTCTTTGTCCCAGTTTCCCAATCTTACCTACCTCTTAATATGTATTTGCACCAGTAGATTAATTAACACATATCAATTTCTTAGAACAGGACATAGAGTAAGCACTCAATAAGTCTTAGATATTATCAAAAGTATTAAAATTTTTATCTTTCCAACCTTACCCCAAGTATGCTTCTTCCTCCCTCCCTTTCCTCCTTCCTTCCTCCCTCCCATATTCCCTTCCTTCTTTCCTTGTCCTCCTCCTTTCCTTTTTTGCTTTCTTATTAACAAATATTATTGAGGAACTACTGTGTGCCAAGCACTCCTCTATGCGCTAGAGAAAAAGACATGAACAACACAGTCAACCTTCCTTGCATGAAGATGAGGCTTTGTTCATGAGGAGTAACCTGACAATAAGCAAACAGATCTACAGCATAATACCAGAGATAAGATAAAGTGAATATGTGACTGTTCCAAGCACAAAGGGGGCAATGATACATAGAAATCTGAACTGAACTTAAGTGGATAATAGTTTCAGATTTCACGGTATGTGACATCTGCTTGCTGTCAAACTCACAACAAGAAGTGTTCATCTAAATTTCAGTACTTTGCTTTGTCAATTTGTATTTGTTCCTGGGGTATTTGGAAGCCCAGATTGTCATAAAATAGAGCTGACCAGGAAGAAAGGGGACCTGGAGCCTCGACACATACTTCAGGGTCTGTAGGGAATCCACAAAGCTGGAAAAGCAATGATGGAGGGCAGTTCAATTTCTGGTCAATATTAGAGAGGCCCTGGTTAAGTAATAATAGTAATGGTCACATTTTATGAATTTTGAAGCTGAGACTTCAGGAGGTTAAGTGACTTGCCTTTGTTTTATAATTTATAAAATGGGAATTGAAAAACGACTTCATGGAGTAGTTGCAGAGATTAAAGTTAATGGCTAAAAGTGAAGAATGAGTGATTCAAACCCACCAGGGTCAGACTTCAAAGTCCATGGCATCTCCGCCAGGCAGCCCTCCTGATCCCAGAATACTAACGTCAGTATTGAGAAAGTGTTGCTACAAGAGTGAAAGTTCTTGGGCATGGGGTGATGAGTGCTGTTGGAAGAAACAAGACCTATCAGGACAGGAAAAATCCTTCAAACCGAAGGAACCAAAGTGCCTGGCATTGAATTAAGACAGAAACTGAGGCAAGAGGGAAGAGATTTGGAACATGGGTTAGGAATGGAATTTATTAAGAAGCCCAGTTATCAGAAATGAGTGGCAGGTTGATATGAGATTAACAGCAAATTTTGCCTCCTGATTCACCATAAAATCTATAGGCTATTATATTTCCTATTTGGGGATGGAGCCAGCCCCTATGCTTAAAGTATAGTGAAGACACGTAGAGGTCAAAAAACAGTTACGATGATGTTGAAAAAATGTGTATATCCCAGATGCACCATTACTGTTGATTTTAAATTAATATGCATAATCCTTAATACTTCAGATTCCTGATCCTTAGTCTTTAAATAGCAGTAGATACCATGTGTTAATATACCTGAATGTTTCTATTAGGTGCAAAGGTTCAGAGGTAGACACTGTAGTGTAGAAAGCACATGGAGCTTGAAATTGAAATCTG
Organism: Neophocaena asiaeorientalis asiaeorientalis; assembly: GCF_003031525.2. NCBI lineage: Eukaryota > Metazoa > Chordata > Mammalia > Artiodactyla > Phocoenidae > Neophocaena > Neophocaena asiaeorientalis. The sequence continues at coordinate 2,432,695 of NW_020173731.1, read as the reverse complement.
AATTTTGATTTTAATTCCCAATCCATGCGACCTTATACTTATTTCTCTCAGGTTCTGCAACTACAAAATTGACACCATTCTTGTTCTATATTGTTTATAAAATTGTTATTAAGATAATATGAATCAATACATGGAGTGTATGAAATACTGACACAAAAATGATATTTTTGTGTTTCTGTGCAGTTGCAGGTAAAACAAGTTCTATATACTAGTACATTTAATACTGGAAACTGTCATTATCTAGGGTAACTGTGATAATCCTTTGGCCAAATTTTCCTCATAAAAATGAATAGCTTCTCAAATGCATCTATTTATAATTTTGAATTTTGTATGTTGGCTTTTCTTAAATTTAAAAAGCCAACATCTTAAGCCCGGGTTATTAAAACATTTTAGCCTAGTCACATGCAAGTGGAAGGCCACTTCTGTCAGAATGGTGATGAAAGCTCCTAAGACAGGTGTTCAGGGGTGACACCTGATAGTTGAGTGTTGAATGCTCCTCAGACGCTTCCTCTAGTGGTAATCTGAACTGAGTAGACTTCAGAGGTGGTCCTAACTGCAGATGGAAACTATCAAGAGTCCATTGTGACAACAGAACAGAAGGCAGCTGTATGATGCAGCTGACCATGTCCTACTCAGGGGAGAAGTAGAAAAGATTGAGAGCATGGTAAAAAGAATCTGACTTTTATATGGGTTCACTTATGCAACATCATGAAAGTTACTCACTCTTCCTTACCCGTGCTTACAAAGATTCTCCAATGAGTCCTGTCATTACAAATATGCTTATTTTAAAAAAGGATTGGGATGAAAAGAGATACTTGGTTCTCTTATATTACTGCCGAGAAACACTGGATTTATAGGGACCTCAATAATATTGGAAATAAGAGAAGGATTGGGTAGACAACTCCAAATGCTCTGAGTAAGTAAAGGTATAAGAGGACCTTGACCATTTTGATGATGATTGGTGCCCCTTTCTAATAGTGGGAAACTCACCATAGTCCTGTGGGACACGAGAAACTGTTTAGTGGTTTTCACTATTCACTATTTAGTGCTATTTTGATAGTATGAATCTTGAAATTCCAAGCCTATAATATGATAATGAATGCCCAGGTTGCTGGTCCATGAGACAAAGCCTTCAGACACTCCCTGACTTCACTCGAAGTGCTAGTTTTATTTACCAGAATCTTCTATGTTTGGCAGCTAATAGCATAGAAACATCAGAAATGCCCATGATAGGATTCTTTCCCTCATCAAAATTCCATCCAAATTAAAACCAGGGGCACAGCTTTCTTCCAACCAAAATTAACCTTGCAACTGTGTTGTCCAGATGTACAATGTCCTTGACAGTTTGTTTATGGATCGTATACATGTACTGCTTTGGAAAACAGAGAAGCTGTTGTTTTGGCAGTTGACTGTCAATGAACTTGAGGTAGTTGTTTGTGAGACCTTTACTGGAAATCTGAACATCTGACTGACTCAGAGGGTGGCTTTGTTTGGTTCTCTACCAATCAGTATCCTCCTCAGCCCTCAGAATCTCTTATACAACTTAGCCTGCTATCATGTTCTATTAAGATACAGTTGTAGTTCAAGAGGGTGCATGTGGCATTTCAAATTATATACCCCAAGAATGGCATGTTCAAGTAAATTAGTTATGATTCTGGGCATTGTTCTGAATGTCAATGATTTTCTTGCAAAAGGAAGGAGAAAGGCATATTTTTCCACTGTTTTTTTCATAGCTGATGAGTTTGTACACTGCATCAAAAGTCATTTAAGAGTCATCTTGTTATTTTCTAACAGGTTATATCTTCAATGATATACAATGAAAATTAACAATCGGGTCATGTCTTCGCAATGTTCAAAGTTCCAGTACAATTAGTCTTTAAAAACTCCAACTAAGTCTGTTTCATTTGCAGACTAATTCTGAGTGTTATTAGTGGAGATGGTTTAATTCATTTAAAAGTTTCATTTAAAACACTGTGTGTCTTAGTCAACTTGGGCTGCCATAACAAAATATCACAGACTGGGTGGCTTAAACAACAGAAGTTTGAATTCGCACAGTTCTGGAGGCTAGAAGCCTATGATCGAGGTGCCAACATGGTCAGGTTTTAGTGAGAGTTCCCTTTCTGGCTTGTAGACAGCCATCTTCTTGCTGTGTCCTCACTTGATGGGGAGAGGGAAAGAGCAAACTCTTTGGTGTCTCCATTTATAAAAGGATTAATCTCGTCATGAGGGTCACCCTCCTACTACCTCATGAACTTCTCTAAACCTAATTATCTTCCAAAGGCCCCATCTCCAAATACCACCATATTGGGGATAGGACTTCAACATATGAATTTAGAAGGAACATAATTCAGTCCATAGCAGCCTGCTTTGTCACTGTGCGTATAAACCATTACTTTCCCCTCTGAATGTATTGAACCATCCAGACACTTTAAATTGTCTCAGTTAGTGGTGTAAAATTCTCAACATAAAATCGATTGCAGTTCACTTTAATTTAAATCGTATAAAGTATGAAGCCTCCATCTTTGTGGAAATTAATGACTAACATGGTAGGTAAATACCTATAAAATAATAGAGTAGGAGCTATTAATGGACTCAAAATAGGCAAAGACTAAAACAAACACAAACATGATATTTCTACCTCAAAAAGTTTGGAGTCATTGACACAATGAAAGCTAAACCATTTGGGTGTTTGGGAGCTGAACTATCCATCTGATGAGCTTTTAAATGCTAAAAATGTTGATAGTGTGTAGGTACGTTTTAGTTCAGTAGTAAGCATAATTCATACATTATTCGGTTTATTCCCAGAAGAGCACAAGGGATGGCTCAAACAAATCATTGTAGTGGGTCTATGGTGTAGTTATCACTTTGGAATCAGGGTACCTGGTTACAGGCTATAGGAAGAGCCCTGTATTACAACCTTTAAAAGCCACGATCCATCTCTTCAATGCCCTATTCCAGCTGGGCATTCGGCACACATTTCAACTGGGGCAAATAGGCCCCATGAGGCTTCATATTTTATATTACTTAAATGAAAGTGAACTGCAATCGATTTTATGTTGAGTATTTTACACCACTGAGACAAGTTAAAGTGTCTGGATGGTTCAATACATTCAGAGGGGAAATACATTCAATAGGCAAATAGGTCCCAGCCCTTGAATTTTCCTTAAAGTCAGTCTGCCAGATCACAGCTGTTAACAGTATAGTTTATACAATTCTTTGGCTTTATTCCAAGAAATAGTTAAGGACCTGTGATTAGGGGAGATTCCCAAGAGATTCAGACAAATCATTGTCCGCATCTCACAAGATGCCTAAGCAGAAGCACACATGAAAATAAGTGCTCAAACTTTAGGCAACTCATATATTTATCTGGGATTGACATTGACTTAGAAATAAGTTTTTTACTGCTCTAAATATACTGTTGACTGTGTCCCCCTTTGGAAATCTGAGTTCAAGTCCAGATTCTGCCACTTATTTATGGATCACTTACCTGAAAAATCTCTTAACATTCTTATTATCATTTATTCATTCATTCATAGTTATATTAATAGAACATTAGAAATTTACTAGTTTCTGAACAAAATATCTGGGAGAATATTATTTAATATAATGTAATAGTAACTATTTTAAAAACGGACTCTGAGTATGATATTAAATATTTTATTTCAAATGAATTAACTGAGTAATTTATAAAAGAGCAGCTTGATTTTCTATTAGTATGCTCTTTACTCATCCCACAAATATTGGAAAATCTCTTTTACCATAATTAATTGTCAACCTATTGTTTTGTTATATTTACAAGCAACATATAAAATAAAATAAATCTTGGAGTATTCTATAGGCAAGGATCTAGCCTCAGTCCTGTGAACTCATATTTGCATAATATGAAGTCCTTAGCATTTAAATGTGTGTCTCTCCTTAGAAGAGTGATTCTCAAAGTGTGGGCCCTGGACAGCAGCATCAGCATCATCTAGGAACTTGTTAGAAATGTAAAATCTCTCCCCTGCCACACATACACCAGACCTATTAAGTCAGAAACTTTGGGGTTGGTGACCATTAAAATAATCTGTATTTTAAGAAGCCCTCCCGGTTATTCTGATGTATGCTAAATTTGGAAAATCACTGCCCTAGAATATAAGCTTCATCTCCAGCACCTTGAATAAGTGCTTGCATTTATTAGATGCTCAGTTAATAGTCATTGAATAAATGAATAAATTGATACTTTTATCAATACATGGAAGAAAGAACTATGAAGACATTATCATAATTAACAAAGAAAAAGTAGGAGGGATAACAAAAATAATGGATGATAGTATCAGAATCCCAGATGATCTCAAAGTACAGTTTGATAGGTTCAGCAAGAATAAATTATGTTTATTGGATAAACACTATTCTTATATTTAGATAAGGAAAAGAAATGTACTGCACCAATACTTGCTAGAAGATATGATTTGGATGTAATATGTAAAAAATTTTGAGTTTAATTTAAAATGCACTTGATATGAGTCAATAGTGTACATAGTTGAGGGGAAAAAAGATGCTAATGTAATCTCAAGCTGCATTATAGGAAGTATGATATTCTATTTGAACAAGTATGGCTTTAATCCTCTCTGTATTAATCAGACCTCGTTTGAACTACTGAGTCTGTTTCTGAGAGGGAGAGGCACACTTGAAGCATTAAAGGGGAATAAGTGAATCCATCTATCTGTTTGTTTAAAAATGAAAGTGGTAATAACTGGGCAAGGCACTGGGAATACAGGATGAATATGACACAGCCACTGATTCTAGGGGGCTCACCTATGACAGAAAAGTCAGTCATCTAAGACAGTAGCACAGGTGCCTGCCAAAAATGAGTTCTCTTAAGGTAGTGAGTGCCACAAGGAAGACTTAGTCAACAGGCTCTGTGGATCTAAAAACATGTTCTCTCATGCACAGTTTTTAAAATTGGAAATTTCCAGCTTAGGGAAGAGTACACAAAGTGATGGCTATCATAAAATAGTTGAAGTGCTATCATGGATGGACACTGGGTGTTTATCTTTAAAGGTTAATTGTAGTAGATAGGGTCAATGGATGTTAACTCTGAGGAGATAGAAAGTTTGTTATAAGAAAGAACTTTCTAAAAGTGAAAGCTTTCAAAGGCTGGGAAGAATTTCTTGGAAAAGAGGGAACATAAGCTAGGGACTACTCTATAGAATACTTTGGCTTTGGAAGGGGGTTGGAGTATATAAATTTTATGATCTCTTTTTACTCTGAGATTCTATATAATTTACTATGATTCTGATTAAGATGGAGAGAAAATAATTTTGTTTGGGATATTTTTCCCACTTTATCTTAAAGAAAAAATTCTTTTAAACTCCTTTAGGTTTTATTCAACCCATAAATCCCTTAAGAGTACTCGCTATTGACCAAGCCTAACAGTTAGAGGACAAGGAATTATGTAAGGTAGTCTTTGAGGACAGAGTGGAGGCAGCTGAAGAATGGAGCTGGATACAGAGCAAAACCTCATGGTGGGAAGGAAGGAATAGCTATAGATTATGTGGGGACAAAGGAGAATGCAGACTGTTAGGCAAAGAAATAAAAGTTGACATCAAACAATAAGGGACGATTGGAGGTTCTTTAGTATAGGATGATGTGACAAAACTAGCAGTTTAGGAGGTAGTATGTCAGTAGTATAAAAATTCAGCTATTAAGCAGGACTCAGATGTGAGGTTTAGAAATTAAAGTTGGGAGAAGGCAATACATGACACATTGACAAACAAGATTCATCAAGACTTGTTAACTGACTGCAACTGCAATGAAAGAAAGGATGAAAAATTATAGCACAATTTGAAGTGTGTGGGACTAAGAGACTGATGGTGTCATTGATAGAATAGGAGCATTAGAAACAAACTTTAAGGAGTAATGATTCTCACTCCAGCTCTGATCAGGGGTGTTCCCCACACCACCGAGATTTCTCTGACAGCACCTGGGAGACCTACAATTCAACTCCATTCTGACACTATCTACCTGGAGGTTCTGCCAGGTTAAGGGCTCAGTCCCACAAGCCTGCCCTCTAGTTCAGATGCCACTTGAAAGCCCAGGCTGTCACCTATGCTTCTGGCCCACCAGCTATAAACCAAAGGTTCCCACAGCCCCTCCTTGGGTTCAATTAATTTGCTACAGTGGTTTACAGGACTCAAGAAACCAATTGACTCACTAGATTACTGGTTTATTATAAAAGGGTATAACTTGGGAAAATCCAGATGGACATGATGCATAGGGCAAAGTATTGCAAAAGGACACAGAGCTTCCAGGCTCTCTCTGAGTGCACCACTCTTTCCAAATCTCCACATGTTCAGCAACCCAGAAGCTCTCTGAACCCCTCCCTTTTGGATTTTTGTAGAGGCTTCATTACACAGACAAAATTGATTAGATCTTCATCCGTTTGTAATTGAACTTGATCTTCACCCCTTCTCCTCTCCCCAGAGATCAGGACGTGGGACTGAAAGTTCCAACCCTCTAATCACAAGGCTTTTCCTCCTGGCAACTGGCACCCATCCTGAGGTGCTTCGCAAGTCACCTCATTAACATAACACACCTTGATTGCTCTCATCACTTGCAAATTCCAAAGGTTTTAGGAGTTCCGTGCCAGAAATGGGAAAAGACTACATACATATTCTGTATTATATATCACAATGTCACAAAGAGTCTAGATAGAAACATCCTGGAGACATTTAAAAAGTTTTCAGATCATTTCCTCAGCTCAGGATTTCCTCATATCAGGAGAGAGCCTTACCTGACAAGAATGATTCAGTTATGTACAGAGTTATAGCCTTAGTGAGCAACAAGTTTTTCTCCCATTTAAGATTTATTGTTTGAATAGAAGATAATTAAATTACTATTGGTCCATGTCACTTTACTTTTTGTTAACTTTCTATTAATTTTTTACATCAATAACAAAAAAATTATTATTTTTTTTTACATTTTTAGTATTTGTCATTATTTCAATGTAAAATGGATTGCAGCAGTGACCATTGCTGCTGGGACAGCTGCAGTTGGTTATCTAACTTACAAAAGATTTTATGTTAAATATCATCACAGCAAATCTATGGTAAACCTTCACATCCAGAAAGACAACCCCAAGATAATACATGCTTTTGACATGGAGGATTTGGGAGATAAAGCTTTGTACTAACATTGTTGGAGGTCCAAAGTTCTCATTCTGTGATGGATTTCATGCAAAACACAATGAAAAGACTGAAGACAACATGGAACCTAAGTGAGAGAGTGGCATGGACATATATACACTACCAAATGTAAAACTGATAGCTAGTGGGAAGTAGCCACATAGCACATGGAGATCAGCTCAGTGCTTTGTGACCACCTAGAGGGGTGGGATAGTGAGTGTGGGAGGGAGGGAGACACAGGAGGGAAGGGACATGGGGATATATGTATAGCTGATTCACTTTGTTATAAAGCAGAAACTAACACACCATTGTAAAGCAATTATACTCCAATAAAGATGTTTAAAAAAATTTAAAAAGAAAAAAGAAACTTAAATGGACAGTTTTGTTGCTGCAAACCAACTTGTCAGGATTGTGTAATTGAATGACTACCACTTTTGTCTAATTCATCTTCCCTGGGTTCTAGATGTGACATATTGCAAACTGCAGCTTTCATATTCATGGCATTTGCCTTACTTGTTGAACCACTGTGGTGCACATAGAAGACAAGTCATGTACTGGTTTTCTAAGGAAGGGAGCAAATTCTCTTCCTACAAGGTCATTAAAATTACAGTGTAATACTGTTTTGATAGAATACAATTTAACTGTATATTAAATTATTATTAAAAATATACTCTATGTGGAAGAGCATATGGTATAACAGTATTTCTCTTATATGACTAATCATTTCTTTTTTATAAAACATTTTATTATAGAGAATGTCTTCCATATATAAAAGTAGAGAGAATAGTATCAACTTACGGCCAATCTTCTTTTATCTCTTCCCCACCACAAATTAAAGAAAATTTTAGACACCATATTATTTTATCTCTAAATACTTCAGTATGCATCTCTAAAAAATATGGACTTTTAAAAATATATAATCACAATGCTATTACTGCATCTAACAAAACTAATTAATCCTTATTATCCTTATATATCCAATTATCTTATAATTTTATTATAGTTTCCTTTTTGCTTTGTTCATCTATAACAAATAGACTGCCAGTTATTTCTCCAGCAAGAAAGGGTTTATTCAGAATGAGCAAAGAATTGCAGTTTGGGGTCTGCAGCCATGAAGAGTCATGTGCCATTCCCTCTGCAGATAGGAGTGGAGAAATCTTTTAAAGAGGGGAAAAGAAAATAGGAAGGGGTATAGTAAACAAACAGTCCACTGGAGGAATTAAGAGTTTGAAGCATACTGGTTTTCTATTGGCTGAGTTGTGACAGTCTCTCATTGGCTGAGTGTCTGCCAAGAAAGAAGAAGAGTCTTTCTACTTCCCGTTGGGCTCTGCTATCATCAAAGAGTATAAGAGATTGCCCTTCTGTTTTCTCAATTCTATGTAAGGGAGGTTTCTGCTTACTAATATTTTACATTTTCCCCTTTTGATCAAGATCTTTCTCTGAAAGCATCACTGATCAAGAGTCAGGTTTTCTAGTTGCTGTTGCTTTTTGTACCTCCATGTCAGAAAGGACCTCTCCTGTGCGTAGTGTCTTATGTTGGAGGGAAAGTGCACAGATTGGGATATGAAACATAAGAGGTCAGCATTACCCAAAGCTATTTCCTGCAGATCATTATGAGGAGTCAGGAGGTGATCTGTCAGCCTTAAGCAGTCATGAGGGACTTCATTGGAGATGGAAGGGAGAAGAGTAGCAGGTTAAAGGCTATTACAACATAAAAAAGTTATGTGAAGAGCAGTTAACAAAAGAACTTCATAGGATGTGAGGTGGCTGACTGAGAAATGACGAATGGGATGAGAATTCAGGAGGGCTTTTATTTCATGAGGTACAAAAATGGTTAAAGAGGATCCCACAAAGATTTTCTTGATGGTCTTAACCAAAAGGTCAGTGACAATAATGGCTCTAAGGCAAGGGGGATCCAGTTGCTGGCTGTAACAACCTATGGGTTAACGGTGGTCCCAATGTTTTGGATGAGTACCCCAAGGGCATTCCCTTCTTTCTTATATACAAAAAGGAAAAAGAGAATCCAATCATTGTGATGCCCAAGGGTAGGTGGGTTTATCAAAGTCTTCTTTAAGGCCTTATTAAAAGCTGTGTCTTCCAGTTCTTCCCATAAAATTGTGTTGGGGTCATTGTTCTTCAGTCAAACATACAAAACTTTGGCCATAAGAGAGAAATTTGGAATCCAGTGCTGGCAATATCCAGCTAGCTTGAGAAAACCTCACAGCTGATGCTTAGTTCTGGGTTTTGGGAAACTTAGAATACCATGAAGCCTATATGAATATAGATGTAGCCCTTGGTCTAATATCAGATGCCCTAAATACTGAAGCTGTGTTTGAGGAAACTCCAATTGTTCTGTGGTGACCCTATATTTCTAAAAGTTTTAGCAAGTGGATGCTGTCTTCCTATGAGGAGGCTTGAGGAGGAGAGCAAAGAAGCAAATGATCCATATATTATGACAAAGTAGAACTCTAGGGAACTTTACATCATGAGATCAGCCTTCAGGATTTGTGAGAAATAAGAAGGACTCTCAGTAAAATCCTGAGTACTGTCCAGGTGATTTTTCTTCACAAGTGAAGGCAGAAGGTATTGGCTAGCTTCATCAGCTGGAATACTAAAGAATGCACTGCATAAATCAGTTACAATAAAGAATTTGCTTCTGGGGAAATTGGTTGTTAGTGGCACATGAAGGTTGGAAACAACAGGGTATTGAGGGATAAAAATGTTGTTTATTGCTCAGAGGCCCAGGACAAACCTCCACCCTAAGACCTTAGGTTTTTCTCACCAGAAGATAGGAGTATTGCAGGGACTAGTACAAGGGATAACAAAGCCTTGAACCTTGTAATCTTCTATTATAGGCTTTATACCTTGAAGGGCTCCATTACCTGTAGGTCATTGATTAATTCCAGGAAGATGCTTTCAGGGGTCTATTTGAATCTTGATGGGAGGTATGCTGTGAATTTTGCCAATATCAGTTGGAGACTTTGCCTGTAAGGAATGTGGTACCTGATTCAAAATGGACAAATGTTCACTGTTTCCAGAATCGGTTCTAGTATCATCAGAGATGTAGCAAATAAAAGATGTCAAAGTGTCATTTAGTTCACCAGGTTGGCTGCTTTGATATTTATGGTAAAATTCTAGAATTATTTCTTTTTGGGAGAAAGAATCTCTGACATGATACTTTTCGAAGAAGTCTCAACCTAGTAAATGAACAGGGGCAGAGGAACTAGGGACAAAAGCGTATCTCTCAAAGGGCATAAACAAAAGGGAATATTTGAACTGTTTCAGTACTCTGAGTCAGGGGCTGCTTTATGGTAGTGGGGTTGACCACTGAGAGTATGGCTCCAGTATCAATTAGGACTGGAAGAGATTCATTCCCAATCTGGAGAAATATTTCTCCAGCTGATTAAGAGGGAGGATTGGGAAGAGCCTCTGTAGTTGAGAATTGGGAGGATGATGGAAAGGCTGGTTAGAGCACTGGAGGCACCTGAAGCACTTAAATTTGTAGCGACTTCTTTTCCAATGTCCTGGATCTCTGCAATAACAGCAGAAAATAGGAGGGTTTTGGTTTCATTTAGGGGCCTTCATTTGGTAGAGGTGAAGATTAAAAATTTTAGCGGTCTTCCTTTTAGGTGGCTCATCTAGAGTATGAGAGAGCTGGTTTACTAGATTAACCAAACCTGGAGTGGACATAGTTTCCCATTCCATTTTGGTCCTTTTTACTAGAAAAGAAAGGTCTCAGATTAGCCCATTAATAAACAGAGTTAAAAGCTACCCGGGTGAAATTAATATCCAAAGAAGACCAGAATTTTCTTTTAAAATGATCTGAAGTTGATTGTAATAGTCATGAACAGGTTCATCAGATTTTTGTGTGCAAGGCTAAATTTTGTTCCAATCAACAGGCTGTGGAAAAGCCCTAGGAATTGCCTGATGAAGTCACCTAGTGATTCCCAGATCCTGATCATATAATAGGGTGTCAGGTTGGCCAGTTGTAATCCTAGAAAACTTGTCAGGTTTTTTCAAATTAGTGATTTCCATCCAGTGTTGGGCCTGGTCTTCACCAATAAGCATGTGAATTAGCTGATGTAAGTCAGGGAAACCAAGGTGATAAATCTGAATGACTACATTCAATTCTTCAGAAAATCTGTGAGGGTCTTCAGTTAGTTTGGGAAAATCTTTGACTGTGGCCCACAGTTCAGTCCAGGGAATATAAGAAATTAAGAGTTTAGCCTCTAGATCCTCAGAAGGCTTAATTTTAAAGGACAAGGTTCTGATAGAAGAAAAGGAGGTGGGGAGAGTTTCAGGCAAAAAGGGAAGTTTGGTGAGAGAATTAGTATGGGGAACTGAGGGTACAAAGAAGGTGTAGGTGGCATCTAAGGAAACAATGAAGATGGCACCAGAGGCAGAGCCTGAGACAGAGAAGACAGGCAAGAGGAGCGTGAGGTTTCAGAAGCCATTTTATCTTTCTTTAATCATTTGTTTGCCTCAGTTAATCTTAAAATCTTATTTTGCAGAGAGGTAATTTTAAGCTCCTGCCAACATTTGGAAACCTCAAAATACCAATTGAAATAGGTGCTTCATTCAGTTTGGGAAATTTTAAAGCTATGATTTTTCGATTCAGTTTTTTTTGAATTTTATTTTATTTTTTTATACAGCAGGTTCTTATTAGTTATCTATTTTATACATATTAGTGTACATATTTCAATCCCAATCTCCCAATTCATCACACTACCACCACCCCTGCCACTTTCCCCCCTTGGTGTCCATACGTTTGTTCTCTACATCTGTGTCTCAGTTTCTGCCCTGCAAACCGGTTCATCTGTACCATTTTTCTAGGTTCCACATACATGCATTAATATACGATATTTGTTTTTCTCTTTCTGACTTACTTCACTCTGTATGACAGTCTCTAGATCCATCCACGTCTCTACAAATGACCCAATTTCGTTCCTTTTTATGGCTGAGTAATATTCCATTGTATACATGTACCACATCTTCTTTATCCATTCGTCTGTTGATGGGCATTTGGGTTGCTTCCATGAGCTGGCTATTGTAAACAGTGCTGCAGTGAACATTGGGTGCATGTGTCTTTTTGAATTATGGTTTTCTCTGGGTATATGCCCAGTAGTGGGATTGCTGGGTCATATGGCAATTCTATTTTTAGTTTTTTAAGGAACCTCCATACTGTTCTCCACCGTGGCTGTATCAATTTACATTCCCACCAACAGTGCAAGAGGGTTCCCTTTTCTCCACCCCCTCTCCAGCATTTGTTGTTTGTAGATTTTCTGATGATGCCCATTCTAACTGGTGGGAGGTGATACCTCATTGTAGTTTTGATTTGCATTTCTCTAATAATTAGTGATGTTGAGCAGCTTTTCATGTGCTTCTTGGCCATCTGTATGTCTTCTTTGGAGAAATGTCTATTTAGGTCTTCTGCCAATTCAGTTTTAAGAAAAGTAAAATTGGGGGGATTTCAAAAGTTCCCCATAATGGCCATTGATGTTCTAAATTGCCTTTGGTGAGGTTGGTCCATTTAGTTAAATGCTCAGGAAGAAGGACTGTCATTCTTACACAATAAAATCTGCTAGGGGCCCTGTGGGGAGGGGGCTTATGGGGGGAATCACTCTCCAAATATTTAGATAAGTGGGATCCCATTTCTTAGAGATTTTTCTCTAGAGTAAAAGAAAAAATTTTAAACAGCTTAAAGAGCTCAAACAGCTTAAACAGCTCAAACAGCTTAAACAGCCTACAAGTCTAACACCAGTCAGTTCTAAGAAATGGTTTTGTCCAAGTTATGTATATATTCTTTTTCAAGTTATATATACATTCTTTTACATTATAGGTTATTATAAAATATTGAATATAGTTTCCTGTGCTATACAGTAGAACCTTTTCCTTTATCTATTTTACATATAGTAGTTTGTATCTGCTAATCCCAAACTCCTAATTTATCCCTCCCCATCCCTTTCCGCTTTGGTAACCATAGGTTTGTTTTCTATGTCTGTAAGTCTGTTTCTGTTTTGTTAATAAGCTCATTTGTATCACAGTTTAGATTCCACATATAAATGATATCATATGTTATTTGTCTTTGCCTGACTTACTTCACTTAGTATGATAATTTCTAGGTCCATCCATGTTGCTGCAAATGGCATTATTTCATTCTTTTTTATGACTGAGTAGTATTCCATTATATATATATATATATATATATACCACATCTTCTTTATCCATTCATCTTTTGACGGACATTTAGGTTGCTTCCATGTCTTGGCTATTTGAAATAGTGCTGCAATGAACACTGGGGTGAATGTATCTTTTCAAATTAGAGTTTTCTCCAGATATATGCCCAGGAGTGGGATTGCAGGATCATATGGTAACTCTATTTTTAGTTTTTTAAGGAATCTCTGTACTGTTTTCCACAGTGGCTGCACCAATTTACATTCCCACCAACAGCATAGGATGGTTTCCTTTTCTCCACACTCTCTTCAGTATTTATTAGTTGTAGAATTTTTGAGCATCTTTCCATGTGTCTATTGGCCATCTGTATGTCTTCTTTGGAGAAATGTCTATTTAAGTCTTCTGCCCATTTTTTGATTGGGTTGTTTGCTTTTTTGATATTGAGCTGTATGAGCTATTTGTTTATTTTGGAAATTAAGCCCTGGTTGGTCACATCACTCACAAATATTTTCTCCCAGTCTGCTGGTTGTCTTTTTCTTTTGTTTATGGTTGCCTTTGTTATGCAAAACCTTATACATTTGATTAGGTCCCATTTGTTTATTTTTGCTTTTATTTCTATTGCCTTGGGAGACTGACCTAAGAAAACATTACTGTGATTCATGTCAGAGAATGATTTGCCTATAGAGAAAAAATGTTTTTTTTTTCATTTTTTTTTTTTTTTTTACAATATCAAGCTATCCTGCTGCATTTTCTAGGTCATTGATAGACTCAGTCCTTACTTTGGAAATTACAAATTCTTATTCCATATTCAATATTTTTCTTTCCAATATAGTTTTGCCTAAAATTTATATATGAATTTAAAATCAAAGTTTAATAATTTATATATTTATAATAAGGTAATTATAAAAATGTGACTTACATTTTTTTCTACATTTTTTGACTACCAATATACTCATTACATATTTGGCTCACATAATGCAAAGGGCCACTTCCTTATACCCTTCTGAATTTTTAAAATTTACATCTTATACCTGAATAAGAAAAGGGTACATATTTTTAGGTTCCTATGCTGCTCATGGATGGATGTATTTTAAAGCAAACACATTTATTCTCCTGTTTTTTTTTTTTCCCATGATTATATTGTTCTGACTAAAAATGCTGGTAAGAAAAGCATGGGCTAGCATGATAAGCCCTGGAAAAATAAAGCTGTTGTTTCTTAATCATTTGTGAAGTGGCCAAAGTTTCTAAAATTAAAGAAACAATAAATCAAACAAATAAATCCCAGAAAATATTTATATTTGGAAGCAACTTATTTTTAAAATATTAATGTAGCATTATTGTTTTTAAATTGATCTTTCTTTCTAATCAGACTACATTTTATAGTAAAAAGAGAAAAGAAAATAACTAGGCCAAGCCACGACCTTTAGAAAGATCTATTCACTCCCTGTAAGCTTTTTCATTTGTTAGTTTACTTCTTTTTTTTTTAATTTTTGGTTTTTCTTTGCAGGGGGGGCGGTTGGTTCATGAGGTGTGAGAGAAGGAAAAGCGCTCTCTGAAGAAATCAAGCAGATTAAAGATAATAAATTATTATGTCAGAAACAGAGCCCAAATAAGAAACACCATCAGTAAAATGGCCAGATGGTCTGGATAATAACACTGTATATACCCAAAGAAAACCACAGCTGTTTATAAATGCATCTGTTGACAAATGTTCATTTTGAATGGAAACCTACTCCAATGAACCGATGAGACTATTTAACTGAAGTTTAATATGAAAGCAGAAGAAATTTAATAATAGAACAGAACTTTAAAGAACTATCAGCCTTCTGCTCAGCACGCACCCTAGTTTTTTTGAATGTATTTTTATTGTATACTAGCTGGGGCTAATCATAACCAAATGTTGGAGTGTGCATTCCATATCCTTGGTCTCAACATCATATTTTCATCCCATGTGGTGAAAAGTTTTCCACTCAAAACCTTAATTACTCCTATGCATGTGCATGAGTGGACAGGATGTATATAGCTATGGAAATTAACAGGGCTCTGAGTTACATCCTGATTCTCGAGGAATAACTTATACGCACAGGAAGTCATCAACTTTTGCCTTCCCTCTAAAATAATAAAATACCCTCATCAGCCTCTAAGAAGCAGAGCCACATACTGTTTCTTAGAATTTACAAAATTCTTCAAGACCGTCAAGGCTATCATGATTTAAAAACCAAGGATTCTGTTCCCATGAAGCCTAGCTCTTTCCTGTATATTGACTAGACACACCTGACAATTCTCCATCATATTGTGCAATTGTAAAGCTGAAGGAATATCTAAAGGTCCTTTGTTATTAGCCAGGTGAATGCCAAAAGATAGATGACTAATGTTGCTACAAATTCAATTGCTGCAATGAATACACAAGATCTTTTTGCTCAACCAATTTTCCTATGAGAGAAATAAATATTAATTTCATCTAAACAACACAATAATGTGACTTCCTACAAAACCTAACAAGATAAAGCATTTATACAGTAGAAAAAATATAATGAGTTACCACTTTTCTGCTTAGATTATATTCTACTTTGAGATGAGGTTTTTTTTGGTTGTTGTTGCTGTTATCATTGCTGTTCAACTATAATATAGGTTCTTCTGGTCATGTTTGCTGATCTTCAACACTATGTGCATCACTAACCTCCTACCTTGAAAACTTTCCCATCAATTTGCTGCTTGACAAAAATAATCTCTCCATGAACTCCAACCAACTGGTGATAAATTTTGCAGTGTAAATGTTTCATATTTAAACATTGAGTAATTGCACACACATTGCCTGGAGAGCATGCATCTACGACAGTAGCCATTTTTAAACCACGGGTTCTCCAGGTCACAAATGGTTACAACTGATTCCCTTATGAGTGTGTATTTGCCTAGATAAAATTAAATCACTAACAAATATCTATAGTATGTCCAACAGACTTTGTAAACTTAAATTTTAAAAGAACTTTATTTTTAATAGATTGAGACACAAATTCTAAACTGTCTTCATTGGTTTTCCTTGGGGTTGTTCACATTTAACTTCTCAGTGTTTTCTGGGCTAGATAAATTCACCTGATACAATTTTTAAGCCTCTTCCCTACAATACTCAGAGTAATGGAAGCACATTCTCTTGCTTTGCTATTAATTTGATAGGTAAATTAAATCATTGCTTATTTTTCTTCTTCAATTGACTGAAAAACCTATATAATTAAGTATGCCATTAGATTAGTTTTTCTTCAGTTCTTCAGGTTGTGTTGGCTCTGAGGTACACCTTCAGAAATGTTAGCTTCAGTCACAAAAACCCTTAATATAATGCTAATTCTTTCAGGTAACTAAATTGGCTTGTACACAAAAGGCACTCAAGTCCATGGTCCTTACTCCTCCTTTGTCTTTTGGTGTTTTTAATTCCACCTGGAACTCATTTTCTCAGGAAAGTCACTTGAGCATGTTTGCCCCTTTGATAACTACTGGAGACCAAAACATACTCTAAGTGGAAGAGTGAAAATTTCTTTTTGAATCATCTGACTATTTTGTCTACATGATGCCAAACATCTGGATATTTGGGATGCCTCCAAGTGATTGACTGAATTTTTCATTTTCAACCAACATGGTTTCTGGCATCATGGAAAAAAAGCATCAGGCTTTGTTTACACAGTGGCCTCAAGCCAATTGCTATAAAGTAAACTGGTGTCTACCCACATGAGCTGCCCTGTCTGATAAGAGGAAAATCTGCTATTAATTACTTCTTTGTTTTGTATCCTAAGAGGGGTAGAGGGGTGGAGCGGTGGAGCGGTTGGCAACTGATAGCAAGAGGTGAGATCAGAGATAAAAATAGGGGCTAGATCTTGAAAGGCCTTCAAAACAATTTTAAAGGAATAGTGAAGTGCTATAAGCAGGGAACTAATGAGTTCACACTTGATTTTAGAAACAATCACTCTGGCAACATATTACCAACTTGATTAGAGGCAGGGTAACTGGAATGGTAAATAGTCTATCAAAAGTCTATAGTAATCTAGGTGAGAAATTGATGATGGCCTGGACTACAGTATTGGCAGTGGTGATGGGGAAACAGTGAAGGTTTTTGAACAGTAGTGGAAATGAACAGAAATATACTTTAGGAAATTTAATATCATAGTACTGTATAGGACAGAATGGAAAGGAAAGCAAATGGAAGCTGGAATAGTAGACTACATGAGAAGTAAGGGCCAGAATAAGGGTAATGGCCATGGGAATGGAGGAGAGAATGGATGTGGAAAATGGAAAAAGTTAGAATGTCTAGAATTTAGCAGGATCTCGTGAAGAGTAAGGATAAAGGTATATTCCAAAACTAGTGAGGTTTTGAGACACAGTGTCTGACATGGCAATACCCACAAAAGAAAAGGGAAATCAGCAAGTTTAGCTCTGACAAAGAAGGGGGGTTCACCTTGAGATGCTGGTGACATCTAGATACAGTTCAGTGGAGATATTTGACAAGTGGTTTAGGAGCTTAGGTGTGAGAGTGGGACCAGATATGTAGATCTGAAATCAGAAAAGTGAATGAAATTGCCAAGGGGAGAAGATGGGAAAAGACCTACTGTTATGTCATAGAAGAGAGAAGGTGAGACAAATCAGGATATAGAAAATGAATAATCCTCAAGAAAGGTAAGAAGAGTAAAACAGGAGAGGCCAGTACCCCATGACCCCTGTGGCACAACTCCTGTGCCTGTTCCCCTCCACCAGTTATGCTTCCCAGGAAGAGGACTCTTCAGATCTTTCCTATTCACCTGAGTTATCAATTTTATAAACAGAAAGGACACTCTTGGACTGTGATGGAAGATTTTCTTTCTTTCAAACACCAGACTGGTTCTGGCTCTTGAAAATTAATTATTATGATGATTAAATGGATTCTGACCATAATTCCCCAATGTCTCTTTCTAGCTGTGTTGCATGGGGAGAGCTCTCTGTTTTTACTGATTACCTTCTAGTTCCCCTGGTTCATCTACTTTCCTTATCCTTCTTGTGTCTTCACATATGGCTGTTAGCATAACTTGTGCCATCTTGGGTCCTAACAGTTTCTCCTGTCCTTTCACTGACCCTACCCAGGACTATACTGGACAATGAATTGCTTCTCTGTCATCAGGGGCTTTGTAGTTAATAGATATTGCTTAATAATCAGTAGGACCAGGTAGCTTATATGCCCTGTCAGTCACCAATGATGAAAATCTTCCCTGATGTATTCCTGGCACTCACTAGACTAGTTACCCATTTGTACATCTTGACTTAGGAATGCACATCCTGTTTCCCAGCACCTACCCCCCCATACACTAGGGTAACTATAAAATTGTCCCAGTGGCCCCTCAGAAGTGTGGAGTGCAGCTGCAAATGATTCTAGATCATTGTCTGCCCAATACCCATCCCACCCTGTAAGTTACCCTATAATAAACTGATCCATTGATTATATGGAGCTGCCTGCCTTGTTTTTCGGTCTCAAGATGCCGTCTCAGTTTGGTGGACACTGTTTGTTCCCTCCGTCCTCCAACCCTTCACTCTGGTGACTTGATCCATACATTGATCCATTTGTTTCTCTCTGGATTGAGCCCAACAAAATTCCAGACCAGCTGCCTAGACCTCTGAGCTAAGAGAGTCTGTCTCTTAGGACCATGGACACAATGACAGACTCACATTATTTATGTTTATATGTAAATTAACAATTACCCTTTATTTCTGCCCCTCTACTGGCTTCTGGTGGCCACTGGCTCCAGCTTTTCATTTAGAATGCAGAGTTGACACTTTTAGTTTGAATATATTTAGTCTGGATCCCAAGAGGGGAGAATAGTTAACAAATGGAATGAGTAAATCAAATACCACAGAGAGGTTGAGAAAGATAATAGGGAAAAGATTATTACATTTGGTAATGAATAATGGATGTTTAGAGACACTAGAGTGTTGATAGGAGAAGAAAAGTTACAGTAGATAAGGAAGAATGAGTTCCTCCTTCTACAGAATTTCAGTCCATGTAAGCAAGTATTAAGTATCAATACCCACTACTCAATACTTCAGTATTAAGTATTCAAACTCACTTATTTGAGGTGGGTTTTCTTCAGCATCTTCGTTAACACCTTTTGTAAAAGATTCTATAATGGAAATTTCAACTAGAGGTTCTCTTTCACTTGCTAAATCTGTCCTTGTGGCCAGTGCATGGTCAGTGCTGATGGTACATTTTGTACTTTCAGTAAGAAGAGTTCCCTGCTGTTTAATTTTTAACTTTTTCATTACTCCTACATTCAACTACTTTTTTAGAAAGTGATTCCTGTTGTTATCAAATCCTCGCCAGCTGGTCCTGCCAGACATTTATTTGAGGGATCAACACAGATGAAAATAAAACACGCCTACGAGGCAAATAAAGTTTATGGCAGGCTGTATTCAATAAACAAGGAGAAAAGCTAGCATTTCCCTGCCCTCTTAAAGCAGTAACAGTATTACTACAAACACAAAAAAGACAAGCTTCAGAACAAATTCTCCCTTCTACATTGGCCATCCCACATTCCGCTGGCATCCTGGAATGTGGGAACTTGGTTTGAGGGCAAAATTCAACTCAACCGGCAATAAGAAAGTCTCTGACCCAGAACTCTTGAAATGTTCATGGGAGATT
Source organism: Neophocaena asiaeorientalis asiaeorientalis (assembly GCF_003031525.2). Lineage (NCBI taxonomy): Eukaryota > Metazoa > Chordata > Mammalia > Artiodactyla > Phocoenidae > Neophocaena > Neophocaena asiaeorientalis. Next base: position 2,412,706 of record NW_020173731.1, on the reverse strand, counting down.
TTTTGCAACTTCTGGTTGTCTCTGAGTATGTAAAAAGACAAGGTTGTTTTGAAAATATCCAAGGCTTGGAAACCATCTCTTATGTAGTAGTCTGGGGTGAGAAACATGAGTGTAGCTACTGCCCGAGCAGTCAGTCAGTCCTTAGAACTCATAAAAACAGACGATCTAAGCATGAGTGTATTTTAGAGGATAGTACAAGTAGTTTTACATGGTTTGCTGGTCATTTATAGCAGACACTGTTGTCAACCCTGCATCCTATTCTCCTTTCTTCTTTGTGGGCAGAGTCCTGGTTTTGTTCTGGGGTTCACAACTTCCCCATAGAACTCAGTGGAGAATAACCCTACCCTTTCCTCAGAGGTAAATCCTGTTGGTATAAACCAGTCAAGGTGGGCCCTTTCCTTTTGCTCGTGTTGAGTTTATAAGAGGGCATGTGACCTGGTTCCAGCCAATGAGATGTAAAGGAAAGTCTGTTGGGGACTTCTGAGATATATTTCCCAGCTCTGTTTTTTGCCTCTAGACATTGCCTGGCCTAGATATGACACCTCTTCTAACCATGAGGATAACTGACCTGAGGGCAAATCTGGCAAAAACTCAAGTGGAGCAGAGAAGGACCCTGAATCTCCGATAATTTCCTTAGCTAGAGAATACAGTAATGCTGAACCCCACCTCCCCTGTGGATGGCCAATTCGGGGAGGGTAATAGCTTTTTTATTGAAACAGATATTTTTAAATTGCAAACAAATGTTTTGGGGGTCACCATGTCAACATATATGTTATTAAAAAGGGACAACGGACCATGGTGAGGGTTGTAGAATCTAGTAATTAATCATATTCAAAAGCAGAAATCATAAGTCAGAAGAACTTTACTGTTGTATATGGAGCCACAAGAACCATGTCCTGAATATCAGTCTCTAAAAAAGCACCTCAAATAATAACAATTTCAGTATTACCATTACCATGATGTGTCAGGTACTATGCTAGGTATTTTACATATTTCTTTTGTTTCTCTTATGACTATTGTAATGTAGGTATCAACAGTTCCTTATTTTCAGATGAGGGTCACAGACACAGTAATTTCTATAGGTACACAGTGAGTATAAGAGTAATAACTAATATTTATTTTGTGCTTACTGTATTTCAGGCATTTCCTAAGCACTTTATATACATAGCATTAGCTCATTAATCATTACATTAAGTCTGTGAAGAAAATACTTTTATTTTCCATGTTTTGCCAGTAGGGAAGCTAGAGCACAGAGCATGTAAGCAGTGCTCCCAAAGTCACATAAAGCAAGCAGCAGTGTGTAACTGCAGATCCTGCACACTTACTGCCTCCCCACACACCAGGGCCATGATTCAGAACTACAGCCTATGTCCGTCTAAATTCTAAGCCTATGTTTTCCCCTCTAGGTTGGGTAGGGATGTCAAAATATGTTTTGGATACCTGCTCTGTTTCAGAGACCCAGAATGAAATTAAAACTCAAAAACCATCTTTGATTCCATGAAGGAAACAGGCAAACACTCTGGTTTAGGCAAGGGGACAGCTTGCTCTCTCTTTGACCCCAGAGAGCTTTTGCTGTGTCCTAGAGAACAACAAGGAATAATGGGCTCAAACAACAAGACAGTGTCAAGCACATATACATGGAAATAGAGTCCAAGCTCTTCCATAGCAAATCAGTCAGAGGGGTACAGATGAAATCTGTGTCCTTCTGTTGTAGCTGATGGAATAAGTAATGTGACTATTCAGACAAGGAATATCTCCCAGATATTTGCATGACTGGCTCACTCCCTCACTTGATTCAGAGGTGTACTCAGAAGTCACCCTACCTGTCACTATCCTCTCACTCTAATTTGATTCACATTACTTCTTTATTATATATTTACCTGTTCATGTATTTTTTATCATCTCTACCCACTCCTGTTCATTTTTTATAAGGGCTTTCTTCTATTCATGGCTATATTCTTAGCACTTGCTACAGTGACTGACATATAGTTAGTCCTCGATAAATATTTGTGAAAAAAGAGAAGACGACACTAATGGATACGGCAGGACTCTAGAATATGCCAGAAGCTCTCCTCCAGAGACTCAAGTTCAGTGCCATAATATAGTATAATCCAAAGGTTTAATAATGTTAGGGTTTGTGTGAACAATTGTCTATTATAGCATAAACCCCAAATGTTGCCTATTCCATGTTTACCTCTGAACACAGATCAACAATAACAACTTTAAAACTTAGCTGTTGCTGGGCTTCCCTGGTGGCGCAGTGGTTGAGAGTCCGCCTGCCGATGCAAGGGACACAGGTTCGTGCCCCGGTCCGGGAGGATCCACATGCCCCGGAGCGGCTGGGCCCGTGAGTCATGGCCACTGAGCCTGTGCGTCTGGAGCCTGTGCTCTGCAACAGGAGAGGCCACAACAGTGAGAGGCCCGCGTACTGCAAAAAAACAAACAAACAAACAAACAAACTTAGCTGCTGCTGCAATTTTTTAAATCTGTAGGTATTCTCTTGATTGTTGATGTGGAAATTATTGGTTAGCTCCTATTTGATATTGGTGGTAAACTAGGTCTTCCCCTTAACACGGAAACTTGTAACACAATGATTTATATGGGATAGTAGCACTAGCAAAAATCTACAGCAAGCAAGGAGTGTTGTTCTTGATTCCATGTCATACCTAAAATCAACTTAAATGAATTTTGCAATAGCTTTGGCATTTGGAAATGTGGGTTGCGTGAGCACCTTCTACCCAAGCAAATCCAGTACATTCCGTTTTTGTGCTGAGCATGGGGCTGGCTTGAAAACTGGTGCCAAAACCAGATGTTTGACTCTGGAAAAAGGGCATTCCACACATGCATCAAGAACACTTCTTGGCAAATCCAAGCCAATGGTATAGGACACATATGTGTCTCCATGATGGATAGTGCAGAAACCACATTGGTTATTTACAGGAAGCACTGTAAAAATTGGATGTATTTATAGAAATGCCTATGAAACACGCAGTTATTTTTAACAAGAAAGAGTTGAAGTTGTTTAGCGCAGATGCATAAATAGCCCCTTACAAATGAAATGACTGATTGTAACACAACCCACACTTCCAGATATTATCGGATAGCTTCACCGTCAACTGCTTATTGTATGTGGCAAAGGAGTAGGAACTGCACAAAAAGATCTTTTACACTTGGTTTCTGAAAAAGTACATGCTCTCAAAGAAAAATGAGAGACTCATGCTTGTGGAGAAATCAAATGTGTTTGAGAAATCGGCTACAACCTTTTATGCCCATCAGCACGCAGCACAGATCCTACTAGAGTAAGTATTTGCTCTTGTCTTTGGTCTTTTTGTGTTGCAGTGATGGATGTGACTGAAATCTTCAGTAGTACTCCATCGTGTCCTCTGTACTAATGAAAGCTGTCAACTGATACATGAACAAGGAACGAGACAACCAGGTTCTTGCATCCTAATTGATTACAAATTATGTGAAAACTGAAATATAGGTGATGTTAAAAAAAGGTAACTTCCAATTCAAGGTATTAGGTTATTAAGCCCTCAACAAACATCCCTCTCTCTTGCCCCCACTGATGTGCTTAAAATAAACACAAAGTGGTAAGTATTCAATGGGGGAAAATGTCACTACAGGCATACTTCAGAGATACTGAGGATTTGGTTCCAGACCCCTGCCATAAAGCAAATATCACAATAAATTTTTTGGTTTTCCAGTGCACATAGAAGTTATATTTCCATGATACTGTAGTCTAGTAAGTGTGCAATAGCATTATGTTGAAAAAAAAAACAAGATACATTCCTTAACTAAAAAAATGCTGTATTGCTAAAAATGCTAACCATCATCTGACAACACAGGGCTGCCACAAACTTTCAATTTATAAAACACATTATACCTGCAAAATGCAATAAAGTGAAGTGCGATAAAACAGGCATGCCTGTATAAATAGAAACATTCTGTTTTCTTGGAGAATGTAGGTTTTGAATTGCGTACCAAGGACTGTGTGGAATGTAAAGATGATAGGAAAGGAACTTCTGTGGTGGACGGAGATTATAGGAACAAGTGATATATTTTTTGTGACAGTGTGGCAAGATCTCAACCTGAAGGAGCTGGTAGAGAGCAGGGCTATGTAAGAATTCTAACCGAAAGGAAAAATAGATGATCTCACCAGTCTGTTCACACTGTATCTCCACAACCTAGTACAGTGCCTGGAATGCAGTAGACATTCAGTAAATACTTACTGGGGGGAAAAAAAAAAGCAAACCTGGGTTGGACTGACTATGGTATTATTATTGAAGAGGGATCACAAAAGACTGAAACACTAAACTGAGAACAAGGGGAGGGAGCGAGCCCTCCAAGCTCTATTGACATGGCATTCTCATTTACCAAGTTCTGACACATCAATAGCTTGGAAGTTGTCACTCCTGTCCTTACAACTAGTAAAAAATTAACAAGCCAAAAATCAATGTCTTTTCTTGGACCTACTAGAGAACAGAGATCACAGGACAAACTGCCATCCTGAAATCGGGGGAGACAGAATAGAAAGGATCACAGCTGAGATCTGTATACTTGGAGCAAAATCTCCAGGAGGAATAAACTGGTAGAAATACCTTAATGGCAATTTTACCGAACTGTTAGAGGCTGAGAATGAGAAGCTGGTGTGAGAATGAGAAACTCCTGGGGGCCACAGTTGTAGGGGCCTTGCATATTTTCATGGGTTTTACATACAGGAATCCCATTAGGAGCTCATGATGAAGATCCAAGAAAAATTCTCTTGTGTTTCTGGCAAGGGGAGGGGAAAATCAATCCCATATTTGAAATATACCCATAGCATTTGCCATAATCAAGGCCTACCATACAGGGGAAAAGACTTTACGAGAGTCTTATCCCACATGGGGAAGGGTAGTTACCCAACTCCAGCTCCCTGTGGCCTTCATGTTTCTTCTAAGGAAGAGGGGGAGATTAAAAAAAAAAAAGCTTCTGGAGGTCACAGCCCAGGGACACAGGCCCACTGAAAGACTGAGGTTGAATTACAAGATTATCGACCAGAACACTTCCCCTTCCCCACACCTTATACCACATCAATAAGGCTCTACTATAATAACAGTGGATTACAACCTAAAGAGCAGTTTTTAGAGAAACTTAAAAACAACAGGGGAAATAAAACACAAGAACACCAGAACAATTTGAAGTCTCAGATATCTACAGCTGCAACAAAAATTAAACAGCCCAATTCCTAGCCAGATTATCATAAAACTTCACATTAAAGGACTGTTTACCTCAGTTACCATATTACCTGATCAATCATGTCCAGCTTTCAGGAAAAAATTACAAAGCATACTAAAAGGCAAGTAAAAATACAGTATGAAGAGACAAAGAAAGCATCAGATCCAGATGTAGATATGACAAAAATTTGGAATTACTGGACAGGAAATGTAAGGTAACTATAATTAACATGTCAAGGGCTCTAATGGAAAAAGTAGACAACATGCAAGATCAGATAGGTAATGGAAGCAGAGAAATGGAAACTCTAAGAAAGAATAAAAAAGAAATGCTGGAATTTAAAAACATTATAACTGAAATGAAGAATGCTTTTAATGGGCTCATCTTTACTCTAGCCATGGCCAAAGAAAGAATTAGCTAGTTTAAAGATATGTTAGTAGAAACTTCTTAAACTGAAATGCAAAGGGAAAACAGAATGAAAATAACCCCAATAACCAAGATGAGGGGGCTAAATAAGACAGGGATAGATGGATAGATACATGATAGACAGATACACACATATGCACATCTATGTATATATACATAGATGTGTGTGTATGTATATATTATTTTTTATAATTTTTACATGTAGTTAATATTTATATAGCACTCTATAGCAAGCAACTTTCTAAGAATTTTACATATATTGACTCATTTAATCCTCAAAACAATTTTATGAGATAGATGGTATTATTGTCTCCATTTTACTGATGAGGCTACAGAGATTGCCGTGGCTTTCCCAAGATACATAGCTAGTAGACAGTAGTCTGAGAAGTGCCAAGATAAAGAAAGTAGATGGAAGAGGAGTAACATATCACAGATCCAAATCTACGAGAAGTCAAGAAATGACCAGAGAATTCAATGAACACATTTTAAATTCAAATCAAGTGGGTAATAATAGCTGTAGCAGGTTATATAGGTCAGGACTGTGAACTTCCTCTGCTGTGGCCCATTTAATGAGTTAGAGAGTTTATAATGGAAAGTAGAAGATCAAATTGAAAATGCTAAGTGGGTGAGAAAGTAGGAAGGCATGACTAACAGGATGAGCAACAGGCAGTAGGAACTACAGGGGTATATGAATTAAATAAGTTCTGACAGAAAGGGAGTAGATGGGATAGAGGGATGGGCGAGCATTATTAGGCTTTCACTGGACTAGAGACATAATTGTGAACTAATTTGTGCTAAGGACTTAAAGGTGTCTGAAATTCCTCTGCCTGGTGGAGATGAACGATCCTCACAAAAACCTGAACACCAGGAGGGGAAAGCACATAATAGAGAAAACATGAGGAGTCAGCACAGTCACTTGAACCATCTAGGAGTTCTCAAGTGCAAGTCCAAGAACTATCTCTCTACTCAACTTGCCATCCTTATCAACTCTGTCTTTATTTATTAAAAACCCATTATATTCCTGGTGAAATTCTAGGCATCTTGAGCATTCTCATAGCCAAAGAAGATGGCCTAATCTTTGCCTTCAGTGAGAACACACATTAATGAAAACATTTCCTTTTGATTTGGAGCCAGTTACTAAAGTTGTATGTTTGAACACATGGATGTCTTCTTTTTACAAGCAAAGCACAAAACCAGAGGCTGAGCAACACTTTCGTAACCACAAAATCTGTGATCTTTATCTAGCTTTCCAGAAACATCTGGGATTTGAGTTTCTGTTTTCATTACTCTGGAAAGCAATGCTTCCTCCTGACATTCATCTCCAGTTGACCTTATTGTAACAATGCTTAAAAGAAGCCCCAGATTTGTCTATGGAAGTAACATTTAAGACATCGCCTGAATCATCTCATGATCCGTGTTGTCCAGAATCATTTTTCCTTGGGAGTGAGATGGGAAAGACTGTTAAGTATAACTATGTTTTATTTACTAAATGTTTTGTTTCACTCACCTTCTGTGTTCCTTTTTAACTTATTTTTATAAGACCAAGCTGTTTAAAATTTCAGATAGTTTATAAATGTTTACTTTAAAATTATTTGATCCCACTGCTGCTATTAAATAGTTCAGGGTAAATAAATAAAAATATCTTATAATTAGATTAAATTTTCACCTTTTCATTTTTGATTAAATTTAAGAATACCACTCTAAGTTTAGCAATTTAGCCCCTCTATATTTGTGAAAATCTCATTGATCAGGTGGACATCTCAGAAAGTAGCTGGATTAAACAATTATTATAGTAACTTACCCAAGAGTCTTGACTGCCACATCAGCTTCCCAATTACTCAAAGTGTTACTATTGTAACATGAGATGAAATGCAAATAGAGAGAAGAGTGCAAGAAGAACTAATGACTGTGGCATGTATGTACCTGCTATGGCAAAAGATTGTGGAGTAACCTATCTTCCACTCAAGGCCCTAATGGTTGTGCATAGGGGAAAGAAGGAGAAATTAAAAACTGTGAACATGCAATTAAAAATAAAGCTAAAAGAATACACAAATAACACTAAAGAAAATCATCAAATCACAAGGGAAGAGAAGAAGAAAGGAACAGAGAAGAAGTACAAAAACAACCATAAAACAATTAACAAAGTCACAAGAAGGGTATATCTGTCAATAATCTCTTTAAGTGTAAATGGACTAAATATTCCAATCAAAGACATAGTGTAACTAAATGGATTTTAAAAAGACTCATTATATTCTGCCTACAAGAGACTCATTTCAGATCTAAAGACACACAGACTGAGAGTATATATTTCATGAAAATGGAAATGAAAAGAAAGCTGGAGAAGTGATACTTATACCAGACAAAATAGACTTTAAAATAAAGTCTATAAAAAAGACAAAGAAGGTCATTATAGAATGATAAAGGGATCAATCCAATAAATATCTATGCACCCAACATAGTAGAACCTAAACACATATAGGAAATACTAACAAACATAAAGGAAGAATTGACATTGACAGTAATACAATAATAGTAGGGGACTTTAACACTCTACTTACATCAATGGTTAAGAAAATTAATGTTTTTTTTAAAAGAAAATCAATAAGAAAACATTGGTCTTAAACAACACATTAGACCAGATACACTTAATAGATTATTACAGAACATTCCATCCAAAAGCAGCAGAATACACATTCATTTCAAATGCACGTGGAATATTCTCCAGAATAGATCACAAGTTAGGACACAACATATTAGGACACAAAACAAGTCTCAATAAATTTAAGATAATTTAAGTGATATCAAGCATCTTTTTCAACTTCAATGGTATGAAAGCTAAAAATCAATTACAAGATGAAAACTGAAAACACCCACAAATACATGGAGGCTAAATAAAATCTAGTGAACAATTAATGGATCATTGAAGAAATCTAAGAGAAAATTTTAAAAATACCTCGAGACAAATGAAAATGAAAACACAACATCCAGAATCTATAGGTTGCAGCAAGAGCACTTCTAAGGGGGAATTTGGTAGCAATACAAGAAAAATCTTAAATAAACAATCTAAGGTTACATCTAAAGAAACCAGAAAAAGAGGAACAAACTAAGCCCAAATTTAGTAGAAGTAAGGAAATAACAAAGATCAGAGTGGAAATAAATAAAATAGACTTTTTTAAAATAGAAAAGATCAATAAAACTAGAGCTCATTCTTTGAAAAGATAAACAAAATCTATAAATTTTTAGCCAGACTCATTAAGAAAAAAAGAGTGGGCCCAAATAAATAAAATCAAAAATGAAAAAAGGAGAAGTTAAACTTCCACCTCAGAAATAACAAAGGATCATAAGCAATTAATATGAAGAATTATATGCCAACAAATTGGACAACCAAGAAAAAATGGATAAATTCCTAGAAACATACGATCATCTAAGACTGAATTATGAAGAAATAGAAAATCAGAACAGGCCTATCACTAGTAATGAACTTGAATCAGTAATCAAAAAGTGTCCAACAAACAAAAGTTCAGGGCCAGATAGAGTCACAGGAAAATTCCACCAAACATTTAAGAAGAGCTAATACCTATCCTTCTCAAACTCCAAAAAATTTAAGAGGAAGGAACACTTTTAAACTCATTCTATGAGGACAGCAGTACTCTGATAGGAAAACCAGATCAACACTACAAAAAAAAAGAAGAGAGAGAGAGAGAAAATTACAGACCAATATCTTTGATGAATATATACAAAAATCCTCAGCAAAATATTAGCAAACAGAATTCAACAATGCATTAAAAAGTTTGTGTACTATAATCAAATGATATTTATTCCAGTGATGCAAGGATGGTTCAATATTGTTCATCAACATGATCACCACATGAACAAAACGAAGGCTAAAAATATATGATCATCTTAATAGATACACAAAAAAATTTTGACAAAATTCAACATCTATTTATGATAAAAACTGTCCACAGAGTGAGTATAGAGAGAACATACCCCAGCATAATAAAGGTCATATATGACAAGCCTACAGCTAACATCATATTCAATGGAGAAAATCTGGAAGCATTTCCTCTGAGATCAGGAAAAAGACAAGGATGCCCACTCTTACCACTTCTATTTAACACAGTATTTGGAATTTCTAGCCACAGCAATCAGAGAAGAAAAAAAAAAAGGCATCCAAATTGGAAGGGAAGAAGTAAAACTGTCACTATTTGCAGATAACGTGATATTATATATAGAAAACCCTAAAGACTTCATCAAAAAACTATTAGAACTAATAAATGAATTCAGTAATGTTTCAGAACACAAAGTCAACACACAGAAATTTGTAGTGTTTCTATACACTAATAATGAACTATCAGAAAGAGAAATTAAGAAAACAATCCCATTTATAATTGCATTAAAAAGAATAAAATAGCTATGAATAAATTTAACCAAGGAGTTGAAAGACTTGTACTCTGAAAACTATAAGACATTGATGAAAGAAATTGAAAATGACACAAATAAATGGAAAGATATACCATATACCATGCTCATGGACTGAACAAATTAATATTGTTAAAATGTCCATTCTACACAAAGAAATCTACAGATTTAATGTAATCCTTATCAAAATACCAATGGCATTTTTCACAGAACTGTAACATAATTCTAAAATTTGTATGGAACCACAAAAGACCCTGACTAGCTAAAACAATCTTAAAAGAGAACTAAACTGGAGGTATCATGTTCCCTGATTTCAAAGTATACTACAAAACTAAAGTGATCAAAACTGTATTATACTGACACAAAAACAGGCACATAGATCAATGGAAAAAAATAGAGAGCTCTAAAATAAACTCACATAAAATAAACTCATACTTATATACAATAAAGGGGCTAAAAATATGCAGTAGGGAAAAAGCCTCTTCAATAAATGGTGTTGGCAGAACCGGACGCAGCTACATTCAAAAGAATGAAACTGGACCACTTTTGGCACCATATACAAAAATAAATCAAAATGGATTGAAGACTTAAATGTAAAACCTGAAATTATAAAACTCCTAGAAGAAAATACAGGCAGTAATGTTCTTTGGCATTACTCTTAGCAATACTCTTTGCACATAGTTCTCCTCAGGAAAGGGCAACAAAAGCAAAAAATAAACAAATGGTGCTACATCAAACTAAAAGGCTTTTGCACAGTGAAGGAAATCATCAGCAAAATAAAGAGGCAACTTACTGAATGGGAGAAGATATTTACAAATGATATATCTGATAAAGGTTTAATATTCAAAATATAAAAAACTCAATTTGATACCAAAAAAAATTTTTTAAACCCAAATTAAAAAAATGAGTAGAGGATTTGAATAGACATCTTTTCCAAGGAAGACATATGGATGGCCAACAGACACATGAAAAGATGTTCAGCATCACTAATCAGTGGAAATGAAATTCAGAAACAAAATGACATGTCACCTCACACCTGTCAGAATGGCTATTCTCAAAAAGACAACAAATAACAAGTGTTGGCAAGTATGTGGTGAAAAAGGAAGGAACCCTTATGCACTGTTGGTGGGAATGTAAACTGGTGCAACCACTATGAAAAACAGTATGGAGCTTCCTCAAAAAATTAAATTAGAACTACCATATGACTCAGCAATTCCACATCTGGGTATTTATCTGAAGAAAATGAAAACATGCATTTTAAAAGATACAAGCACACCAATGTTTATAGCAGCGTTACTAACAATAGCCAAGATACAGAAACAACCTAGGTATCCATCAAAATGAAGGGATAAAGATGTGGTGTGTATCTATATATCTACATATATATATAATGAAATATTAGTCAGCCATAAAAAAAAATAAAATTCTGCAATTTCCAACAATGTAGATGGACCTAGAGGATACTATCCTTAGTGAAATAAATCAGCCAGAGAAAGGCAAATACTCTGTTACCACTTATATGTGGGATCTAAAAAATAAAACAAACAAATGTATACAAAAAAACAGAAACAGACTCACAGATATAGAGAGCAATCTAGTGGTTACCAGTAGAGAGAGGGAAAGGGTGAGAGGCACACAGGGGTATGGGATTAAGATATACAAACTACTATGTATAAAATCAATAAGCAACAAGGATATACTGTACAGCACAGGGAAATATAGCCATTACGTTGCAATAACTTTAAAATGAGTATAGTCTATAAAAAAATTGAATCACTATGTTGTTCACCTGAAATAAATATACTATTGTAAGTCAACTATATTTCAATTTAAAAAAATTTTAATAACTCACTGGAACATGAAAAAAAATTTTTTAAGCAGCCAGCGAAGAGACAGATTCTGTGCAGAGGAACAATGATAAGGATGACAGCAGACGTTTCATTAGAAACAAAGCAAATTCGAAGAAGACACAAGAAAAAAAACTGTCAATCTAGAATTCCTTACCCAGCAAAAATGTCTTTCAAACACAAAGGTGAAATAAATACTGTGAGACATACAAAAGCTGAAAGAATTTACTATCGGCATGTATTCCTTAGCCTTGGGTAGTGTCCTTATCCACATATGTTGATCCCTACTAAACTGATTTTAGTTTAATTCAAGGAGGCCTTGTAGACTTCCAGAGTTATTTCTCTATGTAGCTCTCTCCTCTCTGGTAGTCTGCTCTTGTGTACTCCGGCTGACTTGTTCTTCTGTGCTCCTAGCTCCTCTTCTAACCTCTGAGAGGCCACTAGGCTCTTCCTGGGGTCTTTTCCCACACATCTGGGCTGGAAACATTCTCTAGGCAATACATTGGGCAGTCATAGGACTCACTTTATTTGTTTCTCATCTCAACAATCCCAGTTGCTTTCTGATGTACAATATCTTGAAAACCATGGTTTCATAATTTTGTCCAGTTTTTAGCTGGTGGATAAATACAATCACTGTTACCCCATTATGACCAGAAGTTGAGACTGAGAAATTTGAACTTCAAAATTTCTCTTAATATCCTTTGCCAGTAAAGAAATTCTCTCCCAACTGTCCTCCTCTGAAAAAAATAATATCTGAATGGTTGACTCTCAAGTTGATGCCTGTTCTCGTCTGGGCACATCTTAACATCTTTCATTGCCTCTAATCTATAAGACATAGCCCAGACTGAGTGATAGGCCTATTTTAGAAGGAAACAATCTTTACATCGATATGACTACAAAACATTACCAATCTATGTCAGCAAGTACCTGATGAGCATGTGTGAAAGTGGATTCCAATTTCAATGGGGTTAAGCCAGTGGAGACAGAACATAAGACTTGACTGGGGTAAATTTACTGTCATATATTCCTTCTTATCTGAGATTAGGAATTAATTTGTTTTGTGCTCCAGGGAGTATGTTAATAGTGTACTGGGTTAAATAATCAAATTATAAACTCAATCAGGGCCTACAATTATTGAGGGGGGGGGGCTTTAGATCTAATCCAGTAAGCAAACAAGGATAAGCACTACTGTTTTCTATCCTCTTTTTGTCCATTCTCTCTGTTCTGCATTATTAAAACAAAACAAAACAGAAGACAGCAAAAGTAAACAACAACTGAGAAATTGTTTGGAAAAATAAAACTCACCTAAAGAAAAAGGAATACTAAAAATGAAATGCTCAGTGGTTAACAGTGTGGATGGCATCGCTCTTTAAAGTGTATTATTCGCTTCACACATGAGGCTTAAAACACCACCTAAACAAATGGTATGAACCCAATGAATCCTAGCGATTTTTTATGCCCTGAAAGAAGGATAGACATGATTTGCATCATTATGGTATCTCTGAAACTGAAGCTTATCAACATAAAAGTCTGGACTTGAAGAATCATTCCACAGAAAGGTTGACTTTAAGATAGCTGCACCATTTCCTGTATCATATTACTCACCATCTAGACAGTTGCCAGATAGAATAATTACTGAATTTGCTAACACATTTTTCTTTTACCCAGTCAGTGTATGCAGATGTGGATGAAAAGGCTCGTGAGCTCACATACGTTTAGTTCTGTGTTTTGTACAGCAGATGCTATTGCAGCGCCTTCTGCTATTTTGATCTTCTCTTAGGCTCTGTTCTGGGGTTAATGGATACTAACCATTAGTCACTTCTGGATTACCTTCTATGCACTGTGTAAAGTGTATGCTGTACAGCGTCTTATGTCTCCAACATCCCTCTTGGGTGTGATGCCATTAAATGAATTTTACAACTCTTTTAAAACTTTTTATTATATTTTATTCCACTGGAAAACAAAATTACTGTGGCTCGCCCAAAGTGCTTCCTCAGGAATATTACATCCTTTTTGTGGGATTCCTTTTTATTGGGTGCCAGGCTGATCTGTCAGCCCGTTTTCTCCCAGCAGTCCTTACTCTGCTGTGTTGTTAGAAGGCATGCTTCAAGGTACTTGCAATTTCAAAAAGGCAATAAAATTTTCTTTCTAGGCTCCAGTTATCTTCATAACCTCATACCTGGCTTCTTGAACTTAAAAAAATGTGATGGGGCTTCCCTGGTAGCACAGTGGTTGAGAGTCCGCCTGCTGATGCAGGGGACACGGGTTCGTGCCCCAGTCCGGGAAGATCCCACATGCCACGGAGCGGCTGGGCCTGTGAGCCATGGCCCGCAACGGGAGAGGCCACAACAGTGAGAGGCCCATGTATCGGGAAAAATAAAAAATGTGATGGGCCTTGGTAAATACTGCAGCAAATTCAAGCTATAATTCAACAATTCCTCTTCTCAGTAGAGGCTATCTCTGCAATCTGTAGTGGGTCTCCTAGGGAGTCTTCCTAATACTGTTATGGAAAATAGGCCACACAAGAATTACACCACAATGGAAAGAGCCTGGTGGTAAATAGCCTTCCACTAAACTTCAAAAGAACAAAGACACTTTAATTAAAACAGCCTTGAAATTATCCTGCTCCTTTGCATCAGGCACAGTCAATAACAGGTGTTTAGTGAGCACTCCTGTTCAGAAGGAAGTACAATAATACCTAAGCACTGAAATGTTCTTAAAGACAAATCTGGTTCCCAATTCACAGGATGGCTACTGATCTGACGGTTTGCAGTATTAGATGAAACATTCTATGGATCTTGGTTTCTTTTCCTCTCCTTAGAATGAATCTGTTATCTTTATCTTAGTGTAACAGCTAGTTTTTGCTACATAAAAAACCACCCCCAGATTAAATAGAAACAGCTAAACCATCTATTTATCATCATGCACAGTTCCACAGATCAACAATTTGGGATGGGGTCAGCTCTGCAATTTTGCCGATCTAAGTCACTCGTGTGTTTGCAGTCAGCTGTTAGTTTCTGGTTAGGCTGGAGGCTGGCTAATTGTTGGCTAGGGCACCTGGAATCTCCTTCACAAGATCTCTCGATCTCCAGGAAGCTAACCTGGGCATGCTCATATGGTGGCAGGATTTAAGAACGGCAAGGCTGTGTTTTTCAAGTCTTTTTTTGTGTTATACTTCCTACTGTCCCATTGGTCAAAACAAGTCACATAAGTCATTACAGGAGGGTGCTGCCGAAGGGCAAGGGGAGTTAAAAAATTGGAGCCTTTATTGCAATCAGTTCACCACACTTAGTTTTTTTCCCCTTCAATCTCCTATAACAGCATCTCCTGGATAATGAACTGCCCCTAAATGACACTTTTCTTATGTCACAACACAAAAAGTGAATAATTCGACCAAACTGTCTTCTGCTTTATGACATATTGACCTATCACTCTTGAACTTGTAAAGAAGTAAATCACAGCTAAAAGCTCTCACAAAATCCCAGAGATCTAAGTGAATCTAACGGAGCCACTACAAATACTAAGAACACCAAAAATAAAACATTTAGTCTAATAAATATTCTGACAGCTATATTTGCCAGAAAACAAAAACACACAAGTTGATGGTACCTCTACCTTCCCTTTTCTCTTTCCTGCTCAGCTAACTGTATCACTCAAATGAAGTTACTTCCTCTTTTGATCGAATCAAACCCAGAGGAATTTGGCGCCAAGTGAAAACGGGAAATCAACCGCCACCTACACTCTCTAACTTGGGCTTTCGATGGTAGTAATACAACACCCACCCCCACCACCCTGTCCTATCCAAAATCCCCGAAGAGACAGCAGAAAAAGCTGTTCTACTGGTTACCTCACATAACCCCAAACTGCTATTCATACATATAAAAATGGCTATTTTAGAATATTACTTCAAAGTCTTGAGTTCAATCTAATGGATTTACTTTGTATAATTTTACTTTGTTTAATCTTCTGAGAGCTAGTTAGTACCTTCCTACACTCAAAATGAATTACTTCTCCATAGGAAATGTTCACTAAATAAGACAGGATCATAAGCCTGAGAGAGAGAATATCTGATTAATGTTGTTAAAGGGCCTCTCCGGCTGCTGTGTTGAGAATTGTAGGATACAAGAGTGGAAACTGGAAGACTAGTGAGAAGACTGAGTCAAGTCAAGAGATGGTGGCTTAAAACAGGTCATGGCAGTGGAGATGGATGAATGTGGATGCATTTTGCAGATAGATTCAAATCACTTACGGTTGAATTAATGTAGCGGTGGTGATGAAGAGGTGAATCAAGGAGGACACTTACATTTTGGGCTCCAAAACTTGTAAGTGGTGGTGACATGCTAAGATAGGGAAGGGCAAGAATGGTGGGGGTAATGGTGGTAGGAGGACTCAAGTGTTTAGTCTTGAACATAGCAAGTTTGAAACATCTCTAGGATATCCACATGTACTTCACGGATCAGCAGTCAGATATAATGTCTGGTGCACAGAGGAAAAGCCAGATATAAATATGGGAATTTACTTATATATAAATATATATATATAAATTTATGTATATGTATATCCTCATTATGCAGATGGTAATAGAGCTATATTAATAGAGAACATACCTTAGAGATGGATATTAGATACAGAAAATTACTCAATTGAGTCCAGGAAAACATGAAAATCTGGCCAGTCTTTTCTTTCTTAACAAATTCTCTCTTCAGTTTATTTTTAACTCATTAGTACTTTCATTTCCTCCATAATTTTGGAGCGTCATTTCTTCCTCTTCTTTAAGGGATCCACTTCATTACCATCCCTATACCTAGGGATAGTCTTGTGTACTTTCATTCTGTACTTTTAAAAATTATAGTTATTTTGGAAATCCCCTCCACATTTGTAGCTGTCCTCTAAGTGGGTCTTGTAGTCTGCTTGGGACACTGATCCAAACCAGACACGTTCTGGGTACCCATGCTTACAGTGCTAGCTCCTTGCTGGTGATGCAATTCTGGGTCCTACACCTGCACCTGCAGCACAGCCCTGAGTCCCACTTAGGCAGAGGTGATACCACTCCTGCTCCCTGCAGTACAATGGAGCCTTATATCTTGCTGCAAACTTGAGTAGCTGGGTGTGGTTGTTCCCAGGTAACTACTGCTGGCTCCTTTTCACGTGGTGTTACAAATTCACACTTCAACTGATTCTCAGCCTAGGAAGAGTGACTGCTGATGTTACATGACTGGCATTCATCAAGTATAGGTTCCTGCTGGCTTTGAACCACTGTCCCTGTCGGTTGATTACCATTATGGGTTCCAGCTGTTTCTGTCCTGGTTTTATTTGTCTGTTGTTTAGATTTCTCCATTTCTAATATAAGAAGACTCTCTTTTCTTGTTTTTGAACTTCACTTTTTTTTTAACCATGAATGAGGTTTCAGTATGTGTTTAGCCACCTATTTTATCACTTTAAATTCACTTTTATTGGGGTATAATTTCCATACAATAAACTGAATCCATTTACATTGTACAGTCAGATAAGTTTTGAAAGATGTATGCACCCATGAAAACACGGACAGTCAAAATATATATCCAGCAGATTGGTTCAAGACGGCGGAGTAGGAGGACGTGCCCTCACTCCCTCCTGCAGGAGCACCAGAATCACGAGTAACTGCTGAACAATCATCGACAGGAAGACACTGGAACTCACCAAAAAAGATGCCCCACATCCAAAGACAAAGGAGAAGCCACAATGAGATGGTAGGAGGGGCACAGTCACAATAAAATCAAATCCCATAACTGCTGGGTGGGTGACTCACAAATTGGAGAACACTTATGTCACAGAAGTCCACCCACTGGAGTGAAGGTTCTGAGCCCCACGTCAGGCTTCCCAACCTGGAGGTCCGGAAACAGGAGGAGGAATTCCTAGAGAATCAGACTTTGAAGGCTAGAGGGATTTGATTGCAGGATTTTGATAGGACTGGGGGAAACAGAGACTCCACTCTTGGAGGGCACACACAAAGTAGTGTGCATATTGGGATCCAGGGGAAGGAGAAGTGACCCCATAGAGGACTGAACCAGACCTAACTGCTAGTGTTGGAGGGTCTCCTGCAGAGGTGGGGGGTGGCTGTGTCTCACCGTGAGGACAAGGACACTGGCAGCAGAAGTTCTGGGAAGTGCTCCTTGGTGTGAACCCTCCCAGAGTCTGCCATTAGCCCCACCAAACAAGCCGGGTAGGCTCCAGTGTTGGGTCACTTCAGGCCAAACAACCAACAGGGAGGGAACCCAGCCCCACCTATCAGCAGAGAAGTGGATTAAAGTTTTACTGAGCTCTGCCCACCACAGCAACAGCCATCTCTCTCCACCACCAGTTCCTCCCATCAGAAAACTTGCACAAGCCTCTCAGATAGCCTCATCCACCAGAGAGCAGACAGCAGAAGCAAGGAGAACTACAATCCTGCAGGCTGTGGAACAAAAACCACATTCACAGAAAGATAGACAAGAGGAAAAGGCAGAGGGCTATGTACCAGATAAAAGAACAAGAAAAAATCCCAGTAAAACAACTAAATGTAGATAGGCAACCTTCCAGAAAAAGAATTCAGAATAATGATAGTGAAGATGATCCAGGACCTCAGAAAAAGAATGGAGGCAAAGATTGAGAAGATACAAGAAATGTTTAACAAAGACCTAGAAGAATTAAAGAACAAACAAACAGAGATGAACAATACAATAACTGAAAAGAAAAAAATACACTAGAAGGAATCAATAGCAGAATAACTGAGGCAGAAGAACAGATAAGTGACCTGGAAGACAGAAAGGTGGAAGTCACTGCTTTGGAACAGAATAAAGAAAACAGAATGAAAAGAAATGAAGACAGCCTAAGAGACTTGTGGGACAACATTAAATGCAACAACATTAGCATTATAGGGGTACCAGAAGGAGAAGAGAGAGAGAAAGTACCCAAGGAAATATATGAAGTGATTCTAATTGAAAACTTCGCTAACATGGGAAAGGAAATAGCCACCCAAGTCCAGTAAGTGCAGAGAGTCCCATACAGGATAAACCCAAGGAGAAACACACCAAGACACATAGTAATCAAATTGGCAAAAATTAAAGACAAAAGTTATTGAAAGCAGCAAGGGAAAAATGACAAATAACATACAAGGGAACTTCCATAAGGTTAACAGCTGGTATCTCAGCAGAAACTCTACAAGCCAGAAGGGAGTGGCATGATATACTTAAAGTGATGAAAGGGAAGAACCTACAACCAAGATTACTTTACCCAGCAAGGATCTCATTCAGATTCCATGGAGAAATTAAAACCCTTACAAAGAAGAAAAGCTAAGAGAATTCAGCACCACCAAACCAGCTCTACAACAAATGCTAAAGGAACTTCTCTAAGTGGGAAACACAAGAGAAGAAAAGGACCTACAAAAATCAATTCCATATATATGTTGTCTACAAGAGACCCACTTCAGGCCTAGGGACACATACAGACTGAAAGTGAAGGGATGGTAAAAGATATTCCATGCAAATGGAAATCAAAAGAAAGCTGGAGTAGCAATACTCATATCAGGTAAAATAGACTTTAAAATGAATGTTACAAGAGACAAGGAAGGACACTACATAATGATCCAGGGATCAATCCAAGAAGAAGATATAACAATTATAAATATATATATGCACCCAACATAGGAGCACCTCAATACATAAGGCAGCTGCTAACAGCTATAAGAGGCAATTGACAGTAACACAGTAAGAGTCGGGGATTTTAACACCTCACTTACACCAATGGAAAGATCATCCAAACAGAAAATTAATAAGGAAACACAAGCTTTAAATGTCACAACAGACCAGATAGATTAATTGATATTTATAGGACATTCTATCCAGAAACAGATTACACTTTCTTCTCAAGTGAGCATGGAATATTCTCCAGGATACGTCGCATCTTGGGTCACAAATCAAGCCTCAGTAAATTTAAGAAAATTGGAATCATACCAAGCATCTTTTCTGACCACAATGCTAAGAGATTAGAAATCAATTACAGGGAAAAAAATAAGTAAAAAACACAAACACATGGAGGCTAAACAATACGCTACTAAATAACCAAGAGATCACTAAGAAATCAAAGATCAAAAAATACCTAGAGACAAATGCCAATGAAAACATGATGATCCAAAATCTATGCGATGCAGCAAAAGCAGTTCTAAGAGGGAAGTTTGTAGCTATACAAGCCTACTTCAAGAAACAAGAAAAATCTCAAATAAAGAATCTAAAATTACACCTAAAGGAACTAGAGAAAGAAGAACAAACAAAACCCGAAGTTAGCAGAAGGAAAGAAATCATAAAGCTCAGAGCAGAAATAAATGAAATAGAAACAACAGCAAAGATCAATAAAACTAAAATCTGGTTCTTTGAGAAGATAAACAAAGTTGATAAACCATTAGCCAGACTCATCAAGAAAAAGAGGGAAAGGCCCAAAATCAATAAAATTAGAAATGAAAAAGGAGAAGTTCCAACATACACCACAGAAACGCAAAGCATCCTAAGACACTACTACAAGCAACTCTAGGCCAATAAATGGACAACCTGGAAGAAATGGACAAATTCTTAGAAAAGTATAACCTTCCAAGACTGAACCAGAAAGAAATAGAAAATATGAACAGACCAATCACAAGTAATGAAATTGAAACTGTGATTAAAAATCTTCCAACAAACAAAAGTCCAGGACTAGACGGTTACACAGGTGAATTCTATCAAACATTTAGAGAAGAGCTAATGCCCATCCTACTCAAAGTCTTCCAAAAATTGCAGAGGAAGGAACACTCCCAAACTCATGAGGCCACCATCACCCTGACACCAAAACAAAACAAAGATACTCCAAAAAAAGAAAATTACAGACAAATATCACTGATGAATATAGATGCAAAAATCCTCAACAAAATACTAGCAAACAGAATCCAACAACACATTAAAAGATCATACACCATGATCAAGTGGGCTATCCCAGGGATGCAAGGATTCCTCAATATATGCCATTCAATCAATGTGATACACCATTTTAACAAATTGAAGAATAAAAACCATATGATCATCTCAATAGATGCAGAAAAAGCTTTTGACAAAATTCAAAACCCATTCATGATAAAAATTCTCCAGAAACTGGGCATAGAGGGAACCTAGCTCAGTAATAAAGGCCATATATGACAAACCTACAGCAAACATCATTATCAATGGTGAAAAACTGAAAGCATTTCCTCTAAGATCAGGAACAAGACAAGGATGTCCACTCTCACCACTATTATTCAACACAGTCTTGGAAGTCCTGGTCAAGGTAATCAGAGAAGAAAAAGAAATAAAAGTAATACAATTTGGAAAAGAAAAAGTAAAACTCTCACTGTTTGCAGATGACATTCTACTATACATAGAGAATCCTAAAGATGCCACCAGAAAAGTACTAGAGGTAATCAGTGAATTTGGTAAAGTTGCAGGATACAAAATTAATGCACAGAAATCTCTTGCATTCTTATATACTAATGACAAAACTCTGAAAGAGAAATTAAGGAAACACTCCCATTTACCATTGCAACAAAAAGAATAAAATACCTAGGAATAAACCTACCTAGGGAGACAAAAGACCTGTATGCAGAAAACTATAAGACACTGATGAAAGAAATTAAAGATGATAACAACAGATGGAGAGATATACCACGTTCTTGGATTGGAAGAATCAACATTGTGAAAATGACTCTACTACCCAAAGCAATCTACAGATTCAGTGCAATCCCTATCAAATTACCAATGGCATTTTGTACAGAACTAGGACAAAAAATCTTAAAATTTGTATGGAGGCCCAAAAGACCCCAAACAGCCAAAGCAGTCTTGAGGGAAAAAAGTGGAGCTGGAGGAATCAGACTCCCTGACTTCAGACTATACTACAAAGCTACAGTAATCAAGACAATATGGTACTGGCACAAAAAAAGACATATAGATCAATGGAACAAGATACAAAGCCCAGAGATAAACCCACGCACCTGTGGTCAACTAATCTATGACAAACGAGGCAAGGATATACAATGGAGAAAAGACAGTTTCTTCAATAAGTGGTGCTGGGAAAACTGGACAGCTACATGTAAAAGAATGAAATTAGAACACTCCCTAACACCATACACAAAAAAAACCTCAAAGTGGATTAGAGACCTAAATGTAAGACTGGACACTATAAAACTCTTAGAGGATAACATAGGAAGAACACTCTTTGACATAAATCACAGCAAGATCTTTTTTGATCCACCTCCTAGAGTAATGGAAATAAAAACAAAAACAAACAAATGGGGCCTAATGAAATTTAAATGCTTTACACTGAGGTTTATAAAATGGATGACTAAAAATGTATACACTGAGGTTTATAAAATGGATGACTAATAAGAACCTGCTGTATAAAAAAATAAATAAAATAAAATTCAAAATAAATAAATAAATAAAATAAACCAAAAAACCCCCCAAATATATATCCATCACACATACGAGATTCCTCATGGCCCTCTGTAGCCATCCCTTCCTGTTTTATCTCCTTCCCAGGCAATCACTGACCTGCTTTTTGTTACTATTAATTAGTTTGAATTCTCTAGAATTTTGTATAAACAGAATCATGTACTACGTACTCTTTTGTGCTGTATTACTTTCACTTCTTTTCCTCTTCACTGCTGAGTAGTGTTTGCATTTCTTTAATTCATTCAGCCATTGATGGACATTTAAGTCATTTCCATTTGGGGACTATTATGAATAAAACTGCTAGGAACAATCATGTGCAAGTCTTTATGTGAACATCCATTGTTTTTCCTCTTGAGTAAACACTGAGGAGTGGAACGCCTGTTTTCCATGGTAGGTTTATGTTTAATTCTTATGTACGTTTAATGCCAAACGATTTTCTAAAGTTCTTATACCATTTTACATTTCCACCAGCAGTGTATGAAAGTTCCAACTGCTCAACATCCTCACCTTGGTACTGTCTTTTTAATTTTATCTCTTCTAATGGGTGTGTAAGTACTATCTCATGGTTCTAATTTTCATTTTTATGACTTATGAGGTTGAGGAACTTTGCTCTTTTTTTCTAATTGACTTATCTAATCTAGAGCTTTTGTGTTTCCAAGTAAATTTAAGTAATTACTTATCAATTTCTTTAAAACAAAAACAAAAAAACCTGCTGGGGTTTTGCTTTGGATTTTCCTGAATCAGCAGATAAATCTGAGGAAAACTGTCACGTTAATATTAACTTAATAAATATGATGTATCTCTTTAATTATGTGGGTTTCCTATGGTTTATCCCAGGACTATCCTATAATTTTTAGTGTATATGTCTACCAAGTTTTTGTTAATTTATTTCAATATATTTTCGGAGTTTGTTTGGCATTGTTTTAACTGGAATTATTTTAAATTTTTTATTTTCTAATTGTTTTCTGCTACTATATAAAGTACAATTGAGTTTTGTATTACAGTTTTGAATCTTATGACTTTGCTAAGTTTGCCTATTACTTGAAGTAGTTTTATAAGTTATAACAAGGATTTTCTTGTAAATGGAATGATCATGATATACATGATCATAATCACTTTATCTACCAAGAAAGACAGTTTTACTTCTTCCTTTCAAATCTGGATGCATTTGATTTTTCTTAACTTATTGTAAAGATGTCAGTTTCTAGTGTATTGTTGAGTAGAACTGGAGAAAGTGATAATCCTTGCCTTGTTCTCTATCTAGAGAGGAAAACGTTCAATATTTTATAATTAATTAAGATTATAGCTATAGATTTTTTTTTGTAAACACTCATCATCCAATTGTGAAAATTCTTCTTTAGTCATTAGTTGCTGAGTTTTTATCATTGATGGGTTTGTGTCAAAGTTTGTCTTGTGTTGTTTTGGTATCTATTGAAATGATCATATGGTCTTTCCACTTTATTCTGTTAAATGGTGAGTTAAGTCTGTTGATTTTTAAATATCAAGCTAAATTCGCCTTCCAGAGATAAACTCTGTTGATTATGGTAATTTACCCTTTTTATATAGTTAGATTTTATTAGTAGTATTCTTAAGCATTTTTGTTTACATTAACAGAAATATTGCTCTTTTTTTATGTATAAAATGTGATTCTCAGGTTTGTGTACTAAGGTTTTGCTGGCCTTATGAAATTAGTTGGGAAGGTCCTTCTTCCTATATTTTCTGAAAAAGTTTGGATAAAATTGTTGTTACTTTTTTTTGAATGCTTAATAGAATTTACCAATAAAATCATTCAGCCTGGAATTTCCTTGGTTGAAATTTTTTTTAACAGGTACACTACCTTTGATAGATTTAGAGAAATATAGATTTTTTGTTTTGTATTGTGTCAACTTTGGTATATTTTTCAAGAAATCTCACCATTTAATCTAAGTTGTTAAATTTGGTGGCATAAATTTTATTGCTTTATTCTTTTAATATGCTTTCAATATCTACAAGATTTATAATAATAATCTCCTTCCCACTTATGATTATTCCCTCCAACCCCAATCTCCCAATGCATCCCACCCCCCCCTTCCCTCTTGGTATCCATACGTTTGTTCTCTATGTCTGTGTCTCTATTTCTGCTTTGTAAATAAGATCGTCTATTCCAATTTTTGCAGATTCCACATATATGTTTTAATATATGATATTTGTTTTTCTCTCTGACTTACTTCACTCTGTATGACAGTCTCTAGCATATATTTTTTTAAATGAGAAGAACTAGGTTTTATGCTGTACAGTTTATACTGTACAGCAATGATTTTGTTGTCCATATGTTTTTTCATCATTCGTCTCTAGGGGTTTAGAAATTTGTTGATATTTTCAGAGAATGAGTTTTCACTATTTGTGTATTTTATATTTGATTGATTTCTGTTATTATTTCTTCTTCATTTTGTGTATAATTTTACCTTTTTATCCTATCATTTTGAGGTGGAAATTTGAGACCTTTATTTTTTGTTTCTAATAAGCATTTAATGATATAAATTTCCTCTAAACACTGCTTTATCTGTTTATACAAAATTGGTTATATTGTATTTTTATTATCATTCTGTATGTAATATTTGGTGATATATGTATATATTTGGTGACATATATCTATATCTATATATTTTTTTACATTAATCTGTTTTGGAGAGAGAATTTACCCTGTTTGATCTGAATCCCAGCATATAGTCTATCTTAGTAAATCTGTCACATATATTTGAAAAAACTCTGTATTCTATTGTTATAGAGCTATATAAATATCAGTTAGATCAAAGTGGTTAACACTACTGTAAAAATCATCTATGCCTTTACAAATTTTTGTCTAGCTGTCTCATTCATTTCTGGCCAATGACATTAAACTCCAATACTATAATTGTAGAGTTGCCTACTTGTCCATTTAATTTTGTCAATTTTTGCTTCATGGATTTTGAAGTTATCTTATTTGGTGCATACATGTTTATGACTTTTATGTCTTTTTGATGAATTGACATTTTTATCATTCTGTAATGTCCCTATTTATCTCTAGTAATGACTTTTGTCTTAAAACCAATTTTTAAAAACATTAACATAGCCACTCAAGCCTTCTTATGCTTAATATTTGTATAGCGTATTGTTTTTCTAATCATTTACTTGCAATCTGTGGGGTTTTTCAGTTTTAACTAATCTGATTATATCTGCCTTTGAGTATTTAGTATATTAATATTTATTGTAATACATTGAAAAGTTTGGAATTATGTCCACCATTTTACTATTTGTTTTGTGTTTGTCCCTCTGTTTTTTCTTTCTCTGTTCCCCATTTCCTTCCTTGTTCTGGTATATTTGAATATATTATTTTATTTTAAATTTATTCATTGGCTTTTTAGTAGCATTTTTTTTATTGGAGTATAGTTGCTTTACAATATTGTGTTAGTTTATACTGTACAGCAAAGTGAATCAGCTATACATATACATATATCCCCCATTTTTTGGGTTTCCTTCTCATTTAGGTCACCACAGAGCACTGAGTAGAGTTCCCTGTGCATAGGATCTTATCGGTTATCTATTTTATACATAGTATCAATAAGTGTATATATGTCAACCCCAATCTCCCAATGCATCCCACCCCCCCCTTCCCTCTTGGTATCCATACGTTTGTTCTCTATGTCTGTGTCTCTATTTCTGCTTTGTAAATAAGATCGTCTATACCAATTTTTGCAGATTCCACATATATGTGTTAATATATGATATTTGTTTTTCTCTCTGACTTACTTCACTCTGTATGACAGTCTCTAGCATATATTTTTTTAAATGAGAAGAACTAGGTTTTATATATTTGGAAACAAAATTAATTTAGTGCCAGAAAACAAATATGTCTATGCTGGAGGAGTAATAGAAGTTAAGATGAATTTGCTTAGGCCCAATTAATTTTCTGGTTATTTCCTTGACATAACAATGAGCTCATTTATCTGTCAATGATTTAGTTGCAAGTAGAACTTATGAGTTAACACTTTTGGACTCCTATTTATTGTCATCAGAAAGAATGATGTTTTTACATTTTCCTATAGTCCTATTTTTCACATTTTCATGTAACGAAAGGAGTAAACTACTGACATACACCATAGCATGAATGACTATCAAAATCATGGTGCTCAGTGAAAGAATCCAATGATAAATACCCCATACCATATGATTCCATTTATATAAAATTCTAGAAAAGGCAAAACTATAATGATAAGAAAGTAAATTAATGGTTACAGGGAGGTGGAGGGGCTGGAGAAGATTGACTGAAAAGGGCAATGAGGAAAGTTTTTGAGATGATAGATGTGTTTTGTATAATAAATGTGGTAGTAGTTACACAACTGTATACATTTGTTAAAAATCATCAATTTGTACGCTCACATTGGTAAATTTTACTGTATGTAAATAAAAATTTTCAAGACACTGACAAAAATGTTAAAAACAAACAAAAAAAATCCAACTTCAAATTATTTCTAAAACAAATATTCTATAAAGCTAGCAATAAAATTCCCATTACAATAAATGTTTGGACCGACAAAGTCCAAGCCGAATGTACTGTATACTCTCTATATTTATTTCATTGCTGTACTACAAGAATCTAAAAAATATGCTAAGCATTTTATTTACCGTATAAAAAAATAACAACCCTGACCCTTGAGAAACTAAGATTATGTGTATATGTTAAACTGGCCTTTCAACATTTAACTTAATTGCTAATTACATTTTGCACACATATTAATTAATCAATCATATTTTGCATAGATTTCAAGTGATTTATAAGCTATTTAATTGTAGCTCCTTAGTCTTCAAACAAATGTAAACGGAAGGCTCAATTCACCTTTATTCTCATTATTGTTAAAGGTTTAATTGTTCTTAAGAGTTGTCTTTGTGTCAGACTCTAGAGAGACTCATGACTTTTTTAAGCTTTCCAAGATGATTCTAACATTCACAGATTTTTTTCCCGTTTTTAATTTTTTTAATATCTACAGCAAATGTGACATTTTATTACATGTGGTAGTATCTGATTACATAATGTCTTCAAATTGACAATAATTAGAAAAATAAGGAAATGGAATATGGAAATGTAAAAAGGAGGTAACATTTATAAAAGAGAAATATTAGATATCTTTGCAGTAAAGACTCAGAGAAGAGAAAATGAGGCAAAGTATTCCAGTCGAAGATTTTGGAACTGTATTCCTTCATGTCAGAGAGGCTCCAGAGGAGAAGTGGGGCAGAGCTGATAAATCCAGACCAGAGTGCTTGCTGGGGTACAGAGTCATTACCAGGGTTAATGACTCTGACCACTGGGAAAATATAGACATGGATATCTCTCACTTATTTCTGGTCAATTTTGTAGTTTAATAAAAATAATTGAAAAGCTAACCAGAACTTCTCCTGCATCAAACATACAAGCACCTCTGTATCTTCAGAGTTGCAAAACTGAGAATGCTGAGTGAACATTGCACTTTCTTAATTTTTTCTGTGTACTATTATCTCATAATTGAAAACTTTTCAGAATCAAAATTCCTCTTGGTCTGTATGCATTACCACATCACCTCGACTATGTTCAATACCTAACAACTCTCAATGATTGATTTTGTATTAATATAGCCTTCACAGTGCAAGGATTCCTGGTCCCTGCATGTGAGTTTCATTGGTGATAAACACAGATGCTGCCAACCAGACTAGTAAAAATCAATTGCTAGAAATTTCAAAAAGTTGACCTTTTTTTGGCCCAGTAATTTCACTCCTAGAAATATAT
The DNA here is from genome assembly GCF_003031525.2 of Neophocaena asiaeorientalis asiaeorientalis. Taxonomy (NCBI): domain Eukaryota; kingdom Metazoa; phylum Chordata; class Mammalia; order Artiodactyla; family Phocoenidae; genus Neophocaena; species Neophocaena asiaeorientalis. The sequence goes on along the minus strand of NW_020173731.1, from coordinate 2,384,552 downwards.
CCTAAATACAGGAAAGAGTAGACAAAAATATTTAGCTATATAGAAGAGGAAGGAGGAAGAGGAGATGAAAAAAATGGGAAGAAAGAAATAGGGGAAAAGGAGTAAGAAGGAGAGGGTAAGTTAAGGGTATCAAGGCAGAGAGATTTAGTTTCACGATGCCTTTGGTTTTTTTTCCATTTCCATATACTACTACCATATTTTGTTTCAACTAACTTACTCAATATATGGAATTCTATGTTCCTTCTCTCTCACAGTTCTCATTTCATGAAGAATATTTTTATCATTAAATAAATGACATAGGAAATAAATGTTTCTTTTCAGATTGAAGTACTTTAAAACTCACCATGCTAGCTGACGTAGAATATGCCTTTTGGAAATAACTAGGTCTCTACACAACTACGTCCTTCATTCCTAATTACCATGTTAAAGAGGTATATACAAATATTTGGTTGCTGAGAAAAACTCAAAATATTATGTCTGAGTTAACGTCTCACACAGAAAAGTCTTGGCTACCTGACTTGGCCACCCCTGCATTTTGGCTAATGTCCATCTGACCACTGTTCATCAAATAGAAATTGAGCGAATGGTTTAGTGCAAGTCACACTGTTTATATGTAACTTTCATATGTATGTGCTCTTCTAACAGGTATTTGAAGCAATATATTTATAAATTGTTATTGTTGAGATAAAAAATTCAATATGTTATGCAGAGAAAAACTTTCCAAATTCATACATCTTAGAGGTAGCCAAGAGGGTAGCGGCAGCTCTGGATATAGAATGTATTTGGATTTAGGATCCGCTATTATGTGTTTGGGGCTCTATGTTATCTCTTCTCAGAGGCTGCAACAAAATTAGTTCTTTTAGTCAAACAATGAGCACAGTGGCAGACAGTGAAATAGCCATTGAAGGCTGATACTCTTCTGTCTTTGGAGTAGTATCATTACTAAAGTTTTGTTACAGGAGAAGATTAACTTAGAGCAGAAAATATCTTCTTTTTCTATTCTTCTCCAGAAAGCATATTCAGAATCTCTACTTAGGCAGACTTCATTGTATAGAATTGTCAAGAAAAGCAAGCAAACAAAAATTCTAGAGGCTATGTTTAGAAAATAAGCTCTTTTATTGAACCTGAATTGCTGTAAAAGTAAATAAATTAGGAATATAATGCAAATGTATCTTCCTTTGAACTCATGAAGAGTGTTAGTAATATTGTCATCACCATATACCCGTTAGAAATTTTCTCTCTTGCAGAGTGTGGTTGTGCAAATCAATACCCCACTTTCAATGGAGTCTCTGACGCAGGTTATTAAATGAGACCAAAACTATATGAGTATTGACTCTGACTCAGGTTATTAAATGAGACCAATGGAGTCTCTGACTCACGTCATTAAATGAGACCAAAACTATATGAAATATTCTCAGAAACCAATTAACAAGGTAGAAAATAGAGTTGATGACCATCTTCAGAAAGAACCAAACTTTAAGGGAAAAAAAGATTGTTTTCCCAAAATTGTATTGAAACTTAGAACTTTCCACTATTTTCACTAATTTAGCCATAGTACAAGGCTTTATTCAAGAGTATAATGGATGTTTTTATTTACAAATTTTGTCTCTTTGACAAAAACGTGGTCTAGAACCTATTGGAAGCTGAAGTAAAGAGTCTTCTAGACAGAAAAATTACTCAGCAATCAACCCCCTCACTGATAAATGGAGAAACATAAACTGAGAGGTTAGTTGTGGCACCCAAGGTCACATAGTTAGTTAGCGGCAAAGGACTAGGATCTAGGTCAACTAACCCCCAATTCATACTCTTTCTCCGACTTGGTCACTCATTCCTTCAACAAATATTTATTGAATGTTACTAAGGTCCTATTAATGAGATACGTACAGGAGATACAATAGTTAAAGACATGGTTATAGTTTGTGTTCTCACGGATTTTATATTCTATTGGAATGGAATGGTGTAAGAATAAAAACAAGCAAGTAAAACAATACAAAAAAAGATAATTTCAGAAAGTCAAAATTTTAACAAAGCAAATAAAACAGGGTGATGGAATAACAAGTGACTTGTGAGGAGTTATTACTAACTTGTGGCTATTATTTAAATAGTTAAGGGCAAGGGGTGATATTTAAGCTGAATAACAAGGTGCTAGTCATGCAAAATTCAGGGAGGAGAAAGATGCTCCAGGAGGAGGAAAGGGGAAATACAGAAGCCCTAGGGAATGACTGAGGTGGGTAGGTCAAGGTGGCTAGAATGTAATGACTGAAGGGAGCATGCCACAAGATTGTAGTGGATTGAATAGTCCCTCCCCACCAAATTCAGGTCTACCTGTAGTCTCAGAATGTGCAGATATAATTAAAGATTGAAAAGAGACCATACTGAATTAGAATGGTCCCTAAATCCATGAGAGTGAACTTATAAGAGACAGAAAAGGACACACACACATCACACACACAGAAAAAGGCCACATGAAGATGGAGGTAGGCAAAGACTGGAGTTATGTTGCCACAAGTCAAGGAATGGGTAGGGTCACAAGATGGTGAAAGGTGCAAGAAAGGACTCTTCCTAGAGCCTTCAGATGGAGTGTGGCCTTGCTGATATATTGATTTGGACATGTAGCCTTCAGAATTGTAAGAGAATATATTTCTGTTGTTTTCAACCACCAAGTTTGTGGTCATTTGTTTTGGCAGCCCCAGAAAATGAATAAAGATGAAGACAGAGAATGAAAGAGAAGGCAGATCATGTAAGGCTCTGTTATTGCCATGGCAAAAAGTTGGAATTTTATTCTAAGTACAGTGAAAATTCTGTGTCAGATAACTGATTTATGGCTTGCAAACAGCATTGTGGATATTGTGTTGAAGAACAGATTTCAAAGTAGGCAAGAGTGGAAGAAAGGAAACCAAGTAGGATGCTACAATTAGGATGTTCCAAGTGAGAGAGTATGGTTATTTGGTCTAGTGCTCTATTAGAGAGTACAGAGGAAAGTGGAGAGATCTGGAATAGATTTTGTGGGTAGAATATACAGAACATGCTGATAGATTGAATGCGAGACTCATCATTGTTACATTTGCTGTCAAGTTTGAAAATAACAACTGTTTTACATTTTGCCATAAGTACAGCAAATGCCCCATTCCCCCATAGTTATTGGTTTTTTCATTCAGTAAATCATGACTTCATTATTACAATGAATTATTTATTGTCAAGATTGCCATTGATGAGAAAAAGTGGAAATAACTAACTCTAAGTGTATTTGATGTGAAAGGAAACACATATAAGTAACTCAACTAATTACAGCAGCCTTGAATAGCAGATATTCTTATTTACAGATGAAAAAAACTGCAATTCAGATAGTGTGAATAACATGACCAAAGACGCACAGCTAGTAGTTAGAAACAAGACATTGAAGTCAGGTGCATCTGACCCTGAAAATCTATGTGCTTACTGATAAGTCTTACTATCTCTCAAAAGGCTGACCCTCAAAACACATAATTTGATTTGCTCACCTAGCTGCCCAAATGACAAAATATAATGCACAAGCTGAGGGACAGGATTTACGATACAAATATTTGCTCTGTATTAGAAATCAGGAGACCCTGGGCATGATATTTACCATTTTTAACACTGTTATCTCTGATAAGGGCATTTGTATGGACTTGACCAGAGCTTCTATTATTTGGTAGGTATTGGTGGTTCCTTTTTGTACCTTTATCGCCAGAATTGTGTCCTCTGAGTAAATATGAAAAACTCAATAGAAAGTTTTGGTAACTGGTTCATCTGGCATACAAATGGACCTTTCTTGAAATGTGCAGGAGAAAATACTGGACTGGAAAGCTGTTTTTGAAGTTTTTATGAAGCAAAAAAGAGTGAAACGGCACTGGGTACCTATCTAATTATCTGACGACTACTTTTTCATTTTTTTTCAACCGTATTGATTGAGCACCTATTCTGTGCCAGATGCTATTTAGGGAAAAATTTTTCTAATCTCCTGACTCTCCACTCAGATGATTTCATGATTAAGCCTTGAAGTTTGGGGTTTTATTTGTCCAGTTTGTGTGTGTGTGTGTGTGTGTGTGTGTGTGTGTGTATATATATATATATATATACACACACACACACTGAATTCACAGGACAGTGTTTTGATTCTTTGCTAAGAATGGCACACAGAGCAGAAAGGAATTAGGAAAAAAACTTTGGTATTACTCTTGGAAACACTGTATCTTCTAAGGTCTCTGAAGCCTGGATCTTTCACTCTAAAATAGGCCCCCTTAGAGAAAACAGTATAGACAAAGAATTAAAAAAAACAGATTCAGTCACTCCCATATCAAGCCAGGGGTCTGTTCTTTAAACATTTTGGTGATTTCCTCATACAGGGATTACATTGACATGACTGGAGTACTATGTTCCAATTACCAAAATGACTATAATGCTTCCAAATGACTGTTAATGATAAAGGATAAAGGTTAACAGCTCACCAATATAAGATTTCCAGTTGAAAAGACAGAATTTTCCAAAGAAAATGATTATTTTTCATTTGCTTAGTCCTAAGAGGCAAAAATCTTTTGCAATTAAATTTATAATTAGCAGTGCCAGCTAAGATTGTTATTCTTTCAGTAAGCTCTAGTGTTAACTTCGATTTAAAATAAAGTAAAATTAAATTAAATTTTAGTTAAAAAATTCAAGGGAAATCCTAAATGGGCCTGCTCTATAAGCAATGGTGGGAAAAATAAAGTCATCTGACATTTCACATTTCAAAACACAATATTTTACAAACACTGGTATTGGAGTAATTTGAATTACTGTTCCTTAAGCTAGTCACCAAATATGGACATTATTTTCCAAATGAGTAGTTTCAAATTTTTCCAGACTTTCAAACTTTACAGACAACTATAACTTTTTTCCCCAAAGGGAGCACCAATAAAATACTTCCAGATTTTTAATTTGTTAACTGAGAGCATTTTTTAAAACCTTATTACTTTCTAGCATTGCCTTTTTATAAAGGAAATTATATTTGAACCCTCCAAAGTAGGAAGTATGTAATTACAGAAAAATGGAATAAACCTTCTGAAGAACTTTGAAAAATACTCATAAGTTAAAAACTCTGCCATGGGCTACTAGAAGAATCCCATGTCTAGAAATTATGAATAACTTACTCAAGATCTAGTTAAATAACTTACCCAAGCTAGTTAATACAGGTTAGAGACTGGCACAGGTAGGCACTCATTAGGTGTTAGTTCCTGAATAGAACCCAGGACTCTGCCTTCTAACCCAGTGCCTAATGGCTTTACGTATTATGCAGAGATATTCAGAGTGTGGTTTGGTTTTGGTTTTTTGTTGTTTTGTTTTACTTTTTTTTTCTAGTTCAGCCTGCAAACCTGGAGTTTCTATGGCCATTTGCTGCAACGTACCCCTTCCTCCCCATACTCCAGGAAAGGATCTCCTGCAAGAGCAGGAGATCTTCCAGTGCTGGAGTTTTCCAGAAATTTTTGTAAGGACACATGGGGTAGCAGGGTGCTTCAGTACATGCTTTATGCCAGTGGGATTTTTTCCCTGACTGCATTTCATAATCACCTGGGAAGGAATCTTTCAATAATACAAAAGCCTGGTTCCTATTCCAGAGATTCTGACATAATAGCTAGGGGAGGAGGAGACTAGGTAGGAATATTTGTTAGAATCTCTAGAATATTCTAAGACATTACCAGGTTTGAGATGCACTGCTTTAAGTAGTTGTTGCAACTTCCGTGCTTGTTCTCTTAGTTTCTCATTTTCCTGCTTAGAAGCTGCTAAAGTTACAATGGCAAAACATGTACAGTCATCTTTGATACAGTTCTTTTTGTTTGAAGGATTTAAAAAAAATTTTTACACAGAGTGGCCTCTTTAAAGATTCATTTTTTAATGTGGAGAGATTATTTGAAAATGGGTTTGAGCAAGTGATTTAGTACTAAATCAGGATAGGGGCTCTATTATGAAGCCAGTGTTCTATGTGGTAGAGAGATAGCAACAGAAACTCTGCTTGATGCTCTGGCTACTGGGTCAGGGGTAATCTCAGCAGAAAGTAAAAGCAGCTGGATCTTACACAGTAACTGAGACATGTTAGGGAAGAAATTAACACCTTCCATCTTCATGGCTTTGGGCCAGAAATCAGCTGAAGATCTCCAGGCAACACTAGAGTTAAAAGAAAGTTATTAATCTCTTTTCTAGGTACGGAGAAAACTTACTACTTAAATTGGTAGTTCACAGTTGGTGAACTATGCCAACTGTGCTTAGAAGGCAGACTGATACTCAGCTGTAAAATACTGCATGGCCAAACAAATGTTAAAATATTTTGTTTAAATGAACTTTTTGGGGTAATATCACCAGGATTAGTAAAGAGTTCAAAAATTTTCTACTCCATAAAAAAAATTTCTACTCCATAAAAGTCATGAGATCACTGGCCAACATTATCAGAATCAACATATTCAGAATTCTGGAAATTAATCAAAGTCTTGATGGAACCTGAGAATATTTATTTTAAAAATAAAACCTAGATATTGGTCATTTTAATTTCCCTTTTACTATCTTGCCCTCCACAACTCAGAGGTATCTTTGAAAACCAAAACCTTGAAATCACAATAAAAATCAGTAGCCTGGGGCTTCCCTGGTGGCGCAGTGGTTAAGAGTCCGCCTGCCGACGCAGGGGACACGGGTTCGTGCCCCGGTCCGGGAAGATCCCACATGCCGCGGAGCAGCTAGGCCTGTGAGCCATGGCCGCTGGGCCTGTGCGTCCAGAGCCTGTGCTCCGCAACGGGAGAGGCCACAACAGCGAGAGGCCTGCGTACCGCCAAAAAAAAAAAAAAAAAAAAAAAAATCAGTAGCCTGGCAGCCACTGGATGGAGAAACATGGAGTCTGAGCTCTTTGAAAGCCTTATTTCCAGAGAATAGTTATTATTTGACCTATCGGATCATTCCCTGGGAGAACCCTCTTTCAAAGGTTGTCTTTATCGGGCTGGACTTGGAACTTTCCTAATGCAGCAGCCCTGGGGCATCTTTTGAAAATAATCGGTGAAAATTATTTAACATTGCTACTGTCTAGGGTGGTAGATAACAGTTGGGGAAATTTTTAAAAGGCGAACCAAAAAGGAGAAGTACAATGAGCTGTCCCTATGGGCCTTTAAAAAAACTCTGACATATTCTGGGGAAACTAGAAGACTTAACTCTCACTTCTAGCTGAACTTGAGGCTCTGAAAAAGCAGGATGTGAAGGCTATGGCAGAGTTTTCAACTGCCTGCCTGACTGTTGACGGCATGCTCAAACACGTACACAGAGACCCTCGACAACGTCTGCAAGACTTATTGATTCCAGGTATTTCAGGATCCATGTCAAATCATTAGCTGACTAGTAATTTAATATTTTAACACTGACTCCTTGGATAAATGGCTGATTTTAGGACTGGAGCACATAAGATAATGCCTGGAGCATCTTGTACTGCCAGAGATTCAGAAGTGTTAAAATATTAAATACTCAGATATTCACTGGGAAATAGCTGCTACTCTGCGTCCCCCAGATGCTCCCCGCCTTTCCTTTCACACCTGCCCCCTTCAATGATCTAACAGCTAAAAGGTGAGTGCCCTTCACAGTAGAAGGCCCTAGCACCCAGAATCCTGCCCCAGTCCAAGAGGTTGCATCCAGCATCTGCTGCAATTGGGCCATGCAAGTGCCAGACAAACTGTTGAATACTTTGACTCTGATTCCTGGTTTGAAGCTAGTGATTATTTTGATATTTGCCTTTTTAACTTATTCTATTAGAAAAAGAAAACAGATATTGAAGTTACTATGTGCTATTTTCTTCCTTTAAAAAATTGCGTTTTTTGTAGTCAAGACATAGACAGTAGACAGAGTTACTTGACAGTGCTCAAGTAACAGAGAGTAGATTTTTTTTTTAAGTTTTTTGATGTAGACCATTTTTTAAAAGTCTTTATTGAATTTGTTACAATATTGCTTCTGTTTTATGTTTTGGTTTTTTGCCCATGAGGTATGTGGGTTCTTAGCTCCCCGACCAGGGATTGAACCTGCACCCCCTTCATTGGAAGGCGAAGTCTTAACCACTGGACTGCCAGGGAAGTCCCACAGAGAGTAGATTTTGTTATAGGGTTGCTTCTTTTGGATGGTCCTATGTAAGGAAAGTTGACCTAAGTTCCACTAAGAAGAAAAAGCCATCTTGTTACAGACATCCCTTAAGAAGACATAACTTGAGAGGACTTATTTCACTTAGATCTTTTGCCCCAATTATATCACACTGTTGAACAGACCACAGGTACATTTATCCATTCTTCAGCTATGCACATTATAGCATTCTGTGCTGTCATTTAATTGCTTTCACTGATTTAAATTTTGTCATGATGTTGTCAGCTTATCCAGCATGTAGTTAGTCCTGGGCTGCAGGAAGCCATTTTGCTATTATACGGAATGTTTAAGGATGCTATCACTGAGGACGCTGACTACTATGTCATACAGGCGCTTTCTAATGATAAGGTAATTTGTTCTTGTGATAGTGTCATAAATACTTATGCTTCTTCTGAATAACTGTGCACTTGGAATGGTATAATGAATTCCATTTCTCTTTTTTCCTAGGCTTCTAGGAGTCTGTGAGTCTAATTTGTGGTTCTGTTGTAGCCAGGGCATGGAGTTTTATAGGATTAAATACTAGTTTGACCTTGTCTTCCTAGCATTATTTTCTGTTTCATTATATATATTATATTATGGTATATATAATATATAATGTATATGAAATATATATTATATATATATCCACATCTCAAATAAGAGAGTATGCTAATTATCATTCTGGCTCAAGTGTACCCTAATCATCAGTCACATAAATATTAGTTAAGTGGTTATTACTTTTATTAGATAAGCGAATTGAATCTTACATAATTGTCTTTCATGCATTCCTTCCTCTAATTTTGTATCCGTTCTTGCACCATTTCTTTCTCATATTTAGCCCTCTGTATGCTATATGTCAAACTGCTTTGCCAGTGAATCAAGAGGGAAGCCTGATATCAGGTGATTTATATATTTAAAATTTATTCTCTTTTCTTTGTTTACATTCAGTAGAGCTCTGCAAGATGCAAACTGCATTATTTCAAGGAGTGAAATATTTGTCTTGTTATCACTGACCTAATGGTGCTTCAATTTTTTCTCCCTCAGTTTCACTTCAAGCCACTTGAAATCTATCTTATATATCAATGGATGTGAATGACTTAAAAACTTAGAATCATAAAATCAGCCCACTTGAATTTTATCTCTAACTTTTGGCCAACTATCACAGTACACAGCAAATATGTGCTATTTTTGCCCATCCACTAACCCCTCTCCTTCCTCGGCTAATAGTAACCATATTTCCTCTGAGGGACACATTCCACATGGTCTGGTTAGAGCAGTTCCTGATCTCTAGGTCTAGAAAATCTGCTATGTCCTGACTGTTCACAATAATTTGTTGAAGGATGGGCAAATGACCCAAGCTGGACCTATCTGAGTCTTCCCTAGAGCATGCATGTCAAAGTGATTAAATAAAAAATGTTTTTCTTTCCACTGAGAAAGAAAGCTGGCATGAGTAAGTCTTTTAAGTCTTGGCTACAAGCAGCTATTTTGCATTCACATGGAGACAGCTTGTTCTATGGGTAGAAAGAGATTTGGTATCTTGATGACATTGTCTTGAGTCTTTGCTTTTAGCCATACCTTTGCTTTTAGCCATCCATCGACTTTTTGGTTCTGTATGGCCAACAGAATACTATTTTTGTTTAAGTCAGACTGAATAGAGTCTCTGTCTTCTGCAAATGAAAGAGTCCTGACTAATCACAGTATATTTTATTAAGTGATAATAAAGGTATAAACCAAGCGTCACTGGAATACAAAGGAAGGTGTAATTGAGCTTGAAGGGGCCAAGGAAGGCTGATCAGAGGATGTAGCAGATAAACTCAGTCTTAAACAAACTGAGTTTTCAAAAGAGAAGGAGGGGCTTCCCTGGTGGCACAGTGGTTGAGAGTCCGCCTGCCGACGCAGGGGACACGGGTTCATGCCTCGGTCCGGGAAGCTCCCACGTGCCGCGGAGCGGTTGGGCCTGTGAGCCATGGCCGCTGAGCCTGCGCGTCCGGAGCCTGTGCTCCGCAACGGGAGAGGCCGCAACAGTGAGAGGCCCGCGTACCACCAAAAAAAAAAAAAAAAAAAAAAAAAAAGAGAAAAGGAGATAGGTTGAGCAGATCAAGCAGATAAAACAATGTGCTTAAAAACACAGGAGTATGAAAGAACACAGCATGCCAGATTCTGGAATCCAGAATGTATTATAGTTAGGTGTAGATGGAATTATTGTGGGAAACAGAGGCTGAGATGAAGTTTGGCATACAGGGTGTTTGTTAGGCATCAATACCTATAGATGAGAGAAGTAAGAATGAGGATTGGGTAGAAAAGTTGAACCTCAAAGTTTTGACCAGACCCACGGGAAGCTTTGGCTGAAAAGCCTAGGCTTTTATACTCCCACTGCAATTATTCATTGGATAAGGGCCACGGTGGGAAGGGTATATCCTTGGGCAAGAGTATTTTCTGCAGCTGAGGTAAATCCTGAAGGAGCTGACAGCATCCCTAGCCATGTTGTCAACAAACTCTTCCTTGAATGGGGATCTGGGTAATACACATTTGTGTCTTTCAAAGGGACAAAGAGATGACAATAAAGAGAAAATAAAGAGAGAACATTTCTCTTCATAAGGTACCTCATATATTATGCTATGGATCTTGGCCTTTATTCTGTATTAGAAATCCATTGAAAGAGTTCAGCTGGGAAGTACAAAGATTATATATATATACATTTTTTAGAGAAGTACTTTTTGTAACTATGAAAGGAGAGAATCTGGAAGTGGGAAGACCATTAGGAAACTCACGACAATCCAGGAAGGAAAGGATGTGAATGTGAACTAATAGAATAGCAAAGAAAATGAGTGGGAAAGAATTATTTCAGGGATAGGGGCAAAATCCACAGGTTTTACAATCTATGCCTTTAGTATATGGCATATGCATCCAAGTAAAATGCATGGACTTGGTAAAATAAGTAGATTTGAAGAAATGGAAGGGGCCAAGGATGCATGAATAGAAAATCATATTGTTAACTGAGAAAAGAAACAGAAAAAGATATGATGGTTAATTTCATGTGTCAAGTAGACTAAGCCACAGTAGTCAGATTTTGATCAAATATGTGTGGATGTTGCTGTGAAGATATTTTTAGATGGAATTAACATTGAAATACTTGAGTAAAGCAGACTACATTCCATAATGTGTTTCGGTCTCATCCAATCATCCAATCAGTTAAAGGTCTGGGAAAAAGGAATTATTCTAGACAGTGGCCTTCAGACTCGAATTGCAACGTATACTCTTCTCTGGGTCTTCAGTCAGCCTGCCTACCCTGCAGATTTTGGAGTTGCCAGCCTCCACAACTGGGTAAGCCAATTCCTCAAAATAAATATCTTTATCTTTCTATCTACATCCCTATATACACACACATTCTATTGGCTCTGTTTCTCTGGAGAACCCTGGATTAGATACAGGAATAGATACAGATTTGGGTAGAAAATCATTTATTCAGTCAATCTGAATAAATCTCCTATGCCAGGCACTATTCTAGGTATTTGAGATAAATCACTGAAAACAAACAAATAAAAATTCTCTTTCTCCTGAAGTTTATACTTTAGAAAAAGATGAACAATAAATAATCATGACCCATCAGCAAATTATAGACTATATTAGAGTGATCAGAGCTATGGAAAAAAATAGAGCAAAGCAAGAAGGATGAAAAGTGCTGAGGAAAAAGTTACAGATTGCAGTTTTAAATAGGATGATTTAAACAGGAGTGAGCCATGTGAATATCTGGGGGCAAGCACGCCAGGTAGGAAAGAATAGCCAGTGAAAGAGCCCTAAGGCAAGTGCTTATTTGGAAGAATGGGGAGAGAGGTCAGAAGTACCTCCAGAAAATTGTCAAACTGAATGGACAAGAGCAGTGTTTCTTAAATCTTTTCCTTCATTTTCATACTCCTCCCCTCGCAGAATCAAATTTTGTTGCCTGGGGGCTTCCCTGGTGGTGCAGTGGTTGAGAGTCCGCCTGCCGATGCAGGGGACACGGGTTCGTGCCCCGGTGTGGGAGGATCCCACGTGCCGCGGAGCGGCTGGGCCCGTGAGCCATGGCCGCTGAGCCTGCGCGTCCGGAGCCTGTGCTCCGCAACGGGAGAGGCCACAACAGTGAGAGGCCCGCGTACCGCGCCAAAAAAAAAAAAAAAAAATTTGTTGCCTGGAGCAATATCACCCCCACTGAGAAAGTATGAACTAGAGAAATATAGCATTATTGCCAGGCAGGCAGCATTTATGAATGTCCTTTCTGTCATTAGCTTCATGGTCATGAACTTAAAGGATAACCAATCAGGCATGTTTTTTCCACTCTCATTCAGCTGTGTGGAGCAAGGCATGAGTAGGCAGAGAGTTCTTTTTAACCCATGTTGTTGCTTTACCAAACAAGCAAAACAAAGTTGAGAGGAACAAAAGAATTAAAGTTATAGGCAAAGAAGGGATTATAATGACTGGCCATGAAATACAAGCTGGATGAGCAAGAAGAAAGAATGTCAAGGGGATGAAAGTGTTTGAATCAATAAATTGAAGGCACTGGTAGGGCAAAGGATATCTGGGGTTTTCCTTCTAGAAGGGTTGAGAGGAGTGGTCTACTCTATTCTCTGGTGGTCTGAGAATAGAATATATGAAATTGAATGTAAGGACAGGTTACAGAATTGACAACATCAAGCTTTGGGGCATGACCAGAGTGCTAAGAAACAGAGGCAAGGACAGGGACAGGTCAATCCTCATCACTGGGCCCCCTCTGACATCAACCCAGGGAAGGGAGGGAGAGGAGACACTGTTACTTGGGGGTGAAGGTGGATGTCCAGGCTCCCCAAGTGGTCTCCAATGACACCTTGGGTTTGAGACTTGTTAGCGCTCTGTGAGGATTAGAGTCTTGCTCCCCACTCAGCCTTTAATGACACCACCCCAGGGGCAGGGAAAGTGTGGTTTGGAGTCTTTTTACAGCCTGGTGAGTGTGGAAGTCTAGGTTCCCCACTTGGCTTTTACTGATCTGGGTAGGGATAAGACCACAGTTTTTTTCTGATATGTAGGCTGGAGTACAGTGGTTATTTTCTAAAAGCTTTAACTTGGCTAAGCTGCCCATTTTCTATTCCTTCTATTCCTTTCTATTCTAGGTTAGTGCTAGAAGGCTTTGTTGGGCTGATTTTTTTGGAGGGGTGGGTGGTTGTACCCACTGGCATTTTCTGATTGCTATCTTCTACACTACCCATTCTGGGATACATGAGTCAAAAAGAAAATCTAGGGAACTCATCACTGTGTCGTTCCTTGGGTCCCAAATTTCCTCAACTGTCTGCCTTTTCTCCATCTGTGTTTGTTTTATATATAATGTCCAGGGGCTATAGTTGTACTTAGTGGGAGGAATAAGAAAAAGTATTTTTATTTCATTTTCCCAGAATTAGATGTCTACTAGATTTTTTAAAACATAAAATGCGTTACAAAATAGAGAAAACACAAAGAAAAGAAAAAAATGCATATAAGAAATACCATCACATGTAATGATAGCTTGTCATGACTATTTAAACTTTTTATTATGGAAAATTTCAAACACATGTAAAAGTAGACAAAGTAGTTGAGTGAACAACTGTGTATGCCTCAACCAGCTACAACAATCAACTCATGCTTCCAGTTTATCCCCCTCCCTTTTCCCCTTGGTAACCATAAGTTTGTTTTCTATGTCTGTGACTCTATTTCTGTTTTGTAAATAAGTTCATTTGTATCATTTTTTTAGATTCCACATATAAGTGATACCATATGATATTTGGGATTGACATATACATACTATATATAAAATAGGTAACTAATAAGGATCTACTGTATAGTACAGGGAACTCTACTCAATACTCTGTTAATGAACTGTATGGGAAAAGAATCTAAAAAAGAGAGTGGATATATCTGTATGTATAACTGATTCACTTTGCTGTACAGCAGAAACTAACACAATATTGTAAATCAACTGTACTCCAATAAAAATTAATTTTAAAAAATCATCAACTCATGTACAATCTTATTTCATCTATACTGCCACTCCATCTCCCCACACCAAACTATTTTGATGAAAATCTCAGACATCTTATCATTTTCATAAGATTTTAGTAATAACATTAAGCTAATTATTTTAATAAAGTCATAACCAGATAATGAAATCCTTAATATAATGCTTCATTTATTTATTACCTAATAAGATGAGAACATTTTCTATCACAGTGTATTTTTCAGAAATACCTACAACACAGTCTCCCAACTTACATGCTCTTATGATTCTATAACTTTGACACTCCTCTTATGGAGAAGTAGGCTTTGTATTCTCTCCATTTATACCTGAGTGACACAGAAGTCTAACTGTGAAACTTCCAAGGATAAATGATACAAAGCAATACAGCTTAAGGCTGGTTCTCTTGGGGTGATTTCTCATGGAATTTAGTTGCCATGCTTTGAGAATCCCAGGCTTTTTGAGGAAAGATTACACGTAGGTGTTCCTGTTAACAGCCCCAGCTAAGATCCCAGCTGACAGCATCAACTGTCAGATGTGTGAATGGCTGAGCCTTCAGATGATTCTAGCCCCCAGCCATTCAGTCACACCCAGCTTTTGCATTTTCCCAACTGAGGTCCCAAATATTGTGGAGCAGAGACAAGCTATCCTCACTGAGCTCTGCCCAAATTGCAGTTTCACATGCTAAATAATTGATTGTTGTTTTAACTTTTTGGATGGTTTGTTAAACAGCAATAGATAACTGCTACACTGCTCTTAGAACATCTATTTTAGAGGTTATCTTCTATTTCTTCTCTTCAGATAATCCCAGAATATCCTTTTGTTTGGTCAGTTAGATACATTTTTATTTTCGCATTTATTACTAAAACAAAACTTCTAAGTTTAGTAGATAACATAGTTAGCTGGGTAGAAGAGAATTGCTGGAAGAGATAATGGCAACAAAGCTGTATATGGGTGACCATTTGAGCAGACACCTGTGGTTCAGAACTAAAGTGAATAATAGAATCAGAAGGGAGAGCTTATCTGTCAGCAAAGTCTAGAAATTAAAGTACAATGGTTGAGGGACTTCCCTGGTGGTCCAGTGGTTAAGAATCTGCCTTCCAATGCAATGGACACAGGTTCAAACACTGGTCAGGGAACTAAGATCCCACATGCCACAGGGCAACTAAGCCTGCGCTCTACAACTAGAGAGAAGCCTGTGCACCACAACGAAGAGCCCGCACGCCACAACTAAGACCTGACGCAGCCAAAAATAATAAACATTTTTTAAGTACAATGGTTGAATATACGTCATAAATCTGTCATATAGACTAACGATCTAGTTACATTAAGTACAATGGTTGATTATAAGTCATAAATCTGTCATACAGACGAACGATCTAGTTACATTAAAGTATTCATGGCACAACAGTAATTGTTTTTATTCCGAGGAAGAAATGATGTGGAATTAACTACATGGTAATCATTTAACTGCAACAAATAACTTCCCTCAAAATAGACACAACTCAAATTGAGACAACTGATTTCTCCCAGGTCTACACCACCACCACCACCTGTCCTGCCTAACACACACCACTGTCTATTAACTGGTTGAGACTTTCTACCCCACCACAATCTATCATTGGATGTGGGCTGCTACAGGGAGGATGAGAATCTGGTCATGTGACTCTCAGGTGAGAGATAAACCCCATGAGTTGGGGTGAGATAAACCCCATGAGTTTACAGCTGGGCCAATAAGTCCTTTCTTGAACGGGACTGGGGCAGTGAATCTATCTCTATGTTCACCAAAACAGGATATTTAATAAAGGCTGGTTGAATGAATGAAACTAGTAAAATATCAAATAACTCCGTGACAATTCAAGCAAAATATTTGGCTTTGTTTCAGTGTTTGTTCATTTTTCAGGAAACATTACCAAATATTTGTAAAATACCCATTTTCCTCAGTTTAATTATTTTATCTTTCCATAGACAACTAACATTGTTTATTAATCACTTTGTTCGTAAGTTTAAGAACTATGGGAAATATTGAATACAAAGAGAAATAGAGAATGTGGTCTTACCATTCAAGCGTGTTAAAGTCTTATTTACTTGCCAGACTATATCCAGACTGCATATACATATCACAGAATGTTAGAACCTTATGGTCTAAAAATCTTAGAACAGAGACATCACTAACTTGGATTAGGACACTTTTATCTTACTACTAAGGGAATAGAGTATCCAGATATACAACTAAAACACCAAGGTTAATAGTCATGCTGGTTCAAAATTATATCTGAATTGATTCATAGCTCTTTATGAGTTGAGTATCAAAGGAGAAATCTATGATTTACAATTTCATAAGGTATAGCAACTCAGGAAACATGGCTACCTAAAGTGACATGCTAATATTAAATGTTAAACTGATTTTAGGTGGTAAAACTGAAATTAGAATTCAATTCTCTTTATTTTCCATTGTTATATATTTTTACTTTTTTCTATTCCCTACCATTATATAGTAACTTTGAGCTATTTATGTTGATTCTTTATGTTCACTTTCTTCTGTGACTTTAGTTAATATATACTACTACACAAAAATCTTCAGTTAATATGACTTATGAGAACAGGATAACACCTCACTTATCCAGGACTTCTTGGTAATAGAATAAAAAGAGCATCAGGAGAACTATATGCTTGCTCCCAGATCTTTCAGGAACTGGGTTACCCTGAACAAGACTCACCATTTTTTCAATTTTTTTCACCTGTTGGACTAAAGGAACATTAAAACTCCTGTGAATTCCCACTTGTCTTCTTTTGCTTTTGTTGCCTGTGCTTTGATGCCATATCCCAAAAAATCACTGCCGAGGCCAATATCAAGAAGCTTTCTCCCTGTTTTCTTCCAGGAGTTTTACAGTTCAGGTTTTACATTTAAATCTTTAAGCCATTTTGAGTTTACTTTTGTATGGTGTAAGATAAGGATCCAATTTCATTCTTTTGCATATGCATATCCAGCTTTCCCAACACTATTTGCTGAAAAGGCTATCCTTTCCGCATTGTGTATTCTTGGCACCCTTGTCAGAGATCAGTTTACCATATAAGACACATATATTTATTTGGGGGTCTCTCTATTCTGTCCCATCAGTCTATATGTCTATCTTTATGCCAGTACCATACTGTCTTAATTACTGTAGTTTTGTAATATATTTTGAAATCAGGAAGTGTGTCTGGTTTCTTTTGTATATCAATTATACCTCAATAAAGTTGTTTATAAAACTCCTGTAGAGTAGAACTTTTTGGAACTCTAAGAAATATTTGATGGGCTTTCATTTACAAAGCAGTTTAAACAATCTGTGCACTTCTAAGGGACACAGTTAGGATCAAAGTTATAAGAAGGCTGGTTTTAGCTCATTAAAGGAAAACTTTTCTAATACATAAAATTGTCCAACAGTAGGCCTTTCTATGGAAAGTAAATTGTTCTCTGTAGAGCAATTTACATTACCTACCCCTTCCTTCCTCCTTCCCTTCCTTCCTTCCTTTTTTTCTTTCTTTCCTTTTTACTTTCTTCTTCCTACCTCTCTTTTCTCCTCCTCCTTTTCCTCCTCCTTCTTAACATGATGTTCAATGTGTAACAGACAGATGAGACAATTTGTTGACCTGGTCCTTATTTTTAAAAATTTGTCTTTAAGCCATTCTTCAATACCTCCATTAAAAGCTATCTACATAGTTTTCAGGACCGTGTGAAAAATAATATTTTTTTTGTGGGAAATCCTTATATATTATAATTTTGACAACAGTGCAACCATTTTTTCCTACTTGAAAGTGCTAGTGCACAATCCCATAAACAAGGCTTATTTTAAGTAAAAACAGATTTTTATGATAGGCTCAAATTATTCAGGTGACTCCATGTGTTAAAATATTTCCAGAACTGAATTTTTTTTTTCAGCTTGACTAATGGTACCAAGTAAACCAGCACTCTACCAAAATGATTATTTAAAGAAAATCTCATTTTGGGCTGCATAATTTTTTTTAACTTCCAAGTGCTCAACGACTTCAAATAGATATTTTTTGAGAACTGAATCTAAAAAGTGAGACTACATATACCTACTGAGTTAGACTGATTAGTTGTTAGGCTGAATATAATGGGCAATTAGACAAAACAATAATTTTAGATTGTCAGTGCAGTGCCAAATGTGGAATGAAAGAAAAGAAGTCCCTACTTTTCATTTTCTGCTTAATTATCAAAGAAACTATTAAAATTAAGTAAGTACAATTAGCTAAGAAAGTCTACTAGAAAAATAAATGGTAAAATCAAAAGATATAAACCAAGATAAAAGTGCAAAGTAAACAATAGAAAAATAAATATAATGTGAAAAAATAAAATAAAAATTAGAATAGCAAATAACAATGAAGAATTTTTAATAACATAAAATATTTATATACAAGATAAAAAAGCAAGGAAACTGCATTATCAATAAAGGTTAACTAAAAGAATGTAGAAGAATAAATAAATAAATTCTAAGGATAAATGGTCAATAAAATTTAAGAAAAAATGTAGACCAAAGCAAAAATAAACTAAAAGATTTTACTTTTGTGAGGAAGTAATTTAAAGTGACCTTCCAAAGTAGAATAAACAAGAGGTGTAACATTCAAACAGACCCTGATCAAACCCATTTTCTTGGTCTGAGGCAGAAGCAGGAACAAGGCAGGCTTTTTATTTAATTTCAAAACTGTCATCAGGATTTCTCTCAAATGATTCCTAAGAATGAAAGTCGCCAGCAGATAACTCCATTGTATAGAAGAACCCTATTCCTCTGGTTCATGAACTTGAAGACGTATTTTTATCTAAAAATAAGGCAATCTCTAATTGGTATGGATTCTCCAGAATCATGCAAGAGGTACATCCAGAGAGACAGTTTGGACTATTTCTCTCATCAAACTGGTAGACTACATTGTAGCCTACTTCAGAACAAATGCAGTAGAAACAATTTTTACAGAACCTAAGCCATCCATGTTACAAATGCATTACACCACACCATACCCCTAAAACTATGCTTAGCCCAAATCTTTTAGAGTTCAAAGACACAGCCCTATTCCTTATCAAGACTAATATAATTTCCAGTGTGCATTTTTTAAACCATAGAGTAGAGAAGGAGTAGCCAAGATGGCAGAATAGGAAGACCCTGAGCTCACCTCCTCCCATGGGCACACCAAAATTACAACTATTTACAGAGCAACTGTCTATAAGAACAACCTGAAGACTAGCAGAAAGGATCTTCTATAACTAAAGTTATATAGAAGAAACCACACAAGATAGGAGGGGTGGAGATGATGTATGCTCTAACCCATATCCCCAGGAAGGCAACCCACAAACAGGATAATTACAATTGCAAAGGTTCTCCCCAAGAAGCAAGGGGTCCAGGAGCCTGTAGGTCCTGCAACAGGAAGAAGAGCCCCCAGAATGTTTGGCTTTGAAGGCCAATGGGGCTTACTTTCAGGAAACCCAGAGGGCTGTGGGAAATAGAGACTCCACTGTTAAAGGATGCACACATAATTTCATATGCACTGAGATGCAGGGCAGAAGCAGGAATTTGAAAAGAGCTTGGGTCAAACCCACCTGCTTATACTGGAGAGCCTCCTGGAGAGGCAGGAGACAAATGGGACTCGCCCTGGGGACACAGGTGCTGGCAGTAGCCAAAACAATCTTAAGAAAGAAGAACAAAGCTGGAGGTATCACAGTCCCTGATTTCAAACTATACTACAAAGCTACAGTAATCAAAGCAGAATGATACTGGCATAAAAATAGAAGCATAGACCAATGGAACAGAAATGAGAGCCCAGAAATGAACCCATGCTTATATGGGTAATTAATTTAAGACAAAGGAGGCAAGAATATATAATGGAGAAAAGACAGCCTCTTCAATAAATTGTGTTGGGAAAACTGGACAGGAACATGTAAAAGAATGAAATTAGAATATTGCCTCATACCATATACAAAAGTAAACTCAAAATGAATTCAAAACTTAAATGTAAGACCTGAAACCATATAAATTCTAGAAGAAAACATAGGCTGTATACTCTTTGACACCTGTCTTCATAATACGTTTTTAGATACCTTTCCTAAGGCAAGGAAAACAAAAGCAAAAATAAACAAATGGAACTATATTAAACTAAGAAGCTTTTGCACAGTGAAGAAAATTATCAACAAAACAAAAAGACAGCCTACCAAATGGGAAAAGATATTTGCAAATGATATATCTGATAAGAAGTTAATATCCAAAATATACAAGGAACACATACAACTCAACATCAAAAAACAAAAACAAAACAGCAACCCAATTTAAAAATGGGCAGAAGACATGAATAGATATTTTTCCAGAGAAGACAAACAGCCAACAGGCATGTGCAAAGATGCTCAACATTACTAATCATCAGGAAAATGCAAATCAAAACCAGAATGAGGTATCTCCTCATACCTGTCAGAATGGCTATTATCAAAAAGACAACAAATAACAAATCTTGGTGAGGATATGGAGAAAAGGGAACACTTGTGCACTGTTGACAGGAATGTAAATTGGTGTTGTCACTATGGAAAACAGAATGGAGGTTCCTTAAAATACTAAAAATAGAACTACCATATGATCCAGTAATTCCAATACTAACTTAAAAAGATATATGCACCCCTATGTTCACTGCAGCATTATTTACAATAACCAAGGTATGGAAGCAACCTAATTGCCCTTCAGTAGATGAATGGATAAAGAAGATGTGGTATATCTATACAATAGAATATTACCCAGTCATAAAAAATGAATGAAATCTTGCCATTTGCAACAACATGGATGGACCTGAGGGTATTACAAAAAGTGAATTAAGTCAGGCAGAGAAAGAAAAACACTGTATGATTTCATTTATATGTGGAATTAAAAAACAAAATAAATGAACAAACATAACTAAACAGAAATAGAGTCATAGATACAGAGAATAGGTGGTTTTTAGAGGAGGGGGTTTTGGGGGGAAGGGGAGAAATAGATAAGGGAGATTAAGAAGTACTAACTTTCAGTTACAAAATGAGTCACGGTATGAAATGTATAGTGTGGGAAATATAGCCAATAATTATGTAATATTTTTGTACAGTGATACATGACAACCAGATTTACCATGTTGATCATTTTTAAATGTACAGAAATATCTAATCACTATGTTGTGTATCAGGAACTAACATAGTGTTGTAGGTCAATTATACTTCAAAAGCAAATAAATGAACAAACTCATAGAAAAATAGGTCAGATTTATGGTTAACAGATGTAGGGGATGATGAGAGGGGGAATTGGATGAAGGTAGTCAAAAGGTACAAACTTGCAGTTGTAAGATAAATAAGTACTGGGGGTGCAATGTACAACATGATAAATATAATTAATACTGCTGTACATTATCTGTGAAAGATTTTAAGAGAGTAATCCTAAGCATCCTCATCACAAGGAAAATTTTTTTTCTGTTTCTTTCATTTTGTATCTATATGAGTTGGTGAATGTTCACTAAAATTATGTGGTAATCATTTTATGATATATGTAAATTAAATCATTATGCTGTATACCTTAAACTTATACAGTGCTGTTTTGCAAATTATATCTCAAAAAAAGGAAGAGAAAAAGGAATCACCTAAAACAACACAAAAAAATTATAGAGTAGAAATGGCTATAGCTTCCTTATTTTAAGGTCTCATACTGTACAGTTTTCACAATGTCTAAAGTTGACCTCATTATATGCTTCTAATTATACTTGATTATTAAACATTATAATAACATAATGGACATATGATAAAATCAGTTACAGCGACTGACTTTACTGCCAATATTTAGTAATTTCCTGTCATCCTGTTAAGTCAGTTATTTCCAACTGTGTGATGGCATTAAGAAGACAATGTTTTTATAAAGATCTTTTCTTTATGAAAATAAAGAAATATCTTCTTTTCTTTATTTCCAATGGGATAAGACATTTTCTACCTCTGCAGTACTTTTTTCTCTCCTATACTCCTAAAGCAACAGCTCGATGAAACATGTTAGAAAAGACAGCGGGAGTTATGTAAGCATACAAGCCAGCTTGTCTGAATTCAGTTAAAAACTGGTTAAGCTTCAGGAGTTACTTGGGGATAAGGAGGAGCTAGAAACTGGGCAAAGGGGGAAGGGTACATCACTCTATACCATTTATATTTTTGGTTTTAAAATAAACATTTATTAACCATTCATTAAATTAATGAATGATTTCAAATGATTTAAATTTAATCTAATAATCTATTTAAAAATAACTGAGATTTCGAGTTTTCTGAATTGTAGCAGCAAATACATAGCCAAAGTGACAGTAGCTAGGACACATCAACCAATACTTCAGACACCTAGAGTTTAGTGTTCCACTGGAGAAGCCACCCAACTGATGCTACTTCACTGTGAATGTTGATGCTAGTACCTAGCAATTGGCTTAAATAAACATCAAGGAATATATTGCTGGATAGAACACAACCTGTTCAGGAATTTGTTCTTGGTCTTGTTTATAAGTGATTTTATTGGTCAGCATTTCTTTTCATTAATTGTTACTAGTACATTTTATAACTGTCTTCTTTTATCATTTGTATGAAGCATATAATTTCTGTATTTTCATTTTATGGAGGAAGATGGTAACAAAACCCAAGAATATTTTGCTACACTTATAAGTTGAGACTAACTTTAGGGAGGCAATAAAGATGTTACAGTTTTTGTTCCCTGGTATTTAATTGGAGCTAGCTCAAAGCCCATTAAAAACAAATATTTTGGGATTTCCCTGTTACTCCAGTGGTTAAGAGACCCTGCTTCCAATGCTGGAGGTGTGGATTCGATCCCTGGTTGGGGAACTAAGATCCTGTATGGCCTGCAGCGTGGCCAGAATAAAAATTAATAGAAAAAAGGATTTTTTTAAACATCTTTATTGGAGTATAATTGCTTTACAATGGTGTGTTAGTTTCTGCTTTATAACAAAGTGAATCAGCTATACATATACATATAGCCCCATATCTCCTCCCTCTTGCATCTCCCTCCCACCCTCCCTATCCCACCCCTCTAGGTAGACACAAAGCACCAAGCTGATCTCCCTGTTCTATGCGGCTGCTTCCCGCTAGCTATCTACTTTACATTTGATGGTGTATATAGGTCCATGCCACTCTCACTTCATCCCAGCTTACCCTTCCCCCTCCCCATGTCCTTAAGTCCATTCTCTACTTCTGCATCTTTATTCCTGTCCTGCCCCTAGGTTCTTCAGAACCCCCTTTTTTTTTTAGATTCCATATATATGTGTTAGCATACAGTATTTGTTTTTCTCTTTCTGACTTACTTCTCTCTGTATGACAGACTCTAGGTCCATCCACCTCACTACAAATAACTCAATTTTGTTTATTTTTATGGCTGAGTAATATTCCACTGTATATATGTGCCACATCTTCTTTATCCATTCATCTGTCGATGGACACTTAGGTTGCTTCCATGTCTGGCTATTGTAAATAGAGCTGCAATAAACACTGTGGTACATGACTCTTTTTGAATTATGGTTTTCTCAGAGTATATGCCCAGTAGTGGGATTGCTGGGTCGTATGGTAGCTCTATTTTTAGTTTCTTAAGGAACCTGCATACTGTTCTCCATAGTGACTGTATCAACTTACATTGCCACCAACAGTGCAAGAGGGTTCCCTTTTCTCCACACCCTCTCCAGCATTTATTGTTTGTAGATATTTTGATGATGGCCATTCTGACAGGTGTGTGGTGATACCTCATTGTAGTTTTGATTTGCGTTTCTCTAATGATTAGTGATGTTGAGCATCCTTTCACGTGTTTGTGGCAATCTGTATATCTTCTTTGGAGAAATGTCTATTTAGGTCTTCTGGCCATTTTTGGATTGGATTGTTTGTTTTTTTTGACATTGAACTGCATAAGCTGCTTGTAAATTTTGTCAGTTGCTTCATTTGCAAATATTTTCTCCCATTCTGAGGGGAGTCTTTTCGTCTTGTTTATGGCTTCCTTTGCTGTGCAAAAGCTTTTAAGTTTCATTAGGTCCCATTTGTTTATTTTTGTTTATATTTCCATTTCTCTAAGAGATGGCTCAAAAACGATCTTGCTGTGATTTATGTGAGTTATGTCATAGAGTGTTCTGCCCATGTTTTCCTCTAAGAGTTTTATAGTGTCTGCCCTTAAATTTAGGTCTTTAATCCATTTTGAGTTTATTTTTGTATATGGTGTTAGGGAGTGTTCTAATTTTATTCTTTTACATGTAGCTGTCCAGTTTTCTCAGCACCACTTATTGAAGAGGCTGTCTTTTCTCCATTGTATATTCTTGCCTCCTTTATCAAAAGTAAGGTGACCATATGTGCATGGGTTTGTCTCTTGCCTTTCTATCCTGTTCTATTGATCTGTATTTCTGTTTTCCTACCAGTACCATACTGTCTTGAGTACTGTAGCTTTGTAGCATAGTCTGAAGTCCAGGAGCCTGATTCGTCCAGCTCCATTTTTCTTTCTCAAGATTGCTTTGGCTCTTTGGGGTCTTTTGTGTTTCCACACATATTGTGAAATTTTTTGTTCTAGTTCTGTCAAAAATGCCATTGGTAGTTTGATAGGGATTGCACTGAATATGTAGATTGCTTTGGGTAGTATAGTCATTTTCATAATGTTGATTCTTCCAATCCAATAACATGGTATATCTCTCCATCTGTTTGTATCATCTTTAATATCTTTCATCAGCGTCTTATATTTCTGTATACAGGTCATTGTCTCCTTAGGTAGGTTTTTGAAAAAAGTATTTTTAAAAATAAACTTATGAGCATAGATTTTTTTTTTATCCCCCTTCTAAAACAGAGTAGCCCCCAGTAAATGTAGAGCTCCATCATTTTTTTCTTTTCCCACTTGTGGTTTGTTTTGGTTCCTTGCGTCACATTTTCCACCAGTTTATTCACAATTACCACTGAGCTAAAAATAAGTAAATAAAGATTTTCTAAATTGCTATAATTAGTAATGCCATTTTATAATGAATTCAGCTCTTGCTTGAGTAAACAACTGATTTACTTAAATGTTTGTCACAGATAGAAAAGCTGAAGTTTTTCTTAATGATAACAGTAAGTCAGTTTTCAGATAAAGCATATGATTCTGACAGAGCAATTAGAAAACAATGTAGCAGGTTTATTAAAAATTATGCTATATTGTTTGAGCCTCCTCTTTATAACTGTGCTTCTATTGAGACACAGAGAGCATGTTAAATAGTACCCAACTGGAGCAAATTGCAAGCCCTCTGTTTGGGATCCTAGGTCCCCTCTTTCCAGATCTTCTACTCTTTTAGGTACCTATAGGACACTATGGAAAATTTCAAATAATATCTTCAGAACAAATATGTATATTAAGTGAGTCTGTTTTCTGGGGCTTTCTTGTTATCTAGAAAGAAATAAAGTCATAGCATTTTAGAACTAGAACATCCTTTTAAAATTACGTAGTCGAAATCTTCCATTTTACAGAGTTCATAATAAGAGCCAGAGACATGAATGGACTTGCCTGGCATCTGGTCAATAGCACTGAGAAATTACTGTAAGTGCCCAACTTCTGCTCACTACTCTTTCCACCACTCTTCAACTCTAGCTCCATACATTTTCTGTCCATTGCTCCCCTTCCCCCACAACAAAATATTCTATAATGAGGTAGGATGCTGCAACTCAGAACCCTCTGGAGGAGAGATTGATCCTGGTTTGCAACAATACTAGAGAAAGCAAATCCTGATGCACCAAGCTAACAACCAAAGAGAGTTGGAGCCACCTCCTTGCAGAGGCCTCACATCTGAGAAAACAATGGCTCATTCATATTGAAAGAAGACAGGATTATATCAGTAACTTCTCCAATTATACTGGCTGAATTCCTGGTAGTGAGTGAGATCACTGGGGAGGAAGGAAAGAAAAAGCTCATTCTGATGACACAGAGCCCCTAAATAATATTCAGAATAATTTCCTCCTAGATAAGAGGAACACACTCCACAGAAGCAGGTGAAAATGCAATTTTACAGCTTTTGATAATGGTTCTGTCTCTGACATGCATTCCTTCCAAAAGAACTGAGCATCTGTTTGGTTATTTTGCAGACAGTGTGTGATAGCAGTAAGGGGATGCAGGGCTGGCAGGGCCCTGATAATGGTAGACAGTCTCTCCTGGAGTCAGCTATAAGAGAAAACCATTACGGTGCTTTGCAAAGGGCAAACAAACAAAACTAATTGAGAAGCGTGGCTGTGAAATGAGGTCATTGTACTGCTGCCTAAAAGTCAGGAATGATACAGGAGTGCTGTGCACAAGGAATGAGGGAGTTCTGTCTGGCTTAGAAAATTTCTTATATTTTTCCAAATGACTTAGCAATGCCCGAAATTTACCTTAAGGTTGTATTCATCCTTAATCTAATTTAAGGGCAATGTCTCTGTAGTCGCAATGTCTATTCAACCCGATCTCTTACTGTCTTCAACATGTTCTGTTCCAGTGACACTCCTCTGCCAGTCATCTTCTACATGCGATGTCCCTGGTGTGCCTTTTCACATAAAATGCCTCTCCCAGCAAAACAACGTCCCTTTTCTTTCCTAATTCATGCCCCTGACCTCTTCAAAATAATATCCACAGGATATCTGTACCAGTAATTCTTTTGATCACTATAGGTTATTTACTATGAAGCTTCCTGACATGCAAGTACATGGATTATACTGCATTGTTTTTGATCTGTAAATACTTTGTAAAATGCTTAAATTTTTGTTATGGATTTTAGATGTATTGTCTCAGGAAATCTGAAAACTCCTTGAAGCTCTTGCTTATTTGCTTTCCACTTTTGCCAGAGAATTTAGCTTATTGCCTTGCATGCAATGGATACCCAATACTAGTTTTTATTGACTGCTTCCAAAGGAAAGCAATCGAATTCTCTAATTTCACTCCTTTTTTCACCATTTCACCACTAGGTATGTTAATGAATCATATTAAGAAAGAAGACAAACCAAGGATAAAAACAGCCAATATACTTTATCTCATTAATTTTTCAAAAATAAAATCTTAACTCTTCATAAACATACTGACTACAAGAGAAGATTAAATATCACCTGCCTCCAACTTAATTTAGAGAGAAACTGATATTATACTATACTATACATGAAAAAGCTACATCAGAGGGCCTTAGAGCAATTTTCTGGTGTCCTCTGAGCTGGTCTGTACCTTCCAAGGCTGGAGACATGGAAGACAGAAATGGAAACTGACCTCTCTCTACCCTACACCTTTTAGAAGGATACTCTGATTTTCATTCCTATTGAAACTCTAGTTTTTATAAAGCATCCTCAAATTTCTAACCTGTAGGTAATGGGCAGGTAAAGCCACTTTAGGCACTTTTTAAATAACCTGCTGCTCTTCAGGTGCCATTAATATGACAGAGTCCCTATTGTTGAAGCTTTTGGGTAATTACTGTTCCAGGGCTTTGTTTTTCAGTCTAGTTACTGCAAAACAGCATTTTGGTAAAAACAAGATGGCAGAATAGGAGGATACTGTGTTCACCTCCCCCTATGAAAACGTCAGAAATAGATCTACATGTGGAAAATTCTCACCAAAAATGAACTGGAGACTGGCAGAAAGATTCTTCCACAACCAGGGCTGTAAAGAAAGATCCACATAGAGTTGAGTAGGAAGGGAGGGGAAGTGATCAGGTTGGGACCTGTGGCCCCAGGAGGAGACACAGAAGAGGAGGGGGTACCACAGGCTGGGAGAACCTCTGTAGAGAGTGAGGGGTTTGAACCACATATTGTGTACCCCAGCCCTGGGGTCTGACACTGGAAAGATGAGTCTCTATAGCTGGTTGGTGGGATTTAAAGAAACCGACACTGCCCTTGAAGAGAACACACACACTTGCTTACTTCTGGGAACAAAGGGAAGTAGATTGAAATTGCCAGGGGTTCTTGCCAGTTTCCTGTGACTGTCCCAGCACAGCCCAGGCCCCTCCAGCTCTGGTGCAGCTCCCCACTAGGGTGAAGGCTGCCATTGCCAAGGAGAGTGCACATTTGGGGCACAGAGCCTTCTGGGAACTGGCACTGCATCTGAATGGGGCAAGGGCAGCCATTACTGACATCACAGAGGTGGTGGATCGGGAGCTGTGTTAAACTTTGACATGCTGGGACTGTTCTCGCATTTGCCTTAGCCCACGCCAAACACTTGCTCTGACCCCTCCTGCTTCAGCACTGTTCCCCTCTGGGGTGAAGGTGCCATTGCTAGGAGGGGGAGAATGCACACTTAGAGGGAACAAAACCAGCTTGGACCCGACGTGCCTCTGATAGGTTGGTGTTGGCCACTGAGCAGAGAAGAAGCCTTGGCTTACACCTCGCTCTGGCTCTACCCCCTCCATCTCTAGCCCCACCTCCCACCAAGGTGACAGCTGCCAGCACACCCTGAGGGGAGGAAAGGCATGAATTGTGTTCACTTCAGATCCAGCTGTCCCACCAAAGCCAGTGGGCACATGCAGATTGTATAGGGATGCTCCCACACAAGGGCACCCACTCAAGACTGGGATAGGTAACTTTCACCTACTTTCATAGAGACAGAGAAAGTTTTAAAAAAATACGAGAAGACAGAGGAATTTGTTTCAAATAAAAGGTCAAGAAAAAAGCCCTGAAAAAACAACTAATTAAACAGAGATAAATAATTTACCAGATAAAGAGTTCAAGGCATTAGTAATAAGAATGCTAATTGAACTTGGGAAAAGAATAGACGAACACAGTGAGAATTTTAACAAGGAACTAGTAAATATAATAAAGAATCATCCAGAGCTGAAGAATACAAAAGCTGAAGTGAAAAACACACTAGAAGGAGATAAAAGCAGACTAGATACAGAAGAACACATAAGTGATCTGGAAGACCTAATAATGGAAATCACCCAATCAGAACAGAAAAAGAAAAACAAATTTTAAAAAATGAGGACAGTTTAAGGGACCTCTGAGACAACATCAAGCATACTAACATCCACATTGTTGGGGTCCCAGAAGGAGAAGAGTGAGAGAAAGGATTCAAAAATGTATTTGATAAAATTATAACTGAAACCTCCTGAACTTGAAGAAGGGAACAGATATCCAAGTACAGGAAGCACAGAGAGTACCAAACAAGATGAACCTTAAGAAACTCACACCAAGACAGATCATAATTAAAATGGCAAAAATTAAAGATTAAGAGAGAATTCTAAAGGGAGCAAGAGAAAAGCAAAGAGCCACATACAAGGGAAACTCCATAAGGCTATGAGCTGATTTTCTGCAGAAACTTTGCAGGCCAGAAGGGAGTGGCATGATATATTTAAAGTGCTGAAAGTGAAAAACCTAAAACCTAGGATACTCTACACAGCAAGGTAATCATTCCGAATTCAAGGAGAGATAAAGAAATTCTCAGACAAGCAAAAACTAAGAGTTCATCAATGTTAAGTTGACCCTAAGTGTTAAATGATCTTCTCTAAGTGGAAAAAAAGGCTACACAGGAGTAATAATTTATAAGAAAGGAAAAATCCCACTAGTAAAGGCAAATATAAAATAAAGGCTGTGGATCAACCACTTAACTAAGCTAGTACAAAGATTAAAAGACAAAAATTATAAAATCAGCTATAATTACAATAAACAGTTAAGGGATAAACATGAAGATGTAAAATATGATATAAAAATATAAAACATGGGAGAAGGGATTAAAAATTTAGATCTTTTAGAATGTGTCTGAATTTAATGACTACCAGTTTAAAACAAGCAGATATATTTACAGGTCAACATATACAAACACCATGGAAACCACAAATCAAAAACCTACAAGAGATACCCAAAACTAGAGAGAAATGACATTACTAAAGAAAATCATCAAATTACAAGGGAAGAAACTAAAAGAAGAACAGAGAAGAAGTGCAAAAACAACCAGAAAACAAATAACAAAGTGGCAATAAGTACATACTTGTCAATAATCACTTTAAATGTCAATGGACTAAATGCTCCAGTCAAAAGACATAAGGTGGCTAATTAGATAAAACAATAAGACCCCTAGATGTGCTGCTTATGAGAGATTCACTTCAGAGTTAACGGCACACAAAGTGAAAGGATGAAAAAAGATATTTCATGCAAATGGAAAAGACAATAAAGCTGAGGTAGCAATATTCACATCACACAAAGTAGACTTTAAAACAAAATCTATAACAAGACACAAAGGAAGGCATTATATAATGATAAAAGGATCAATACAAGAAGATATAAAGTTCATTAACATATATGCACCTAATACAATAGCATATAAACATGTAAAGCAAATATTAACAGGTATAAAGGGAGACACTGACAATAATACAATAATAGTAAGGCACTTTAACACCCCCCTTACATCAGTGGACAGGTTATCCAGACAGGAAATCAATAAGGCAACATGGTTCTTAAATGACACATCAGACCAGCTGAACTTAATAGATACCTACAGGACATTACATCCAAACACAGCAGAATACACATTCTTTTCAAGTGCACATGGAATGTTCTCCAAGATAGATCACATGCTAGGCCACAAAATAAGTCACAACAAATTTAAGAGGACAGAAATTACATCAAGTATTTTTTCCAATTGCAACAGTATGAAACTAGAAATCAATTACAGGAAGAAAAATGGGAAAAACACAAACACATGGAGACTGAACAACATGCTAATAAAACCCCAGTGGGCCAGTGAAGAAATCAAAGAGGGAATCAGTAAATACCTAGAGACAAATGAAAATAAAAATACAACTTTCCAAAATCTATGGGATGCAACAAAAGCAGTTCTAAGAGGGAAGTTTATAGCAATAGAAGTCCACCTCAAGAAATAAGAAAAATCTCAAATAAACAACTAACTTACCATCTAAAGAAATTAGAAAAAGAGAAACAAAGCCCAAGGTCAGCAGAAGGAAATATTAAAGAGCAGAGAAGAAATAAATAAAATAGAGACAAAAAAAGCCAGTAGAATATAAAACAGATAACCAACAGGGACCTACTGTAGAGCACAGGGAACTATATTCAATAGTTTGTAATAACCTATAAGGGAAAAGAACCTGAAAAAGAATATGTGTGTGTGTGCGTGTGTGTGTGCATGTGTGTGTATAACTGAATCACTATGCTGTGTACCTGAAACTAACACGACATTGTAAATCAACTATACTTCATTTTTTTTTAAAAAAAGAGCTTACTACATTAAAAAAAAAAGCCAATAGAAAAGATCAATGAAACCAAGAGCTGATATTTTAAAAGATAAACAAAACTGATAAGCCTTTAGCTAGGCTCATCAAGAAAAAAAAAGGACTCAAATAAGAAATGAAAAAAAAAGCAATGAAAGAAGAGTAAATAGAATATCACAGAGATACAAAAAGCACAAGAGAATACTATGAACAGTTACATGCCAACAAATTGGACAAACTGGAAGAAATGGACAAATTTCTAGAAACAAAGAAACTAATGAATATAACAAAACAGAAACAGACTTACAGATACAGAGAACAAACTTGTGCTTACCAGTGGGGAGAGGGAAGGGAAGAGGGGCAAGTTAGGGGTAAGGAATTTACAGGTATAAACTACTATGTATAAAATAGACAAACTATAAGGTATTATACTGTACAGCGAAAATAGCCAATATTTTATAATAACTTTAAACAGAGTATAATCTATAAAATATTGGATTACTATGTTGTACACCTGAAACTAATATAATATTGTATGTTGACTATACTTCAATAAAAACAAAACAGTAAAAATTTTAAAAAACACACAGCACTTTGACGAAATGCTTACATGGATCTCTCTGGATTCAAATCATTGATCCTACAATAATAATATACCACAGGACTATTTATTTTAAATCTTTGGAACAAAGGATTTGTTTAAGAAAAATCAATCACACCATGGGTAAATATAAAAATTTACTAAGAAAAAAAATAAGATCATTATAATCATCATTCTGGGTTTAGTCAATCACTCATTATTTACTATTTCATTTAACAAATATATCTAAGTACCTGTTTTGTGCCCAAACTGCTCTAAACATTTGGAGGAGGATAAGGGTAAATATGATATGGCCCCCAACTCAAGGAGCTTTTTTTGTAAGACTGATACACAAACAGATGATGTATTCAAGGCTCTCTGGGAACTCACAGAAGATAACCTTTTGGTAGGAGAACTCTAACCACGCAGATTGTCAGTGTTTTATCGCTTCATTACAGGTGAGCTACATCATAAATGGATGAAAAGTTCATATGTTCAAAATTACCCTCAAGGGTCATGAGGATGTTGCCATGTTGGAGATCATCTTACTATTTTCTTGACAGGTCTAACATATTTGTTCTCCTCAAGCTTTGAGCACCAGATGAAGTAGGAATTATGTATTAAAATAAATGTACCTTTAAACTGTACAATCACCCCCAGGATGGCAAAATTTTTGCACTGAGAGGCAGTTACTGCAATAAAAAATTAGATCTGAAGAGAGGTCATGCTTCCCATCTCAGGCTTACTTTAGGGCTTTTGCTCTTTGAGCCCAAAGGAGAACTGAAATTTCTAGTACTCATTGTTTAAATGAGTGTATATAGTTGAATTCTCAATTAAATATAACTTGCTGCAACCCCACCATCCTCTGTCACTCATGTTTTTTACTCATTGCTGTCCTCCGTACTCACATGTCAGTCTTCTCCTTCCTTCCCCGCCCCACCCCCACCTGCCTCTTTCTCTCAGCTATATGTTGCATGGGCTTGCTATTCATTCTAGTCTTTAAATATGGAGCTGCAGAAATATTATGCCATCTCAAGAGTCCAGCTTGTTTCAGCTCTTGTTACTTTTGCTACAACTGTAACTGTTGCTCTTCACCTTGGCTTTAATTCTGCAAATATTAACTGAGCATTTTTGCTTCATGCACTGTGCAAGAACAAAAAGATAAAATAAAACCTCTGAGTTCAAGGGATTTACAGTCCAGAGGCACTATTTTTATTGTGATCATTTTATCTTGCTTTCTTTTATCTCTTCAAAATTCACAGTTTGCATCTCACTATGTTATTCTGAGCTCAGCTCCCCCTCAGGTCACAAAGTTGCCATATTCGTTGCATTGAATTTACACTTTCTAATACAGAGCTCACTCAGAATTCTAAAATACATCTACCCCCTCCCCAACCACGTGGCAGCAGGATCAGTAACTTCCTTGCATTCTTCCTTTCTAGTCATGTCACCATCCTTGCTACCTTGACTGCTGGTGTCAAGTAATTCAATTCAACTTGCTTTATAATGAGGTTACCCTTGCCACCTGGCTTGCCTTCTGCATAATAGAAATGACCATTTCTTTGTTTCTATGGATTTGAGGGCAGCAGGACCAGCTTTCCATGTGAGAAACAGTAGGAGGACTGTCCTTATGGGATATTTTAAAACTCTGAGTCTTAGATGCTTAATTTTCCCATTTCTACTTCAAAGCTTTTCCCCTCCTGTAGCTAAAACACAACATGACTCTTCTTCAAAATATGCCTATACACATTTAACTGCAAGGGTTCCAGAATTTTTTTTTAAAGTCTTACAGATATTTAACTTACATAAATATAATTTAAAGTGACGCCATTTCTAGGAAAACACTTTCTGGAAATTTATTTCTCCTGAAAGATCTGTCTGTGTATTTGAAATTACAGAAGTCAGGCTGAGCAGACCTAGATGGATCCTCTCTGCCTATAGACTCATTGGCTGTGGGTGGATGGGAGGCAACCTGAGAGTGACTCTTGCACAAGCCTCACCAAGGAATCTCTGTCTTCCTTAGTCAAGGAACAAAACAAAGAGTTTTCTGATTAAAAAAAAGAAAAAAACACACATAACCTATTCAGGAGCAACTCCGGTGGGATTTTTCTCAAGGTAGCTACAGAATGTACAAACCTATTTAAAGTGTTACATATGCCAATCAAATAATTTAAAAAATTAATAGAGAAGATGGCAGAGTAGAAGGACATGCATTCACTCCCTCTTGCAAGAGCACCAGAATCACAAATAACTGCTGAACAATCATCAACAGGAAGACACTGGAACTCACCAAAAAAGACACCTCACATCCAAAGACAAAGAAGAAGCCACAATGAGACGGTAGGAGGGGTGCAATCACAGTAAAATCAAATCCCATAACTGCTGGGTGTGTGACTCACAAACTGGAGAACAATTATATCACAGAGCTCCACCCACTGGAGTGAAGGTTCTGAGCCCCACATCAGGCTTCCCAACCTGGGGGTCTGGCAACGGCAGGAGGAATTCCTAGAGAATCAGACTTTGAAGGCTAGTGGGATTTGAATGCAGCACTTCAACAGGACTGGGTGAAACATAGACTCCACTCTTGGAGGGCACACACAAAGTAGTGGGTGCACCAGGATGTAGGGGGAAGGAACAGTGACCCCATAGGAGACTGAACCAGACCTACCTGCTAGTGTTGGAGAGTCTCCTGCAGAGGCGGGGGGCAGCTGTGACTCACCATGGGGACAGGTACACTGGCAGCAGTGGTTCTGGGAAGTACTCCTTGGCATAAGCCCTCCCAAAGTCCACGACTAGTCCCACTGAAGAGCCTGTGGCCTCCAGTGGTGGGTTGCCTCAGGCCAAAAAACGAACAGGGAGGGAACCCAGCCCCACCCATCAGCAGACAAGCAGATTAAAGTTTTACTGAGCTCTGCCAACCAGAGCAACACCCAGCTCCACCCACCACCAGGCCCACCTATCAGGAAGCTTGCACAAGCCTCTTAGATAGCCTCATCCACCAGAGGGGAGACAGGAGAAGCAAGAAGAACTACAATCCTGCAGGCTGTGGAATGAAAACCACATTCACAGAAAGACAGACAAAATGAAAAGGCAGAGGACTTCATACCAGATGAAGGAACAAGATACAACCCCAAAAAACAACAAAGTGAAGTGGAGATAGGTATCCTTCCAGAAAAAGAATTCAGAATAATGAGAGGGAAGATGATCCAGGACCTTGGAAAAAGAATGTAGGCAAAGATCGAGAAGATGCAAGAAATGTTTAACAAAGGCCTCGAAGAAAGGACAAACACCTAGAAGAATTACGGAACAAACAAACAGAGATGAACATTACAATAACTGAAATGAAAAATACACTAGAAGGAGTCAATAGCAGAATAACTCAGGCGGAAGAACAGATAAGTGACCTGGAAGACAGAATGGTGGAATTCACTGCCACAGAACAGAATAAAGAAAAAAGAATGAAAAGAAATGAAGACAGCCTAAGAGACCTCTGGAACAACATTAAATGCACCAACATGCACATTATAGGGGTCCTGGAAGGAGAAGAGAGAGAGAAAGGACCTGAGAAAATATTTGAAGAGATTATAGCTGAAAACTTCCCTAACATGGGAAAGGAAATAGCCACCCAAGTCCAGGAAGTGCAGAGAGTCCCAGGCAGGATAAACCCAAGGAGAAACAGGCCTAGACACATAGTAATCAAATTGACAAGAATTAAAGGCAAAGAAAAATTATTAAAAGCAACAAGGGAAAAACAACAAATAACATACAAAGGAACTCTGATAAGGTTAACAGCTGATTCCTTAGCAGAAACTCTATAAGCCAGAAAGGAGTGGCATGATATATTTAAAGTGATGAAAGGGAAGAAACTACAACCAAGATTACTCTACCTGGCAAAGATCTCATTCAGATTAGATGGAGAAATCAAAAGCTTTACAGACAAGCAAAAGCTAAGAGAATTCAGCACCACCAAACCAGCTCTACAACAAATGCTACAGGAACTTCTCTAAGTGGGAAACACAAGAAAAAAAAAGGACCTACAAAAACAATCCCACAGAACTAAGATGGTAATAGGAACACAGATATCGATAATTACCTTAAATGTGAATGGATTAAATGCTCCAACCAAAAGACCCAGGCTCACTGAATGGATACAAAAATGAGACCTGTATATATGCTGCTTACAAGAGACCCACTTCAGACCTAGGGACACATACAGACTGAAAGTGAGGGGATGAAAAAAGATATTCCATGCAAATGGGAATCAAAAGAAACCTGGAGGAGCAGTACTCATATCAGATAAAATAGACTTTAAAATAAAGAATGTTACAAAAGACATGGAAGGACACTACATAATGATCAAGGAATCAATCCAAGAAGAAGATATAACAATTATAAATATATATGCACCCAACATAGGAGCACCTCAATACATAAGGCAAACGTTAACAGCTCTAACACAGGAAATCAACAGTAACAGAGTAATAATGGGGGACCTTAACACCTCACTCACACCAATGGACAGATCATCTGGACAGAAAATTAACAAAGAAACACAAGCTTTAAATGACACAATAGACCAGAAAGATTTAATTGATAATTACAGGACATTCCATCTGAAAATACCAGATTACACTTTCTCCACAAGTGCACATGGAACATTCTCCAGGATAGATCACATCTTGGGTCACAAATCAAGCCTTGGTAAATTTAATAAAATTGAAATCATATTAAGCATCTTTTCTGACCAGAAGGCTATGAGATCAGAAATCAATTATGGGGAAAAAACGTAAAAATCACAAACACATGGAGGCTAAACAATACATTACTAAATAACCAAGAGATCACTGAAGAAGTCAAAGAGGAAATCAAAAAATGCCTAGAGACAAATGACAATGAAAACACGACAATCCAAAACCTATGGGATGCAGCAAAAGCAGTTCTAAGAGGGAAGTTTATGGCAATACAATCCTACCTCAAGAAACATCTCAAATAAACAATCTAACCTTACACCTAAAGGAACTAGAGAAAGAAGAACAAACAAAATCCAAAGTTATAGTAGGAAAGAAATCATAAAGATCAGAGCAGAAATAAATGAAATAGAAACAAAGAAAACAATAGCAAAGATCAGTAAAACTAAAATCTGGTTCTTTGAGAAGATAAACAAAATTGATAAACCTTCAGCCAGACTCATCAAGAAAAAGAGGGACAGTACTCAAATCGATAAAATTAGAAATGAAAAAGAAGAAGTTAGGATGGACACCTCAGAAATACAAAGCATCATAAGAGACTGCTACAAGCAACTCTATGCCAATAAAATGGACAACCTGGAAGAAATGGGCAAATTCTTAGAAAGGTATAACCTTCCAAGACTGAACCAGGAAGAAATAGAAAATACGAACAGACCAATCACAAGTAATGAAATTGAAACTGGGATTAAAGATCTTCCAACAAGGGCTTCCCTGGTGGCGCAGTGGTTGAGAGTCCGCCTGCTGATGCAGGGGACACGGGTTTGTGCCCTGGTCTGGGAAGATCCCACATGACGCAGAGCAGCTGGGCCCGTGAGCCATGGCCGCTGAGCCTGCGCGTCCGAAGCCTGTGCTCTGCAACGGGAGAGGCCACAACAGTGAGAAGCCCGCGTACTGCAAAAAAAAAAAAAAATCTTCCAAAAAACAAAAGTCCAGGACCAGATCACTTCACAGGTGAATTCTATCAAATGTTTAGAGAAGAGGTAATGCCCATCCTTCTCAAAGTCTTCCAAAAAATTGCAGAGGAAGAACACTCCCAAACTCATTCTATGAGGCCACCATCACCCTGATGCCAAAGCCAGACAAAGATACTCCAAAAAAAGAAAATTACAGACCAATATCACTGATGGATATACATACAAAAACCCTCAACAAAATACTAGCAAACAGAATCCAACAACACAAGGATCATACACCATGATCGAGCGGGATTTACCGCAGGGGTGCAAAAATTCTTCAACATATGCAAATCAATCAATGTGATACACCATATTAACAAACTAAAGAATAAAAACCCTATGATCATCTCAATAGATGCAGAAAAAGCTTTTGACAAAATTCAACACCGATTTATAATAAAAACTCTCCAGAAAGCAGGCATAGAGGAAATCTACCTCAACATGATAAAGGCCATATATGACAACCCGCAGCAAACATCTTTCTCAATGGTGAAACACTGAAAGCATTTCCTCTAAGATCACATACAAAACAAGGACGTCCACTCTCACCACTCTTATTCAACATAGTTTTGCAAGTCCTAGACATGGCAATCAGAGAAGAAAAAGAAATAAAAGGAATGCAAATTGGAAAAAAAGTAAAACTGTCACTGTTTGCAGACGACATGATACTATACATAGACAATCCTAAAGATGCCGCCAGAAAACCACTAGGGCAAATCAATGAATTTGGTAAAGTTTCAGGATACAAAATTAATGAACAGAAATCTCTTGCATTCCTATACACTAACAACAAAAGATCAGAAAGAGAAATTAAGGGAACAATTCCATTCACCACTGAAACAAAAAGAATAAAATACCTAGGAATAAACCTACCTAAGAAGGTAAAAGACCTGTACTCTGAAAACTATAAGAAACTGATGAAGGAAATCATAGATGACACAAACAGATGGAGAGATATACCATGTTCTTGGACTGGAAGAATTAATATTGTGAAAATGACTGCACTACCCAAAGCAATCTACAGATTCAATGCAATCCCCATCAAACTACCAATGGCATTTTTTACAGAGCTAGAATAAAAAATCTTAAAATTTGTATGGAGACACAAAAGACCCCGAATAGCCTAAGCAATATTGTGGGAAAAAAACAGAGCTGGAGGAATCAGACTCCCGGACTTCAGGCTATACTATAAAGCTACAGTAATCAACACAATATGGTACCGGCACAAAACAGAATTATAGATCAATGGAACAGGATAGAAAGCCCAGAGGTAAACCTACACACCTATGGTCAACTAATCTATGACAAAGGAGGCAAGGATATACAATGGAGAAAAGACAGTCTCTACAATCAGTGGTGCTGGGAAAACTGGACAGCTACATGTAAAATAATGAAATTAGTTAGAACACTCCCTAACACCACACACAAAAATAAACTCAAAATGGATTAAAGACCTAAATATAAGACCGGACACTATAAAACTCTTAAGAGGAAAACACATGAAGAACACTCTGACATAAATCACAGCAAGATCTATTTTTGATCCACCTCCTAGAGTAATGGAAATAAAAACAAAAATAAACAAATAGGACCTAATGAAACTTAAATGCTTTTGCACAGCAAAGGAAATGATAAACAAGACGAAAAGACAACTCTCAGAATGGGAGAAGATATTTGCAAATGAATCAACAAAGGATTGATCTCCAAAATTTATAAACAGCTCATGCAGCTCAGTATTATAAAACCAAACAACCCAATCAAAAAATGGGCAAAAGACCTAAAGAGACATTTCTCCAAAGAAGACATACAGATGGCCCAGAGGCACATGAAAAGCTGCTCAACATCACTATTTATTAGAGAAATGCAAATCAAAACTACAATGAGGTACCACCTCACACCAGTTAGAATGGGCATCATTAAAAAGTCTACAAATAATAAATGCTGGAGAGAGTGTGGAGAAAAGAGAACCCTCTTGCACTGTTGGTGGGAATGTAAATTGATACAGCTACTATGGAGAATAGTATGGCGGTTCCTTAAAAAACTAAAAATAGAACTACCACATGACGCAGCATTCTCACTATTGGGCATATACCCAGCGCAAACCATAATTCAAAGACACATGCACCCCAATGTTCACTGCAGCACTATTTACTATAGCCAGGTCACAAAACCACCTAAATGACCACTGACAGACTAATGGATAAAGATGTGGTATATATATACAATGGAATATTACTCAGCCATAAAAAGGAATGAACTTTCGTCATTTGTAGAGATGTGGATGGCCCTGTAGACTGTCATAGAGTGTGAAATAAGTCAGAAAGAGAAAAACAAATATCGTATATTAACGCATATATGTGGAATCTAGAAAAAGGGTACAGATGAACTGGTTTGCAAGGCAGAAATACAGACACAGATATAGGGAACAAACGTATGGACACCAAAGGGGGAAAGTGGTGGGGGTGTGGTAAGATGAATTGGGAGACTGGGATTGACATATATACAGTAATATGTATATAACAGATAACTAATAAAAAAATAGCATCAAAAAGAATAAAATACCTCGGAATAAAGTTAACAAAAGGAAAGTAAGGCATACACACTGAAAACTAAAAAAATTGTTTAAAAGAAATGTATCCCATGTTTATGGATCAGTAGACTTAATTCTGTTAAGATGGCAATATTCCCAAACTGTTCTACAGATTCAGTGCTATACCTATAAAATTTCCAGCTGATGTTTATGGATAAATTTACAAGCTGATTCTAAAATTCATATGGAAATGAAAGGGACCCAGAATAGCTAAAACAATCTTGAAAAAGAAGAACAAAGTTGGAGGACTTAGACTTCGTAAATTCAAAATTTACCACGAATATACACTAATGAAGATGACATGAAGCTGGCATAAGTATACACATATAGATCAGTGGAATATAGTTGAGTCTGAAAATAAACCCTCATATTTATGCTAAATTGATTTTTGACAAGGGTGCCAAACAATTCACTAAGGAAAGAATGGTGCTAGAACACCTGGATAGCCGCAGGCAAACGAATGAAGTTGGACACATCTCACACAGTATGTAAAAATCAACTCAAAATGGATTATAGGTTTAAATGTAAGGGTTAAAACTATAAAAATTGTAGAGAAAAACATAATATAAAACCTTAGTGTTCATGAATTAGGAAATAATTTCTTAGATAAGACACCAGAAGCACAAACAGAAAAAGAACAAATACATAAATTGGACTTAAGCAAAATTAAAAACTTTTGTTCTTCCCAAGACACCATCAAGAAAGTGTAAAGACAACTCAAAAGTGTAAAGACAACACAGAATGGGCTAAAATATTATATAAATATATATATCAGATATAAATCATGTATCTGATAAGGGACTGGTATCCAGAATATATAAAGAACACTTACAACTCAACAGTAAAAGGACAAACAACCCAATGGAAAAATGGAAAAGAGATATGAATAGACATTTCTCCAAAGAAAATATAAACATGTCCAATAAGCATATGAAAAGATGCTCAATGTCATTAATCATCAGGGGAAAGCAATGAGACGCCACAGCAGTGAGACACCACTTCACACTCACTAGGATGGATAGAACAAAAATGATGAACAGTAACAAATGTTGATGAGGATGTAGAGATATTTAAATCCTCAAATATGGAGGAATTGTAAAATTGTGCAGTCACTTTGAAAAACAATTTGGAGTTCCGCAAAATGTTAAACATAGTGTTACCATATGACCCAGACCCAGCCTGAATATACATATTCAACCTCCACACGTATAACTAAGAGAGCTGAAAACTTGTGTCTACAAAAGACCCATAAACGAATGTAGCAGCATTATTCATAATAAACAGAAATGGAAATTACCCAAACATCTATGAACTGATAAATGGATAAATGCAATGTAGTTATCCATACAATGGAATATTATTTGGCCATAACCAGGAATGGAGTATTGACACATGCTACAACACGGATGAATATTAGAAACATTATGTTATGTGAAAAAAGCCAGTCACCAAAGGCCACATATTGAATGATCTCATTCATATGAAATATCTAGCAGAGGCAAATCTATAGAAACAGAAAGTATGTTAGTGGTTGTGAGGGGTTGGAGAGAGAGCGAATGGGGAGTGACAACTAATGGATACAGGGTTTCCTTTACAGGTAATGAAAATATTCCAAAATAAGATAGTGGTGATGGATGCACAATTTTGTAAACATTCTAAATGGTGAGTTTTAAATTATATGAATTATAGATTAATAAAGCTACTATTAAAAAAAGAATTAATAGAATGTAAGTGCTACAACAGTACTATTCAAAAAAATTTTATCGAAGTATAGTTGATTTACAATGTTGTGTTAATTTCTGCTGTACAGCAAAGTGACTCAGTTATACATATATATATTCTTTTTCATATTCTTTTCCATTATAGTTTATCACAGGATATTGAATATAGTTCCCTGTGCTTTACAGTAGGACCCTGTTATTCATCCATCCTATATATAATAGTTTGCATCTACTAATCCCAAACTCCCAATCCTTCCCTCCCCCAGCCCCCTCCCCATTGGCAACTGCAAGTCTATTTCTCTATGTCTGTGAGTCTGTTTCTGTTTTGTAGATATGTTCATTTGTGTCGTATTTTAAATTCCACATATAAGGGATATGATATGGTATTTGTCTTTGTCTGACTTACTTCACTTATGAAGTATGATAATCTCTAGGTCCATCCATGTTGCTGCAAATGACATTATTTCCATTCTTTTTAATGGCTGAGTAATATTCCATTGTGTATCCATATTCCAATGGAATATATATACATAGACCATTATATATGTATGTGTGTATGTATATATATATATATATATATATACACCACATCTTCTTTATTCATTCATCTATTGATGGACATTTAGGTTGTTTCCATTTCTTGGCTATTGTAAATAGTGCTGCTATGAGCATAGAGGTGCCTGTATCTTTTCAAATTATAGCTTTGGGTATATGACCAGGAGTGGGATTGCTGGATCATATGGCAAATCTATTTTTAGTTTTTTGAGGAACCTCCATACTGTTTTCCATAGTGGCTGCACCAATTTACATTCCCACCAACAGTGTAAGAGGGGTCCCTTTTCTCCATACCCTCTCCAGCAATTATTATTTCTAGACTTTTTAATGATGGCCACTCTGACTGCTGTGAGGTGGTACCTCATTGTAGTTTTGATTTGCATTTCTCTAATT
This sequence comes from Neophocaena asiaeorientalis asiaeorientalis, assembly GCF_003031525.2. Taxonomy (NCBI): domain Eukaryota; kingdom Metazoa; phylum Chordata; class Mammalia; order Artiodactyla; family Phocoenidae; genus Neophocaena; species Neophocaena asiaeorientalis. The sequence goes on along the minus strand of NW_020173731.1, from coordinate 2,341,673 downwards.
AGCAGTGATGAGCATCTTTTCATACAACATAGTTCTTTTTGTCTATGGTATACCTCAACATTTAGAAGCACTCATTAAATATTTGATAAGTGAATGAAACTTTTTATTCAGCAAAGCTAAAGGTAATAGGTGCCCAAATAAAGCAATAATGATCTATGAATGACACTCTAAACTGAATATCAAAGGAAAGCAGGGGAAAATCCTGTATCTGGGCTAAGGGTGTTAAAGGGAAAAATGCCTGGAAAGGGGAGGAGAACCATGCTGTTGTGAATAAAAAAGGAGGTGGCTTTGGGGTATACTCTCAAAGCATTAAACAATTCACTGTCCCCTGATAGCTCCACAGAGCCTGTTCAGGTGCTCAAGACCTTTTAGTTTCACTGTCTGGTGAGGAAAAATAAGAGATCTTGTAAAATCTAGAGAGGAATTCAGTGCTTCTCTTGAGATTAAGATAGGCCCATTTTTACCCTTCCATTTGAGGAATGAGTTGCTATTCTTTCATTTCAAGCCCTCACATTTTCATGTTCCTTTTTATGGTCCTACTCTGGTAGCTTTCGGCCCTGGTAGCACATCAGAATCACCTGTGGAAATTTTTGGAAACACCAATTTCCAGATGCCCAAGTCCTAGCCCAGCCCCATTTTGATTTACTTGGGGTGGGGTGGAGCTCAGGCATTGGTATTTTTAAAAAGCTCCCCAGATGATTCTAATGTGTGTCTAGGACTGAGAAGTTTTGCCCTACCCCAGGTTTTAACCAAGATATATTTTTCTACTTTATCACAGAGAATATATAATAATTTTTCTTACCTCAACAATTATATGTATCTATCCCCTTCCCCTTTTCCTGTGTTGATTTCTGCAGTCTTTAGTGGTCTTCATGAATACACCATCTGATCACTAACTTTCCTTCCTGACCATTCTTACTTCTTGCAAAACATTTAAAAACAGCCTTTTCAAAAGGACTCTAAGATGTTACTTACACACATAAGTACATGCAACGTAGATACCCAATTTTATTCTATTTTGGTTCAGAAGATAACTATCTCAACAAAGAAAAAATGTCAACAAGTGAGCCTTTAAACAATAAACACTGCTGAGTTCACTCAGCTGGAATGTTAGCAAATCTGGAAGAGTAGAGACAAAATAGCTTCATCTTCAAATATATAGTTTTTTCAATCCCCCCCCCTTTTTTAAAAGAAATTAGCTTTGTAGACTCAAAAAAGGTTCTTAAGCCAAAGCAAGGTAGGGGCCTAATTCACTGACTATTAAGCACAGATAGAGTTCTATTAAGAAAATAGATCTTGGATATATCCGGAAAAGATGAAAACTCTAGTTCAAAAAGATACGTGCCCCCCAATGTTCATAGCAGCACTATTTACAATAGCCAAGACATGGAACGGATGAATGGATAAAGAAGATGTGGTATATACATATACAGTGGAAGATTACTCAACCATAAAAAGGAATGAAGTAATGCCATTTGCAGCAACATAGATGGTCTCAGAGACTATCATACTAAGTAAGCCAGAGAAGTATCATATGATATCACTTATATGTGGAATCTAAAAAAAAATAATACAAATGAACTTATTTACAAAACAGAAATAGACTCACAGACATAGAAAACAAACTTATGGTTACCAAAGGGGAAAGGGAGGGAGGAGAGATAAATTGGGGTCTGGGATAAACAGATACACACTACTATATATAAAATAGATAAATAACAAGGACCTACTGTATAACACAGGGAACTATATTGTAATAACCTGTATGTAATAACCTATATCTTGTAATAACCTATAATGGAAAAGAATCTGAGAAAGAACAAATATATATATATATATATATATATATATACACATATACATATATGTGTGTGGCTGAATCACTTTGCTGTACACCCGAAACTAACATAGCATTGTAAATCAACTATACTTCAATTAAATAAACAAGTAAAAAAGAAAATTGTTCTCTTTTAAACAAATAATTTAATTGATCTGTTGCTTGCCTTTCACATCTATGAAATAAAGATCATAGGATATTTCATCCCTAATATTCATAAAATATGATTGATGACTGGTACCCTGATAGAATTCTTTGTTTTGCCAAGTAGTGCAGAATTAAATAGAAATTTTCAAAACCAGAATTTGCTTTTAGACCAGGTACTCTAACTAAAATAAATCCATGTCCCACCTTCTCCTTGGAACTCTACAGCTGGCTCCAGGGTGACATTTATCTTTTGAAGGACACTTTTGATCTTCGGTTCCTTGGTCTTCAACTGTCACTCAAAGCATCTGTTTAATAGGCACACATTTATGAGATATGAATGACTTCCTTCATATTTTGGAGCAAAATGTGCTCTGAAATAGTTAGGACACATTTTGGAATATAAGAGCCTACAGAATTTTTTCAAGAAAATAATTTTGAATCAATCATATTTTGAAGTACAACTAAAATTAAAGTCTAAGGAACAAAAGAAGCAGTTGGCAAAACTTCTGGGACTTGACCTGAGATGGAATTATTAATAGGTATTATTAAGAAAGAGAACCATCCCAAAACACATTGGAAATTCAACAATATAAAAACTCAAAATCTGGCAAGAGTACTCCTACCATTTTCAAGAGACAATAAATGCTTTTATGACATGAGTTAGTTCCACAGTCCAGGACTAAGGAATGAAACTGTTCTTTCTCTGTTTTTCAAAATAAGTATTATCCATATGTCTAAGAAGAAAATGTTTATAAGAGAAACCTGAAGAATTGAGTCCTTGGGCTAAGCGGTGGGGTGGAGAGTGGAGTTGATGAATACCACATGAAGACCATTTTGGTAAACCTAGCACAGTGCAATGAATACCGAGTACTTTCCAATAAAATGCTTTGCTAGTATCCGGTAGCCACAGGAGTATGACATGAAATACACCCACAACTGTACATTCGGTTGTATATAAAAAGCCTTCCTTTAACAGTAAATTGTGTTTTAAATGTGCTTTCCTATATATTACTGAAGAACAAAGGAGGTAAAATTAAAAATTTGGCAAGCTTAAATGAATATGCACCAGTTTTAAAACTTCATTTATTATTGATCACACATAAACTCCAGTCTCATGTTCAACTCTTTATTCAACATTTTCACTTGAATGCCTAATAGCATCTCAAAATTTACATGTCCTAAAACTCAACTTCTGATCTTCCCTCATAACTTGTTAATCCAGTCTTCTCAATTTCAGTTAATGGCAATTACATCTTTCCAGCTGCTCAGGACAAAACCTTGGAGTCATTCTACTTCTCACCCTGCATCCAATCAGACAGTAAACCTTCGAAACTACCACTTCTCACCACCTTCACTCACACCAGAGCCGTAGCTATTCTAATCTCTCACCAAATTATTGCTATAGTTTTCTAACTGTTCCTTCTGCTTTTGCCCTGCCCTTCCCCTCATATAACATACTCTCAACACAGCAGCCAGAGTGATCCTATTAACCTGTAGGTCAAGAATGCCTCCCTGAGGCTCAACAACTTTGAATGGCTTCCCACTGCAGTCAGAATTTATGCTGACTCAGAGGCTCTACAAAATCTAGTCTCAAGCTGCCTTCTGACTTTGTGTCTTACAACTGTCCCCCTTGTTCTCCCCTCTTTGGCCACACTGGCCCCCTGAAGTTCCTCAAATATGTTAAGTACTTCTGTGTTTCAGACAGTTTGCATTTGCTGTTGCTTCTGTCAGGGAAGCTCTTCATCCTGTCTGCATTCTTTATTCCCTCACTTCTTTTAGGATTTTTTTTCTAAAGTCATCCTCCCAGGAAGGCCTTCCCTGACCACCCTATATAAAAATTATGTACATACCAATATGGAGGACTTAACCCTCTTCACAGTTTTATTTTCTCCATAGCACTTATCACATGATGAACTGTATATGGATATATATGTGTGCATGTGTATTTGTTTATTGTCTGTCTCCCCCAATTAGAGTGCAAACTCCATGAGGGCAGGGACTTTCAACTCTTTGAGTCCCTGCCAGATGCCCTAGAATATGTGCCTAGAATAGTGCCTAGACAGAACCTTTACATGGGAGGTTCTCAATCGATGAACTCGTTACATCCAATTTTATACTTTTTGTGATTATTTTATTCTACTTCTTTTCTGGGCCATACAAACTCACATGTCCTTTTCTTTTGTTGTCCTATCATATCTGCCTTAAGATCTAGATCTCTCCCTTAAACTCTTGTTTTTTAGGATGTATTATTTTTCATTAAGTTTTTTGTTTAAATTCATAGTGATACATTTAGTCAAATTTTTCTTCTACTCCATGCCAACATTCTTCTCATAAATATTCTCTACCATTTTGTCTTCTGCTCTTGGCCTACTTTTATCTTGTATTATCTTTGTATGTAGATCCTACACTGGCTTATGTTAATGACTCATCTTCAAATGAATTAGGTCTCCTTGGACCTGCTATTTGCAGGAGGGTCCTGTGGAGGGCAGACCAGGCTATAAGAGTTTTCCTTATAGCACAGGGACCACAGGGATTTATATGTGAGAGTCTTTGCTTCTCTCTCAACCACTGTGACTTTCAGAACTGACCACAATGCCCTCTCTCCTGCATTTCTGCTTCTCCAAACAATGCTTCCTGCAAATAATGAGTGCTCCTCTGATTCCTCACTTACCTTCCCAAGATTATGCAACTCATCACCACGTCCAGGGAAGAACCCATCATGAACCCTCTTATTCTCTCTCAGTATCGTTAGTGTAAGTTGTCAGTTTTGTGACCCAGGGGCTTCATTTCTTTGGAAAAATGCTCTCTGTAAGCTTTTTCTGAGACCTGCAACCATGGACATTCTCTCTTCCCATCTTCATACACCTCACCTTCACTGATTTTGGCAAATCTTCCCTCATAGTGTGATTTGGAGTTTCATATTTTTCTTAGTTTTGTTAAAAATGTAATTCTAAAGTACACGTCTATATGTTAACGTTTGTTAAGCCTAATAATGGAAACACAGGATATATTGTTTTGCTAATTTTTGAGTGTTTGAAGTATTTCATAACTAAATGTATTAATTTTACTTTTGACAGATTTATATAAAGCATGTAAATTAAATGTACTAATTAAAAGTCCTTCAACTCTAGGGACTTCCCTGGTGGTCTAGGGGTTAGGACTCCATGCTTCTGCTACAAGGGGCATGGGTTCGATCCCTGGTTGGGGAACTAAGATCCTGCATGCTGTGTGGTGTGGCCTAAAAAAAAAAAGTCTTTCAACTCTAATTCAAAGCATCCATAATATTTTGGCTTGGTGTCATTAGAATGACTAATTTAGGTAATGTGTAGTAGGTATTCTAATAAGTAAATTTTAATATTTATTGTTGTGTTTGGATAATGGATAAGACCATAGACTCTAGAACCAGATTGCCAGGCCTTAAACTCTCTATTTCTGCCACTATATGAGGTATGTGACCTTAGGCAAGTTATTCAACATCTCTGTGCCTCAGTTTTTCAGTGATGAAATGAGGATAATAATAAGGTTGTTGTGAGAATTAGACAAATTAATATTTATAAAGAATGTAGAACAGTGCTTGACACATAGTACTACACACTTATTCCACATGTAATGGGATTCAAATACAATTTAAGTAGTTTATATAAATATAAAAATTTAATATACATTATTAGAATAGTTCTTTTGGTTATTTTTATTTGGCATGTTAAATAGATGGGGACTCAAGTTTGTATTTTGAAAGTTAGTGAAATTATGGATGTGACAATGATTTAACACCTGGACCTTACGGCCAAGCCATTTAAATAGGCCATTCTCACTGGAAACATTATGATACTGTGTGCCTATTAATTATTAAGTTCCATGGGTCTTTTCCTATGGCTGTATCTGTAGTTCCATAGTTCTGGAGGCTCTAGCATGAAGGGATAAGGTCAATATCATTTATAATGTCTTCTCTCAAGTGAAGCACAGGAAATGGTGAACTAGTGCTTTTCTTCTTCTAATGGCTTCCAACTGTGCATGTAGTAACTTAAGGATGAAGGCAAAATGCCTGTCTTCACCCTTTCATTCACTGAATATATTCACTAAAAATAAGTCTCTATGGAAAGTGGGAACTACAGAGATACATTAAGTAGAATTTCTGCTATTCAATAGCTTCCATCTAGTGGGAGAGATAACATGAGCATATGTTCCTCAGGTACAGTGACTTGTTTAGCTAGTGAAGTAAAAAAAGGGATGGAAGAGCTAATTCTCCTTGGATGCTTCATTGTAGAGCAAATATTTTTTTCTTGTTGATTAATCGTGGTTCTAAGGTAGCCTTCAATTTTGCAGGTTTAGAAAGTTGAGAGCATCTTAAGGATGGTTACATTTCTCAAGTCAGAAGTAGATGAATAGAAAGCTGGTTTTTAATTCTTGTATAGAACTAGAATTTAAATTTATTAATTTATAATTTTATTATTACATATTATATTATTAGTATATTATAATTTCAACATATTAATTTATAATTGTTTATGGGATATGGATTGTTTGTGCCCATTTGATCATTAAGAACTTTTTGGGCCAAGTCTTCTTCTACCTCTACACCTTACTTTTATCAACCCTACCAATGTTTAACCTCTGAATATCCATTTTGTAATGTGGATAAATTCACCTGCTGATTGAATCTTTATTTAGAAGTACTGATCAGGTTGTAACTGAATCTTACAGTTATTGGAGCTCTTCTACCTTTTTAATGTGACTTTGTACATCTCTGCCAATTAATATGAGGTAATCTTACTGTTTAAATGTCAGTCTGAAAATTTAATATCACTTATATTGTGAGAGAACATATTGAAATGAATAATTTATATGCCTTAATTATCTGGTTAAGCCAGTAACTCCAAATAATGGACTTAATAGAGTGGATAAGTGAAATGAATTATAATGACCCATGAATAAACCAGAAAATTATTTTCTTATCTATCAGATATGTCTTAAATATTGCATTTAAATTTGGGTTTCTCTAATGTTGCAGAGTTTCACAAAAATCAAATGAATCAAGATAATTTAACCAAATTCAACATTTAGTTTAAAATGTTAAAAGCAATGTATTCTATGCCCATACTTACAACACTTAAGTCAAAGAGAGAGAGAATGGAATAACAAAGTAGTTGCAATTATCCCATGGGTACAAGGAATTAGGATAATAGTCTTACAGATTATTGACCCTCCAACCCAAAGTCCAACTAGCGGCCTAAAGTTACACAGCATGCCACTATAAAGCATCCTGTCAGGTCTGACCAGATGGACAATTTCCCATTGATACTACAAACAGCCAGTAATCTGACCTACTAATCATTTGGAGACAAAACAGCATAAACGATTTTGACTTTGTTTCAACTCAAGAACCCTTGCCTCTCAAGGGCACCATTCATCAGCTACAGCCTGGCCAGAACTCTAGGAGAAGGAGCCTGGCTAACCAACAACACACTTATAATTTTTTCTTATCTCTGCTTCTCCCCTATCCTTTAACTCTTCCTCTGACACCTCTCCATCTCTGTCTTGTCCAGTCTCAGTTTACTGTTTACCCTAGTGTGCTTCATTAATATCTAAGCACAAGGGGCAAGGTCACCCAGAACCATCATCTCCTGGAAGGTGGAGGCTGCACAGTTAGATTATCTCTTGAAACTTCTGAATAGTCAGTCATGTTACAGTATAATTTTCATCCGGCTATCGAATGTGACCATCAATGCAGATTAGTTCTCCCTCTCACGATAGAAGTCCGAAATATCTGACTCACTTTGAATTCCGTGTATCCACTATTCCCTACTAAATATAATGGAAAATTTATATTTATAATTTAGAGACACATTTAGTAGAGGAAACAGGATGCCCACATAGGTCAACTCAAATCACTGAATACTGACATCACAGTATGATTGTAACTACACTTAAAATTAATTGAAAGGACACAATAAAATAATTTATTACAGAATAAAATAAATCCACTTTGAATCATAATATATTATGTGCTAGATTAAATCTTAATTCAACCAGGTTTTCAGGTACCGAAAACATTCAGCACTGCTTATTTGCAAATCCTTCTTTTCTTGACTATGTCTATTCACTGTCACAAAACTGTCATTGTTTCTATCATTTCAGTTTAAAATTCAATAAATAACTTAAGAAAATCTGTCAAACCAGTTTTATTCTGTGATATGCACAATCAGAAAATGGATTAAATGCTGATTTCACTTTTCTTAGGTGTTACATTTCCTTCCTCTGTCTCCTTTTTTTCTTTCTTTAATGCCTGCTTTGAGATGTTGGGATACTGCAAGTTTTCATCTGTCATCCTCTCATATTCTCATTAAAATTTTTTTCCACACTGCTTAGCTCTTTCCAGACATAGCCTGTCGAATTAAATTTTTTTTTCTGTCTTTATGTCTTTTTTGTCCACCAAACCAAGGATCATCTGAAGGCAAGAAGATGTCTTCTTTATGTTTATACCTCCAGAGTCTATCACGATATCTAGAATTTATCAGGGACTCATATTTTTTCTAGGAACAGATTTTGTTTTTATGTAAGTATTGCAATTAATATGACAAATGTGAATATAGTTTCAATTTCATGACTATCTTCTTGCTTGGCCTGGAACATTAAACACCCAATGTCTGAAAAAAAGTTCTTCTGATTTCTCATACTTTGGTTTACATTAAACTACATTAACCTACAAAAGACATTCAAGATAAGTCTTTTTATACATTACCAGTAACATATGTTTATAATAATTAAAGCCTATATCTTTCTAATATTAAATTTTCTATGCTTGCTCTGTAATGGATTAAAATAATAGTTTAAAAAAGTCTATGAAAATTAGCCCAAAGATCAGCAGAGATGGTGTAAACAGTAATTGGTTACATACAAAAAGGCTGTTTCACTAAAGAAGTTAGCCAATAAAAATTCTTTATGGAGAAATGTCTAATGTTATTAGCCTCAATTCCAATGCTGGCATATGGATATATATAGCATATAATTTTCCTTTGTCTTCATTTTAATAACATTGCTCCAGCTGCCTTCCATGAATTATATTAAATGTGAATATACTACTCATGAATATAATAAACCACAATCACATTTCTACGTATTAGTATTAAGCTTATTCTATTACGTTACAGATATGATGGCTAATTTTTAGATCTCATTCTTACTCATGTTATAATTAGGATAAGCTTCTACTTATTTGAAGTGATATAGTCTTATTTATAGTTCACATATCATTAAGTATCTAATTTTTATTGATCTCCCTTTAGTTTAATAAATTAACATTCTATGCTATTTTCAATACAGAGTAATTAAGAAAGGTAATTTTTTGATTAGAAGAACTCAATATGCAAGGTAAAGCATTTGCTATTTTTCATTTATTCAATTGCACATCTCAAAAATGACATTAAATTTCAATTACAAAAACAAGTTGATTTAATTTTCAATGAATATTAAACCAGACATACTTTTTAAATGCCTGAGGTTTAGACTGTTTTAAGGATGAAATTATGTCGATATTTTCCTTTAACAGACATTAAATTTATGCTCAGAACTATCCTGTTGTAACTTCAGAGAGAAGTTACACCCATGTTCATTGTAGCATTATTCATAGTAGCTAAAGTAAGAGGTGGAAGTAACATAAATATCTACTGAAGGATGAAGGGATAAAGAAAATGTGGTATGTACTTCCAATAACATATCATTCAACCTTAAAAATAAGGAGATCCTTTATGTATAACTGATTCACTTTGTTATAAAGCAGAAACTAACACACCATTGTAAGGCAATTATACTCCAATAAAGATGTAAAAAAATAATAATAAGGAAATCCTCTTGTATGCTACAACTTGAAGATGGAGGACATTGTGCTAAGTGAAATAAGTCAATCACAAAGAGACCAACAATTCCATGATTCCACTTATATGAGGTACCTAAAGTAGTCAAACTCTTAGAAACAAAACTTAGAATGGTGGCTTCCAGGGAAAAGGGGCAGGAAAAGTGGAGTTGTTGCACAATGGGTATAGAGTTCCAGTTCTGCAAGATAAAAAATTCTAGAGATCTGCTGTACAATATTGTGATTATAGATAACACTGTTGAACTGGATATTTAAAAATGGTTAAGATGGTAAATTTTATGTTATGTGTTTATTTTACCACAATGTTTAAAAAAAACCCAAACTAAGCACCCTGATTAATACAATTTTTTAAAGTTAAAAACAAACAAACTATCCTGTTGTAGACCCCTAGAACTTAAAGAATGTTCTTAACTAACTGGGGATAGATGAGCTCTCTTAGAGTGGGATACTTCTCCTTGGACATCCTGTAAACTTCAGTGCCTTTGTGTGGAAGAGGAGTCTTTCCTATAAGCTCGCTTAGTTTTCCCTCTGTAGGTTAGTGTCTCCCAGGCACCCGTCTTTTTAGAACCTGGTTGAGCTGCCTGAAGGAATCAGAACAGCGCCCCCAACTCTTCAGTATCAGAAGCCTCAATCTCAGAGATCTAGTTGCCTTCTGGGGCTGGTCTTAGATCAATTTTAAGCACTTCTCTTTGTTTCTTCTGTTGGTTACTTCCAGGTTTCCAGTAATGAAAGTAATGCTTTCATTACTATTTCTCGTTTATTTAATTTCTGATTATCTCTCAACTCCCTATCTTAAAAGATTTAGGCTACTTAAAATCCTCCCTCATACATACATCAGAATTATACACTTTATCCCTTAACTTAATTATTTTTTGCTCCATTAGTCATATCCCTTACAGAATCATAGCATTTTCCACACAAAATTATTTTTGCCATTTTCTTATACAAGCCTTTCATTCAGTATACTGAGACTCAGAGTGATTCAAATTAATTGAGAATTACAATAGGGAAGAAGTTTGAAACTTAGAGTTTGTGTCAAGCCCTGTGTAATTGTAAAGAGGGAGTTGTGAAGAGTGAATCTTACTTCTTTCATCACTTGGGTAAAAAGACTTCAGTACATAGATATGCATGAGTTTTCTTCTTTCCATACCCTCTGTTAACCTCATAGTCTAGTCCATTAATATCTTTTACTGAGAAAACTACACAGAGTTGCTAGTGTTAATTACCCCAAAACACAAATCCGATTATATCATTTTCTTACTTAAATGTTTCAGCAAAACTTAGCATGGCTTACAAGCTATTGTATTTTTCATTTTATAGAGGAGAAAACTAAGAACACGACTCTAATAACTTTCCTAAAAAGAAATGACTAATAAAAGGCCAGAACCAGATTCAAACTTAGCTTTGTCAGTATTGACATGTTGAGGGCTAGTGAAATGATCTGAGACAGCTGAAAGAAAAAAACCGGAACTTTCAAATTTTTATCTGGTACCTGCCACACAACAGGCACTTTGTTAATTTCTGATGCTACAAAAATAAGTAAAATATTAGTCCCAGTGCAAGGTAAGGAAGGAGTAAAGGAAAGTATTAGCCTTTATGTCATTTAGTTTTCTTTCCTGTTAATCAAGGAGACTATACCGTGAGTAATTTATTAAGTTTCCTATGATATGACTGTGGACTCTAGCCCAGCTCCATACAGTGTAGCTGTGGAGATTAAAAGTGATAATTCATGCAAAATTATTAGTCCAGTCCTGGTAAATAATACGTTTTCAGTCCATAGCAGCTATCGTTAAATGAGTTTTTACTTATCTGTCTTCCTCCTGAACAGCAGGATTCAGAAAGGGACTGTATCTTTAATAATAGAATTTTTAGCGTCTGACAATGCATAGACTATATATAGTACCAATTCGATAAACATTACTTGGACAAATGGCATGAATTATGGCACATAATTCTTTGCATGTACAAAAACAAAGACTCCCGAGAGGGTAAAACTGTTTCGAGTAGCTTAGTATGGATGGAGGCAGTGGAAGAAGCATGGGCTGTAAAGGTAGACAGATATACCTTGAACAGCTTTATAAGCCACATAAAGAAGAATGAGCTTCATTCTGAACAGGGGAACATGTAAAGCATTTTATGCTTAAACAGCACAATCCAATTTCAAAATTTTAAGCACAAACACTTTGACTGCTAAATGAAGGCATTACTGGAGAGGAGGCTGATGGGAAGCATGGAGAACAGTTAAGAGGACACTGATATAATTCAGGTAAGAATGCAAGGAAAGCCTTATGCAAGGCAGTGGCAATACAGGCATCCTTGTGAACTACTTGAAGGAAAAAATTCACAGAACTCTTTTGTGAATTATTGGGGTGCTAAAAAATAGGAAGAAGTCTATATAGTAATTCTTGAATACCAGTGTTTAGACTTGCAAAATCAAAACCACTCTGAGGAGCTTTTTAAGAAGGCAGTTTCCTGGGCTCATCCACAGAGACTTAATTCAGTATATCAAAGGTACTCCTAAGTTACAGCTTTTATGCATTGTTTAAACTTGAACTGCACAATGTTCTAGGTTTTATTTTATTGCCGTAATACATGAATGGCAAAATTATCAATTTCATGCAGCCAATGGCTAGCTCTGTTCTAGGTGAAGTGGTGCATACAAGAGAAATGAAGACAATTCTTAATTCAAGTACTTTGCAATTTGACTGAGAGGACAAAGAGAACATACATTATACAACTAGAGACCTAACTGCTAAACCATAAACCACTGGTGATGGATGGTATAAATGTTTTAGAGACACGAGATCATCATGGGAATTGGAGCAGATGTAAATTGAATGGACCCATAACAGGGAGAGTATTAGAAAATTAAAGGAGGAAACATGACAGCCCAACTACAACATGACCAGCACAAATTGAGCCACTCGTGGAGAAGAATGAGAAGAAAGCCATGAATGGAGTGAAGGGAGAGTCAGAGAGTAAATGGAAATCAGTATGATTTGATAGGCTGGGTAAGATAATGGGAAACTTCAAGGAAATAATATTCTAGGAAAACTGAATGGAAGAATGGAGAAACTGGGAGGAGGCAGACTAGCCTGGGGTGGGGGTGGGTATGTTTCAATAATTTCAAGCATGAGGTGATGAAAGCTTAGGTCTAAGTTAAATATATAAATTGAAAGGAAAGTGTGATCATTAATTTTATGTGTTAACTTGGCAAACCTGTGGTACACAATTGTTTGGTCAAACAGCAGTCTAGGTGTTGCTGTTAAGGAATTTTTAGATATGATTAACATTTAGAACATTAACATTGGGCTTCCCTGGTAGCGCAGTGGTTGAGAGTCTGCCTGCCGATGCAGGGGACACGGGTTCGTGCCCTGGTCCAGGAAGATCCCACATGCCGCAGAGCCGCTGGGCCTGCGTGTTCGGAGCCTGTGCTCCACAACGGGAGAGGCCGCAACAGTGAGAGGCCCGCATACCGCAAAAACAAACAAACAAACAAAAAAAAACATTAACATTGTCAGGCTTTGAGTAAAGCAGATTACCCTCCAGAATGTGGATAAGCCTCATCCAAACAGTTGAAGGCCTTAAGAGCAAAGACTGAGCTTTCTCAAAGAAGAAGGAATTCTCCTCAAGAATGCAACATAGAAACCCTGCCTCAGTCTCAAGCCTGGTGCCCTATGGAATTCAGACTCAAGACTGTAACATCAACTCTGACTTGAATTTCCAGCCTGCTGGTCTGCCCTACAGACTTTGGAGTTGCCAGTCCCCACCATCGTATGAGCCAATTTCTTAAACTCTCTTTCTCTATGTATATATTCTATTAATTCTGTTTCTCTAGAGAACCCTACTAAACAGAAAGAATGAATACCAGAGAGATACTATGAAGGGAAAAAAACTGAGAATAAAAAGAACACTAAAAAAAAAATCAAAGGTAACTTCAAAGTTTCTAGAAGACTGATAACAGCTGCAGCTTCAGGAGCTGGCTACAATCTATTGCCTTCATGTGCTTCCCTCAAAGGAGTTTTGCTCCCCTGAGTATTTAATGATGCTGGGTAGATGAGCTGTATTATATCACTGTGCTGTCAGCAATCCCATTGACCTTTTAAGAATCTGGTTTCTTTTATTGTCAGTACTACACAATTTGGAATTTTCTTCTAAATTTTTAATGTTTTCTAATTTTAGTATGTTTCAAATATCCCGTTCAACTTAAATATAAGCTTAATTGCCTTGGAATTTAAATTTTGAGTTCCCCTTTATAAATATTTAAAAGAACTAGCAGAAGCTATTCCCCCTGGATTACAGAACAGGGAAGTAGACCCAGAAGGCAATATAATATCTCTGCTTTGATGTCAATGAGAGGGTGAGCACAAATGTAATGCTGGAGTAACCAATTATTCTTACTTGAAATTATGATTCAGTTCTTGTATAATATCATTCTGCCTCAGATCCATCAAGTACATTTTTCAATTCTCTCCTGTTCATACCAACCTCTGATGAATGTTTCCTATAATGGAAAGCCAAGGGGGAAAAAAATCTCAAAAGCCTTGTGTGGTGCTGTAATTTTCCTTACATATGGCACTATATGCCAGTAAAGTACTCTGTTGAGTGCTTGTTCAATCTAATTCACCACTCCTGCCAATTTCAGCGCATTTCAGCTAAACATCTAGTCTCATTATGCACCTTATAATTCCCAATGTGCTTAGAGAATTCAACAAAAGTTTTTGAATTAATCAACTATAATTTTTAATAATACCATCAACAAAATTATATCTTAGTCACCTGCAATAGATGTAATAACTATGGTTCTTTTCAGCTTAGGAGATGACTGCAGCAGAGTACTCTATTTGTTAATCTACATGCAAACACGTATTTTATAAACTGCTTGCTGTAGAAGCACATGTAGCAGACACCACTTCCCTTGAAAACCAATCCACCCCTTTTTTGGAAACTCCAATTTTACTTAGGTATCTAGTCTCAGCTATTTGCTTCAGGGAAGGCTGGTAAGTCTAAAACACTTCTGCCCAAAAGAACATTCTGTAATGATGAAAGTATTCTATATCCATGTTGTCCAATATGGTAGCCTCATGTCACATGTGACTATCGAGCATTTGAAATGTGGCTAAATGCAACTGAAGAACTAAACAGCCACATGTGGAGGGTGGTTATCATGTTGGACAGCATAAGAAAGCAATGATGATGGTATTCTTTTAATAATCTTGCAAGTGCTGGGTTTAAATATACATGGTTATAAGACAATGCTGACCAATAATGTGAAATGGAAAGTCTGAAGGGGGATTTATGAGAATATTTTAGCATATATACTAGAAATACAAGTCAACTAATACTAAGTGAGCAAGAATGTGGATCACCTAGAATTCTCATGTAAAATTTTCATAGGAGACTAAATAAATACAACAACTTTGGAGGAAATAAGTTTTATCTTGTAAAAGCTGTACTTCTTTATACCTAATGATCAAGCAATACTTTAGGTTTATACTTTAGAGAAATGTTTGTGCATATTCATGAGAAACAAAAAAAGAATAATCAAAGCATCACTGTTTGAAATTGCAAAAATTAGAAACAGCCATATCAATCAAGAGAGAACTAAAGAAAGGCATCGAAGAATCCTACATATCAGTGAAAATGAGTAAAGGACAACCGAATATGCCAACAGAGATAAAATTTAGAATCATAATTTTTTACCTGAGAAAAAAGATAGTTACAGATGACAATATAAATCATGACAGTATTTTTATAAAGTAAAAATAAAACAAAATTAAAAGGTATACATTTTATGGATGCATACATATATGGCAAAACTAAAGAAAATCAAGGAAATCTTTTATTTAATTGAAGACACCTGAGGAGTTAGGGGTGAATAGGGCTAGAATCTGGGTGAAGTAAACATACAGGTTCTGCAGGGTTGTAAATATTCTAAGTTGTCACTGTGCTTCATAAATCCCATGTATATTACATACATTGTTTTGAATGTATGAAATCTTTCTTGCTTAAAAGAAAAAAGGAGACAAACAAGAGACAGGTATTTTACTGCATCAAAAATCAACAAGGGAAAACATCCAGAATCGAGATGATACAATACATTGCCTAAAATTTCTAGGTTTTAGTAAAAACTTTATGAGAGAAGCAAATAAATGGGAAAGTGTGACCAATACTGAGGGGAGAAAGCAGTGAATAGAAATTTACTCCAAGCTGTTCCAGATCATGGATGGAGCAGACATCAAAGCAGCTGTTATAAATTTATTCAAATAATTAAACTATATGAAGAATGAAAGGAAACTATGATGACAATAACTCATCTCATTGCGTTAAAGTAATCTCAAAAAAAGAAATACAAACTATTAAAAGTTGAAAATTACAATAACTGAGCTCAACAGTAGATTTGAACTGAAAAATGAATCATCGAGCTTGAAGATAGATCATAAAAATTATCAATTAGAAGAACACAAAGAGAAAGACTGAAAAACAAAAAGAACTCAGTCTCAGTTATTTATGGGACAATATCAGGTATATCACCATATATATAATGGAAGTTTCAGAGTAGACGAGATAGAGAAAATGGTATACACAAAAAAATTAAAGAAATATGGCCAAAAACCTCCTAAATGTTATGAAAAAACATTACATCTTGAACATTTAGATCCAAGGAAGTCAGTGACATTCAAGTAGGAGAAACACCAAGAGATTCACTCCTAAACACATCACAGTCAAATTTTTGAAAGTCAAAAACAAAGAGAAAATCTTGAAAACAAAGAGAAAAGCAAATGAAAACTGACTTCTTATCAGAAATAACAGAAGCAGTGGAATCATATATTCAAAGTGCTGAGAGGACACACTTCTGGAATATAGTTTGCAGTTTCTCAAAAAGCTAAGCATAAAGTTATCATATGACCCAGCATTCCACTCCCAGGTATATACCCAAGAAAAATGAAAGCATATGTCCACACAAAAACTTTTGTATGAATATTCACGGCAGCATTATTCATACTATTCAAAAGTCAGAAACAACCAAATTTCCATCAGTTGATAGATAAACATGTGTTATACTCAAACAATTGAATATTATTCAGCTATGAGAAAGAAATGAAATTCTTATATATGCCACAAGATGAATAAAACCTGAAAACATTATGGTAAGTGAAAGAACCCAGTCACAAAAGGCCATATGTTGTACTTTTACATTTACTGAAATAACCAGAATAGGAAAACCTATAGAAAAAGAAAGATTAGTGGTTTCTAGGTTCGAAATAGAACCTAACAGAAGCTGGGTAACTTATGAAAACAAGTTCAAAGACTTTTTTTGGTATGATAGAATGTTATAAAATTGGATTGTGATGATGAATGCACAACTCTATAAATTTACTAAATGTCATTGAATTGTATACTTATACAATGGGCAATTTACAGTTTGCAAATTATACTCCAATAAAGCTGTTAAAACACATATGCAAAAATATTCAACCAAATTCAGTATTCCTTCCATTTCAGTTTTAACTGTAACTTGTCAATTCAAAAGTTATCTAAGTTTCAGCAAACTGCTAAGGGAGTTCAATCATAAATAAATAAGCTGCCTGAAAAACCTAAAGTTAATTAACTAATTATTCATTTTTAACTCAGGTTTTGTATTGACAAAAATACTCTTTGAAAGCACTGAAATTAAACTGTGATTAAAAATGTTCCAAAAAACAAAAGCCCAGGACCAGATGGCTTCACAGGCGAATTCTATTAAACATTTAGAGAAGACCTAACACCTATCCTTCTCAAACTCTTCCAAAATAAAGCAGAGGGAGGATCACTCCCAAACTCATTCTACGAGGCCACCATCACCCTGATATCAAAACCAGACAAAGATGTCACAAAGAAAGAAAACTACAGGCCAATACCACTGATGAACATAGATGCAAAAATGCTCAACAAAATACTAGCAAACAGAATCCAACAGCACAGTAAAAGGATCATACACCATGATCAAGTGGGGTTTATCCCAGGAATGCAAGGATTCTGCAATATACGCAAATCAATGTGATACACCATATTAACGAACTGAAGGAGAAAAACCATATGATCATCTCAAGTCATGCAGAGAAAGCTTTTGACAAAACTGAACACCAATTTATGATAAAAACCCTCCAGAAAGTAGGCATAGAGGGAACTTGCCTCAACATAATAAACGCCATATATGACAAACCCACAGCCAACATCGTCCTCAATGGTGAAAAACTGAAAGCATTTCCATGAAGAACAGGAACAAGACAAGGCTGCCCACTATCATCACTATTACTCAACACAGTTTTGGATTACAAGCAGCTCATTCAGCTCAATAACAAAAAAAAAAACAACCCAATCCAAAAATGCGCAGAAGACCTAAATAGACATTTCTCCAAAGAAGACATACAGATTGCCAACAATCACATGAAAGGATGCTCAACCCCATTAATCATCAGAGAAATGCAAAATAAAACTACAATGAAATATCATCTCACACTGTGAAGTAAGTCAGAAAGAGAAAAACAAATACTGTATGCTAACACATATATATGGAATCTAAGAAAAAAAAAGGTCATGAAGAACCTAAGGGCAAGATGGGAAATAAAGACACAGACCTACTACAGAATGGACTTGAGGATATGGGGAGGCGGAAAGGTAAGCTGTGACAAAGTGAGAGTGGCATGGACATATATACACTACCAAATGTAAAACAGATAGCCAGTGGGAAGCAGCCACATAGCACAGGGAGATCAGCTCGGTGCTTTGTGACCACCTAGAGGGGTGGGATAGGGAGGGTGGGAGGGAGGGAGACGCAAGAGGGAAGAGATATGGGAACATATGTATATGTATAACTGATTCACTTTGTTATAAAGCGGAAACTAACACACCACTGTAAAGCAATTATACTCCAATAATGATGTTAAAAAAAAAAACTCTTTGAAAGATCCATCATTATTGACAAATTGATTTAATGTGAAATTGCCTAATTACGATTTCTTTCTGCATTGTACATGTACAATTATCCTAGGTATGTATTCAAATTCTATGCAAGAATAATAACATGAAATCACGTTGTAATTTACAAAATAAAATATAGTTAAAAAATAGATATTATCTAGCTATCTTTTTGAATGGCTTCAATTAACTCCCTACTTTTATACAGCCTATCTCTGTTATTTGCAGGAAATTTAACCTTAAATGCTTTTCTAAAATGAACTTTCCACATTAATTAATTCTAATTGTTCATGGCTCCAACATCAGATCAGCATTACTGACTTTTAAAGATAATTGTATGTTAATATAATCAGAAGTTTACTACTTAAATACCTTGATCCTATCTAGAATTTGGAACTGGAAAGGGTATATAAGTGTATGCAGTCTGGAACGGATTACTGGCAAATATTTAACAACTGGATCTTCAGAGAAAAAATTCTGATTTATAAGATTGCCCAATTTTCATAAATAATATCACCAAAGCCAATTTCAAGCTGGTGATGTCAACCAACTTGCAAAATTCCTGCACATTTAATAATTGTCTCTTACAAGCTAGTACAAATAAATTCCAGCATTCCACTTCCAGAATGTCTCTTTTTGCTTTACTAAAATGGGAACTGTCTTGATTTGCACTTATTTTCAGAATCTTTGATTCATGATGCTGTATTATGTTTCCCCAGTAGAAGGGTAAGTTCATTGAGGGTAGGAATTCACACAGAACTCTTCACAGAGAGCATTTTTTTTCCTGACCATTTGCATTCCTGAAGGGTATGTTTAAGGATGTAGAGATAGTTGATATGATCATCAGAACCCTGATTGAATTCACTCTGTTAGAATTCTTGTCCCAGCTCCCAGGTGTGATTAGATTCTGAAGCTGGAAGCCTTCTATGAAGAGAGGTCTAAAGACCCTGATACATCTCCAAAGGAAAAGTTGAACCTCTTACCAAGGTCATACAAGAGACTGTTAACAGTCGCACTTCCGCTGCTAGCCAATTCTTATACCTATATTTCCCAGAATCACCTTCCTTGAGTGGTTCAAGATTAAAGTTTACCAATGAAAGAAACTGGTGTAAGATTAAAATGTAGAAGGGAAGTGAAAGCCATTAGTCTTAGGAGACTGTGGTGGTCTCTCATGATGACATCAGACAGCGAAGTACAGACTGATGTGGTAGCTTTATAGACCTCCCCACTGCCCACCTCTCTAACACCTACATTATGGTCCCACTTTGGTGACCAAATACTGTGACCTCTCAGACTGCCCCCACATATTCCGGCTTTTACACCTGCTCCAGTACTTCAAGATGTAGCAATTAATGATTTGTATCATCCTCCAACACCCCCTTCCAAATCTTCAATTCCACAATTCCTCTCACATTTATGTAAGTCCTAATTCTTAAACCCCTCATTCTTGTAAAACATGTGTTATTGTTGCTAATTATTGCTATTATTACTCTTCCTTGGCTGAATCTAGACTGATACTGTCTTTAGTACCAGTAGCAGTCCTAGGAGGACAAAATTTAAAAGATGGGAATCTAGAATTAGTTATCTGCTATGATCAGATTTAAAGGCATCATCATTGGTAATGATAAATGGGACACTGATTGTTCATTAACTGAAGTGGCAAATCAGTTACTTAAATTATAACCTTTAATCACTTTAGAAAAAAGAATATAAAGTTGTGGGATGTGATAGCTATTAACTGTGATGGAGAGCTTAGAGAAAGAAAAGGATGAGCTCATGTTTTTCAGGACTTCTATGTATGCCCAGAAACAGTCCCGTATATTTTGTATCTGCAGATTGAGATTTCTGAAAACCAAACCAAAGTCGAATCCTGCAATTGGTTGAATTATAATACAAGTTAAATTCAAACTCTTGAGTCTCTTATGTTAAAGTTTTGGTATTGATTAAGAATGAGAGGGACCCTTAAAACTGAAATGGAGACGTTTGGATAGATACCAACTTTGTTGAAGACTTTTAGCTCCCAGATTCTACTGAGCCTCCCTTGCTAGTAGAAACAACTTTTCCCTTTCTAAGGATATCCATTTTCCTGGGCGGGGGGAGAAAAAAGCAACTGTAATTACCTATCCTGAGAGAAATGCCTTATAGAGAGTCTACCTATACTATCTGCCATTGCTTCTAAGCCTATAACTAGATTCAAATCCCAGCAGCCCCAGAAGAATAGGTACAAAGTCTGACCTGAAAGGAAATGCAAAATTGCAAAATGTTACCAATTTCTATCAATAAAAACAGAGAGAATTTGTATGGCATTCAGTCAAGGTAGAATGGACATAATATTGAATGAAGCCAACTTTACTGACATGAATACTACTAGTAAAAGATTCTAGATTTAATGTATTGTCTCAAGCAGCTGGGAGTAGATTTTAGAGGTTAGTTTTGCTGGTTGATTAAAACCTGTACTTAATGATGGCTTACATTAAATCAAGTTTATATATCAGAACTTCTTCGTTGTACTTGGTTGTACTTGGTTGTACTGCAGCAGCTTCCCACAGGCCATCCATTTTATATTTGGTAGTGTATATATGTCAATGCTACTCTCTCAATCGTTCCAGCTTCCCCTTCCCCACTGTGCCCTCAAGTCCGTTCTCTACATCTGCGTCTTTATTCCTGCCTTGCCACTAGGTTCTTCATGACCTTTTTTTTAGATTCCATATATGTGCACTAACATCCGGTATTTGTTTTTCTCTCTCTGACTTACTTCACTCTGTATGACAGACTCTAGGTCCATCCACTTCACTACAAATAACTAAATTTTGTTTCTTTTTATGGCTGAGTAATATTCCATTGTATATATGTGTCACATCTTCTTTATCCATTCATCTGTCAATGGGCATTTAGGTTGCTTCCATGACTTGGCTATTGTTAATAGAGCTGCAATGAACATTGGGGTACATGTATCTTTTTGAATTATGGTTTTCTCAGGGTATATGCCCATAGTGGGATTGATGGGTCATATGGTAGTTCTATCTTTAGTGTTTTAAGGAAGCTCCATACTGTTTTCCATAGTGGCTGTATCAATTTACATTCCCACCAACAATGCAAGAGGGTCCCTTTTCTCCACACCCTCTCCAGCACTTATTGTTTGTAGATTTTTTGATGATGGCCATTCTGACCGGTGTGAGGTGATACCTCATTGTGGTTTTGATTTGGATTTCTCTAATGATTAGTGATGTTGAGCATCCTTTCATGTGTTTGTTGGCAATCTGTATGTCTTCTTGGGAGAAATGTCTATTTAGGTCTTCTGCCCATTTTTGGACTGGATTGTTTTTTTGATATTGAGCTGCATGAGCTGCTTGTATATTTTGGAGATTAATCCTTTGTCAGTTGCTTCATTTGCAAATATTTTCTCCCATTCTGAGGGTTCTCTTTTCATCTTGTTTATGGTTTCCTCTGCTGTGCAAAACCTTTAAGTTTCATTAGGACCCATTTGTTTATTTTATTTCCATTACTCTAGGAGGTGGGTCAAAAAAGATCTTGCTGTGATTTATGTCAAAGAGTGCTCTGCCTATGTTTTCCTCTAAGAGTTTTATAGTGTCTGGTTTTACATTTAGGTCTTTAATCCATTTTGAGTTTCTTTTTTTGTATGGTGTTAGGAAGTGTTCTAATTTCATTCTTTTACATGTAGCTGTCCACTTTTCCCAGCTCCACTTATTGAAGAGGCTGTCTTTTCTCCATTGTATATTCTTGCCTCCTTTGTCAAAGATAAGGTGACCATATGTGCATGGGTTTATCTCTGGGCTTTCTATCCTGTTCCACTGATCTGTATTTCTGTTTGTGCCAGTACCATACTGTCTTGATTACTGTAGCTTTGTAGTATAGTCTGAAGTCAGGGAGCCTGATTCCTCCAGCTGCGTTTTTCTTTGTCAAGATTGCTCTGACTATTCTTGGTCTTTTGTGTTTCCATACAAATTATAAAATTTTTTGTTCTAGTTCTGTGGAAAACGTCAGTGGTAATTTTATAGGAATTGCATTGAATCTGTAGATTGCTTTGGGTAGTATAGTCATTTTCACAACGTTGATTCTTCCAATCCAAGAATATTCATTTCATTTAAAATGTCTAATTTGTGGGCATGTAAATTGTTCAGAATAGTCTCTTATGGTCCTCTGTATTTCTGAGGTTTGAGTTGCAACACCTCTTTCATTTATAATTTTATTAATTTGAGTCATATCTCTCTCTTTTTTAATCTAGCAAAGGTTTCTCAATATTGTTTATCTTTAAACAACTCTTAGTCTCATTGACCTTTTCTATTGTTTTCTAGTCTCTATTTCATTATTTTTGTTCTAATCTTTGTTATTTCCTTCCTTCTGCTAACTTTGGGTTTAGTTGGTTCTTCCTTTTCTAGTTCCCTGAGGTGTAAGGATGGCTTGTTTGAGATCTTTATTTTTCCTTAATGTAGGTATTCATTGCTATAAAGTTCCCTCTTGGAAGTGCTTTTGCTGATTCCCATCAGTTTTGGAATGTTGTATTTCCATTTTCATTTGTCTCATGATAGTTTTTAAATTTTTTTATCTCTTCTTTGATCCACCTGTTGTTCAAAAGTGTGGTGTTTAATTTCCACATATTTGTGAATTTCCCAACTTTCTTATTGTTACTTATTTCTAATTTTATACTGTTGTGGTCAGAAAAGTTAAACAATATAATTTCAATCTTTCTGAATTTGTTAAGACCTGTTTTGTGACCCAACACATGATCTATCTTGGAGAATGTTCTGTGTGGACTTAATGTGTATCCTTCTGCTGTTGGAGGGAATGTTCTATATATGTCTGTTAGGTCAATTTGGTCTAAAATGATTCAAGTCCAGCGTTTCCTGGTTGATTTTCTCTCTGGATGATCTATCTGTTGTTGAAAATGGGGTACTGAAACCCCCTACTATTGTTGCATTGCTGTGTATTTTTGCCTTCAGATTCTTTAGTAATTCTTTAATATGTTTAGGTGTTCCAGTATTTGTTGTGTATATGTTTACAATTGTTACATCCTCTCAGTGAACTGACACCTACATTATCATATAATGACTTGATCTCTTGTTTCAGTTTTTGATTGAAAATTTATTTTGTCTGATATAAGTATGGCTACCCCTGCTCTCTTTTGGTTTCCACTTGCATGGAATATCTTTATTCATCCTGATACTTTCAGCTGAGGTTGCTGTTGAAGCTCTCTATTGCATTTTTATTTCATTTGTTGTATTCTTCAGGCTCCAGAATATCTGTTTGATTCTTTTAAATAATTTCTATTTGTAGAATTCTTTCCCAGTTAACTCAGAGATCTCTATTTCTTTGATGTCAGTTACTGGAAAATTACTTGGTAGTACCATGTTTCCTTGCCTTTTCATGCTTTTCATGGCTTTGCATTTATGTCTGCACATTTGAGGGCACAGTCACCTCTTCCTGGGAAGGCACAGCGGTGTAGTCTCTGTGTATCTCCATCAGCTGAGGTCACTTGGCACAGACTACAGGGGTCTTCTGTGGTCAAGAATGTGTTGGGCTGTGGATGGCAGTAGTGGCTAGCACTATTGGGATCCTCAAAGGTGCTGCTGGGATCTTCCTGTTCTCCTTTTTCTGCCCATGGGAGGAAGTTCTAGCCAAGGAGATTCCTCTTGGCACCTGGTCTGGTGTGCTGTCACTTGGACTAGTAGCAAAGCCAGGGGCCTGGGGTCAGGTGCACATAATATTAACA
The DNA here is from genome assembly GCF_003031525.2 of Neophocaena asiaeorientalis asiaeorientalis. Lineage (NCBI taxonomy): Eukaryota > Metazoa > Chordata > Mammalia > Artiodactyla > Phocoenidae > Neophocaena > Neophocaena asiaeorientalis. The sequence goes on along the minus strand of NW_020173731.1, from coordinate 2,317,124 downwards.
CAGCACCTTGGTCCTGGAGCACAGGTGTACTTGCTGCAGCAGTGGCACTGGTGTCGAAGGTGTAAGCATGTGCAGATCATCAACAGAACCAGGGTCTGAGTCTCTGCAGGTCAGAGATTCCAGCTGGGGTGGATACAACTGCAGCGTGGGCCCTGGAATGACAAGATGCACCAGTGACTTGGACCTAGGGGGGCAGGTGGCAGTGTGGGGATGGTGGGTCAAAGTCCCAACTCTGACTCTAAGTGGCAGTCACACGACAGAAGCATCATGTCCAAAGTGGTGGCCTATTAAAGCCACATGTCAGGAACCAGGGAGTAGAGCTCAGAGTAGCAGCAGTATGGTTGGGTAATGACAGGTCAGAGCCATGACCTGGGACGCAGGGGCAGAGGTCAGGGTAGTGGCAGTTCTGGTTTCATAGATGATATGGTATTGTGGCTACCGAATCCCAGAGAGCAAGGCACAGCAGCCACTGGGACCCCTGGGAGCAGATTTGCCCACATTGATAGCTCCAGCCCCAGGGAGAGGAAGCAGTCAGGAGACTCTGGGTAGTTCCATCAGCTGGAATCAGGTTGGTGTAGACTGCGGGAGACCTCAGCAGCAGACTGTAAACTGTCACAGTGGTGAGGCTTGCTTGGGTTCTTGTGCTCTCTTTTTCTTCATGGGGTGAACATTCTCTGAGGAGATCTCTCCTGGCACCAAGTTGCTCTGGATTGTGGGGTGGGGGTGATACAGATAAAATGCTTCCTGTACTTTTTATGTACTTTTTATGTACTTTTATGTACTTGTTATGTAGCCTCAGTTTTTGAGCTCTGCTGGATTTTTGCTGCTTCTTCGTTGTAGTCCAGAGCTCTCTCTGAGCTATTAACATTGGTGTGTAGTTGTTTATGTATTGTTTTTGTGGGGGAGACGAATGTTGGGACTTCCTAGCCCTCCATCTTGCTAACCTCTTAACAGCATTTTAAATCTTTTCTGTGACTTGTACAGTCATCATTTTTATACATTTTCAATTATTTTATTAACTTTTTATTGATTTTTAAGAACTCTAAGTCTTGAAGATATTTACAATTTTATTTGTTGCAAGTAATTTTTTCCGATGTCACTGAATATTAGCTATTGGTAATACTGCTCAAACCTTTCTTTTTTCCTTTGATGCAAATGGCTGGCAGTATAGAATAACTACTTACCTTGAGATTAATCACTTACCTGAATCCTGGCATAGTTTTCACCACTTACATGCTGAGTAGGACAGTAAGCAAGCAAATTAACTTCTCTAATTTTCTTTCCTCATTTGTAAAATTAAATGTTTAATAGAGAACGCTAAGATACCTTCCAACTCTAAAATCCTAAGGCCTTTTATGAAATGTAGTGCATAACTGCCATACGTTGAATTTCCTAGGCACTTTGGAATGCCCTCCCCATAACCTTCAAATAATTAATAATGAATTTTCTTCCCTCTATAAGAAGCTCTGATATGTTAATTGTATTCTAATAACCATAATTGCATTATACAACTCTCTGCACTTCTCTGAAGCACTTTAAAGCATCACAGCTTTTCAAAGCTGTAAGAATCTTAAAAATCATATCCCCTAACTATCTCATTTCACAAACAAGAGAATGTTGGCTCAAAAAGATTAAGCAGATTGCCTAAGGCTTCCCAGCTGTGATATCAGATTAGAACCTACATTTTATGATTCTGAACCCAGTGTTGTTTTCACTATTTTTCATTGCCTCTGCTTTGGAGCTTTACCATTCTTTTGATTATTATAGTTGCCTTTAATATTTTAATCTTCATATCATTATATACAAAAATATTATTAAAAAATATTTCATGGCTATTTCTAGGGTTTCTAAAGTACTGGGCAGTTTTACGACCTGACACATATCTTTAAGGAGCTTATATTTTGAAAGAAACTTTCAAAACTTTCCATTCTTTGCTTACTTATTGACTTTTAAGACTACTTTTCATGATTCTGACTTGATTTTTGGGGAAACCCCAAGTCAATCTTGTTCTTTCTGTTTAGACAGATATCCAGACATCTGAGCATATAATACATGAATCTGAGAGCTCTAGTATAATTGTGGCTAGCTCTAGATGTGGACGTTCACAGTTATCCAAAGGGCTCTTATACTGCCATACCTGGTCCTATTTAAGCTCTATTAACTTAAGCAGCTTATCAGAGTGAAACCAGAAACGGAAAAAAAAGTATGACTCAAGCACAAAGAGTTCAAGGGGCCAATTGTGATAGGATTGTTTACCATGAATCAGAGTACTTTGCTGGGAGTTAGAGACATGGAGATGATAGACATACATCTTGTTCACAAAGAGATCAATTTGGTGGAAAGAATATACAAAATATAGCTAAGTAATAATGTGATTATTCTATGATAGAAGAATAACAACATGCGCTTATCTGTTAATAAGTTTGGATAAGTCACATAAATCAGATGAATATTAAATTGCAAATACTATTAAAGCATTAGAAAGCAGAAGCATGCATACAGTCAGGTGTAGTTAATCTACTGAGGGCTTCTCAGGTGAGTGATTCCAGATGAAGCAAGGCTTTTGAAAAAGGAAATAGACAAGAATTGGTGGAGAAGACTAAATAAGGAGGACAGCATGTTCAAGATGGACAACTCAGTTTGACTGGAGCCCATTTTGGCAAGTAACCATAAAGAAGTTAAGGAGACAGTGGGGATCTAAAATCATGGGAAATAAGAGGAGCAACTTCCTTTTTCCCCACGGTTTTATCCCAGGATATGAAAACATCTAACTAGATGAATTCAAATTAGTCCAACATCATTAATAGGAAGTTCAAATATCACTAAAGAGCATCTATTTAATTGGTGTACCCTACAGGTGTTGGAACTGATTCTGTCATCTGTGACTTTCTTTCACTTATTTTGGAATAAAATTTTGCTTTGAGATTTGATGTTTTTTAAAACCTGTGAAGTAAAGCCAAAATGTATAGTTTGCGTTCACTAAATTTATTTAGACAAGAAAACATTTCCTTTGGGAGATCTCTTGATCACAGAAACAATTAACTTGGCATAATAAACAGGACAGCAAAAACCCTTCAAATGATGTGAAGTAATAGATATTGTAAAATCATATTTTTGAATCCTCACTATGTAATTTAAAACAACTTTCAAAACTGTTAGCTTTAATCTTCTTCCCAGCACCATGGTGACATGGACTGGTCTGTGACTATGAGGAAATTGCAATGGCTAATTAGGATGCTTGGAAACTGGAATCATTATTTAAGCTTCAAGAGTCATGATAGAACATGTATTATTTTTTGTTTCAAATATAGTTATTTATAAGAGTTTAAAATAAAAAATTAGAGTTATTGGCAACTCTAACACCCTCAGAAATGTATAGCTTGACAAACACATTCAAACATTTAAAGCAATACAGGTGTCAGAAAATGTATGTTTAATGTGTATTATTAAAAGGTAGAGGCCAGACTAAAATTGTGAAACTTAAACCAGATTTAAAATATGTTGGGATTCACCATTTTCACAAATTTATTGATAAATTCATCTGTAAATTTTAACCTTTTCACTTGTGTTGCTGTTATTACTTGTTTACAAGTTACTCCTATAAAATCTGTCAGATTATATCATCTTATATTAGAAGAAAATGGATTTCTACATACCTATGAAGAAAATATATTTCTTAAATGTCCTCAAGATGTAAATGTTGATGGTTATTTCACAGATTGTATGAATTTTGATTTTGTTTTCACAGCTTTTCTTTTTTAATTTATTTATTTATTTTTCATGGAAAGGCATTTTATTTTAAATACAGCAGTGTGTACATGTCAATCCCAAACTCCAAATCTATCCCTCCCGCCCTCCCTTCCCCCTGGTAACCATAAGTTCATTCTTGAAGTCTGTGAGTCTGTTTTGTAAATAAGTTCATTTGTATCATTTTTTCTTTTTGATTCTGCATGTAAGTCATATCATATGAGATTTGTCTTTCTCTGTCTGACTTACTTCACTTAGTATGATAATCTCCAGGTCCATCCATGTTGCTGCAAATGACACTATTTCATTATTTTTAATGGCTGAGTAATATTCCATTGTATATATGTACCACATCTTCTTTATTCATTCATCTGTCAATGGACATTTAGGCTGCCTCCATGTCTTGGCTATAGTAAATAGTGCTGCAGTGAACATTGGGGTGCATGTATCCTTTTGAACCATGTTTTTCTCTGGATATATGCCCCAAAGTGGGATTGCTGGAACATATAGTAGCTCTATTTTTAGTAGCAATTTACATTTCCACCAACAGTGTAAGAGGGTTCCCTTTTCTCCACACCCTCTCCAGCATTTATTGTTTGCAGATTTTTTGATGATGGCCATTTTGACCAGTGTGAGGTAATATCTCACTGTAGTCTTGATTTGCATTTCTGTAATAATTAGCAACGTTGAGCATCTTTTCATGTGCCTCTTGGCCATCTGTAGGTCGTCTTTGGAGAATGTCTCTTTAGGTCTTCTGCCCACTTTTTGATTCGGTTGTTTGTTTTTTTGATATTGAGCTGCATGAGCTGTTTGTAAATTTTGGAGACCAACCCCTTGTCGGTTGCATCGTTTGTGAATATTTTCTCCCATTCTGTGGGCTGTCTTTTTGTTTTGTTTACGGTTTCCTTTGCTGTGCAAAAGCTTTTGAGTTTAATTAGGTTCCATTTGTTTGTTTATTTTTGTTTTTATTTCCATTACTCGGGGAGACAGATCAAAAAAGATCTTGCTGCGATTCATGTCAGAGTGTTTTGCCTATGTCTTCCTCTAAGAGTTTTATAGTATCTGGTCTTACATTTAGGTCTTTAATCCATTTTGAGTCTATTTTTGTGTATGGTGTTAAAGAAGAAAATATCTATTTTTGACATCCTATCCTATAACACTTCACTCATAAAAGTAAAACAATTATGAAACCTTCAACAGAAATATATATTTGTGTAAGTAAACATAAATGAATATGTATATAAATAAGTGGAAAATAGAATATAATGACATAATTTCATGTACACTGTCAATGAAATAAGTTTGCTATCCAGAAATCCTCAAAAGCGTTTTCACAAATAGCCACATATATCCATGTTTTTCTCTTTCTCTACTGCCCTTTTCAGAACATTATTCTTCCATCTGGAGGCTTCCTTGAAGTTTAGGTCACTTGTCTATCTAATCTTCAATCTCTGATTTTTGTGTTATCTATTAGGCTCCTTTTCTCTACCAAGGCTACAATACCAGTCTCAATACCAGTTTTCTTCTCTATTCCCAAGTCTTGCCTAATTTCCAGTGATTTTAACTTCCTGTTGACTTATCCAATACTCTGGCCTCCCAGTTCACTCATGTTTAAATTTCCAGGGATCTTTATCTCTACTCTAAACATCCACAGAAACTTCTTGGTCATTAACTGGAACACTCCACTTCTATAATCTTCATGAAAGACCCCTCATTTACTAATCACACTTCTGTGCTTCTTTTCTCTCACTTATATATTTTTGGTTCTTTGCAAAGGGACCTGTGGTCATTTGACCCTTCTGCTTTCTCCTCTTGTCCTCATTTCCTTTCCTATTTAGTTATATTTATTGGTTCATCATTATACTAGTATCTTGTTGGTATTTCAAATCTCTTTTTTTAAATTGAACTATAGTTGATTTACAACAATGTGTTAGTTTCTGGTGTACAGCAAAGTGATTCAGTTAAACATATATATATTCTTTTCCATTATGGTTTATTACAGGATATCGAATATAGTTCTCTGTGCTATACAGTAGGACCTTGTTGTTTATCTATTTCATATATCACAGTTTGTATCTGCTTATTCCAAACTCCTAATTTATCCCTCCCCCACTCCCTTTCTGCTTTGGTAACCATATGTTTGTTTCCTATTTCTGTGAATCTATTTCTGTTTTGTAAGTAAGTTCATTTATGTCACATTTTAGATTCCACATATAAGTGACCGCATATGATATTTGTCTTTCTCTGTCTGACTTACTTCACTAAGTATGATAATCTCTAGGTTCATCCATGTTGCTGCAAATGGCATTATTTCATTCTAGTATTTCAAATCTCTTGATGAACTATCTTTCTGTAGAGCAAACTCTGAAGTGTAAATTCATCAAATTATCTGCCTTTTCCACACCTATGTGACTGGATACTGCTCTTTCCAATTACCTTCAAACTTACTTCAATTCATACCCATTCTGTCTGTTACATTAGTACAAATATCTATCATCCTATCAAAAGTTAATCTTCCTATTCTCTGGACCCTAGGTTTACCTGCTTATTCAGGACAAATCACCATCAGTCATCTCTTTGCATTCCTTGGATTTTCCTCACATTTCAATCTCTAGTTCTCTCCCTTTCTGTCAGAAGAAAACGTCTCAACTCCACATTCTTTCTTGGATTTCCAAACTATACGTGTCTTCCCTAACAATTACACTTTTGAAAGAGTTTACACTTTGTCTTCACTCCCTTATTTTCAATTCAGCCATTACAATCTGACTTGTCTTTACACCATCCTACAAAATCCAAACTCAACCAGTTCCCCTAGGAGAACCTCTTTATTGCTAAGTTCAATGGACACATTTTATTATTTAATATCTCAGAATCTTTTTTTGGTGCTGTTCACTTGTTTGAAACACTTGCTCCCCCCGCTTACCTTCAGGATGTCACAACTGCATAATTTCCTTTCTATTTCATAAAAGCTTCCTATTAATTCCTTATTTGGGTCTGCCTTTGCCTGCTCTTAAGAGCTTACCTCAATCCATCCCTCTTTCACTCTATGACTTTCTTTGAGTGGCTCATCTACACCCATGATTTCTGACAACTTACATGTGATGTTATCCAAAATTCCTGATCTCTCCCCTCAGCTAGAACCACATGTCCAACTTTCCACTGGGTACCTCTACTTGGCAGTTTCATAGATGCTTCAAATTTCAACATGCTATATGTGAACACATCATGTTCTACCAGGATTTTATGTTTCTGGTATCCTCTGTCCTCATAAATAGTACCACTATTAGTTGTACAGTTACCTATACAAGAAAGATTTTATGCCTCACTGCCTACATCTATCTCATTATCAAACCTAGTTAATTCTACATCCTAAATATTTCTCAAATCCATTCACTGCCTCCGTAACCATTTACACTACCATAATTCAAGTCATATTCTTGACTCTTCTGTATTACTCCATCAGGCTCATATCAGAACTTCTCATTCTAGTCTTGGACCCCTTCAATCCATTTTCCACATAGTAATAAGAGTATATTTCCCAAAATTCAAAACAGATATCACTTATCTGCTTATAACAATTTACTGGCTCCTGATTACCCTTTGGCTAAAATTTCAATTCTTAAATACAGTGTTTAAGATTCTTCATACTATTTGACTACTGATTATCCTTACAGGATTATTCAAGTCACTGTGCCTTATGATCAATACTTCAGCCAACAATAACTCAAAATTTTCTCAAATTCAACAATCTTTCTCTCATCCCGAAGTCATTGTACATGTTATTTTCTCAACCAGGAAAACTCTCCCTCTTGCCTCTTCATCCGACTGTGTGAAAATCATTCTTTAGGTATCAGCTTAATGACACTTTTATAGAAAGCCTTTAAGGATTCTATCAAATGTGGCTTAGATGCTCTTCCTATGGCTTCAGGACACCTCACAAGCACATTTATCATATTTTTCTCACAAATGCATTTATCATAGTTTGTTTATATATCCAGCATATTCCACTAAGCTTCTTGAAACTAGAAAGATTGTGAATCTTGTTCACCACTATCCTAACAGCTAGCATAGCTGTTTGTACCCAGTAGTTGAGTAAACAGATGAACATATACATAAACTTTAAAAACTCTATTACATTCTAGAATTGCAGAGCCCCATTGGGTGATAGTTGCACCTATGATAGCACCATTGTATTTCCTGTTTAGGTTGTAGTAATCAATGCTATAGAAGAGAAGTCATAAACATAAATGCCAGAAAGGACCAGGTAGGAAGCATACATGAATATAACCAGCTGGATGGGACTACAGTAAGCAAAAGAGTGGATTCTCTGAATAAAGGGAGTAGTCACTTATTAGCCATAGTTGATTGCCATGTGTAAATTAGAACTCAGTGTTGCTAGAGCTTCTGTTTTTTAAAATAATCAAGAAATCAAACTTTTATGTTAAATCCTCATTTTTGTGGTAGTGATTGGAAAATGTGCAGGTCAAATAAGACATGTCTGTAGTATAGATTCAATTCTTGAGACTCAGTTTATAACCATTCTAAAACAGTGTCATAAAAAGAGTGAGGTACTCACCAAACTAAGGAGCTCCTGTACAGCAAAATCCATCAACAAAATGAAATGGCAATTATGGAATAGGAGAAAATACATGCAAAGCATATACCTGATAAGGGGTTAATATCCAAAATATATAAAGAACTCATACAACTCAATAGGAAAAAAACAAACAATCCAATTTAAAAATGGGCAAAAGATTTAACTAGACATTTTTCCAAACGAGACAAATGGTCAACAGGTACATGAAAAAGTACTCAACATCATTAATGGACAGGGAAATGCAAATCAAAACCACAATGAGATATCATCTCACACCTGTTAGAATGGTTATTACCAAAAAGACAGAATAATGAGTGTTGGTAAGGATGTGGAGAAAAGGGAACCCTTGTGCATTGTTGGTGGGAATGTAAATTGATGTAACCACTATGGAAAACAGTATGGAGGTCCTTCAAAAAATTGAAAATAGAACTATCACATGTCCAGCAATTCTACTTCTGTGTATTTATCTGAAGGAAATAAAGTTAATATCTCAAAAAGATATCTGTACCTTCATATCCATTGCAGCCTAATTTACAATAGCCAAGAAATGGAAACAACCTAAGTGTCCACTGATGAATAAATAGATACGGAAAATGATACACACACACATACACTGAAATATTACTCAGCCACAGAAAGAAGAAAATCTTGTTATTTGCAACAACATGGATGGATCTTGAGAACATTATGCTAAGTGAAATTAATTCAGACAGAGAATAACAAATACTGTATGATCTCAATTATATCTGGAATCTATAAAACACAACAAAATTGTTTATAAAAACGTAACTCATAAATAGAGAACAAACTGGCGGTTGCCAGAGGTGGGGGGTTGGGGGTAGGTGAAATGAGGGATGGTGGTAAAATCTACAAACTTCCAGTTATAAATATGTCCTGGTAATGTAATGTACAGCATGATCATTACAGTTAACTGTTGTATGTTTGAAAACTGCTACAAGAGTAGATCTTAAAAGTTCTTATCACACAAAAGAATTGTAACTATATATGGTGATGGATGTTTACACTTACTGTGGTAATCATTTTGCAATATATACATATATCAAACCACTATGTTGTATGCCTAAAACGAATACAAAGTTACATGTCAATCATATCTCAATTATAAAAAAGAAGAAAGACACTAAAAATTTACCTTTTCCAGGTTTCTCTTTCATGTAGAGATGGATATCTAAGATGATAAGATGCAAACATGATTCAACATTTTTACTTTGCCTCAACTCTCACAATGGAATATGTTTTCATCTATGTGCACAGGTAAACTCATTTGAATATTAATATATGAATATTAATTTGTGAATATTAATATATGACAGGGAAAATAATTATGAAGACACTGCTATGCACATACTGCTTTTGAAAACTTTCCTTCTGATTGTCTTTGCCTAGTCTGTTCCCTTCTATTATACGATATTGTTGATTCCTAAGGATTTTACTATCATCCCCCTATTTATAATATTCATCTGTTCCTTTCTAACCTTCTTGCTAGCTCTCTTTGCATAACATGACAGCAAGCAATTAAGAATTTTGGTAGAATTTGTGTGTGAGTGCACAAGGGTGTGTACATGCATACATAGGCATGTAAACATGACTGGACAGACAAGCCAGAGAGCCGTTGTAATAGCAAGTAGAAGTGTTGCTGGAATCTTCTAAAATTGAGAAACACTCCACTATAGCACTATTTTTCTAGAGCACTACTTTTTTTTCACCCCACTACTCAGATGTCATTATACTAGGATACAATTCTGAATAAAAAACTCTGCTCATTTTGGATGTCAGACCTGATCTCATTTTCTCTCTCTGACTTCTTTATAAATTAAGTTCACCTGGGCTTCCAGAATAACATGTGGTCCAGTTATTTCTGATATGTCTAGACTTGTGCTACTGTAAGGCATAAAATGATAGGTAATTTAAGCAAAGTATTTTATATCATTTTTAAAGGATCTGTAGAATATTTTTGAAAAGTGGAAAGAAAAGCAACCTCAGAGCCATAGAGAATTGACATAAATTAAGTTTACACAGTCGGGCAAAAAATGCTCAGTGCAAAATTTTTACACTTAATTGGCTCACACAGGGCTGAGAATAGTTCATATTCCCACCAGTCAGAAAGGAAAAACCGAGTAACAGTAAGAAATCAACCAAAAAAAAAAAGGCTAGAACTAATAAGTTAAAGTAGTAAATCTGCAAGATGCAGGATCAATATACAAAATCTATTGTATTTCTAAATGCAAACAATGAGTAGTTGGAAATTGAAATTAAAGTTCCATTTACAATAGCATCAAATTATGAAATTGAAATAAATTTGCCAAAATAAGAAAAAGACCAATACAAAAACTTCACTACTATGATAAATTAAAGAAGAGTGAACTAAAAGGAGAGTTATGTTTATGGATTAGAAATTCAATATTGATAAAAACCAATTCTTCCTAAACTGATCTATAGATTTAATGCCATCTCAATTAAAATCTCTCAGGCATTTTTGTAGAAATTGACAAAGCTGATGGCTTAAAATAAAATTAAAAAACCCACACCTGTTGACTTTTATTTCAACTGAAACTTGAAGACTTAGAAATCATTTTATTTTATTCCTGAGATACGGCATCATTGAGTAGAAAGACCAGAAGATGAAACCAGAAAATATTCTCTATTGTTGACTAATTATTTGACCTTAGATAGTTTAATTAACCCCTTGGTCTTCAACTTCCTTATCTATTGAACACCAGTACTTTATACCTCATACGTATCTGTAGTGACAAAATGAGAACAAACTTTGATCTTGCAAATCAAATATTTTGAACTCAAATTCTTTCAGGTGCTGAGAAAATACCATAAATGAAAAAGGCAGGCAGAATATAAAGTGTAGAGAACTGACATACTATCTAGGTGGGGGAAAAGATGGCAGTTATTGCTCAGCTTTGACCAATCATTGTCATGAAACCATCCGCAAAGTGAAAATGAGATCCCTCTGTTGCCAGATCATCCAAATTCTCAAGAAAAGTAGAAATACGGATTTTTATATAACACACCCCATTCAAAAATGTTGGCAATCAATTAAAATGATTATACGTAGTATGGGCCAACAAAACATGTCTGTAGGCTGTGTTCAGTGAGTGAGAACCTATCTGTTTCTGCTATCATGAACTGTTGTACAAATGTTGGGTATTATTAACATAATGATAACAATATTCATAATGAAAGCTGTGCCAAACACATAAGTGGCTCTAAGCAATAGCAGAATGCAACTGATAAAACATACGAATACTCACGGGGTGATCAATATCAAATGAGAGATTCATATTTGAGCCTGGAACAATGGATAATATTTTAAAGAAAATTAGGCTGATTTCTAATTGCCAGGACATTTCCTGGTTGGACCTACAAGTTGTTGACTCTGATTTTCAATTAGTAAAGCAAATTCTAAAGAAAGCAACTATCATGGGACAGAAGGTGAGGGTGGTCAACCCTTGCTTAAGTAAACTACTCCACCAAAATAATCACATGTACATCCAGGCAGCTAACTCACATTGTCAAGGATTCAGAAAATCACTGACATCACCCAATTTCAACTCTTCTCTTTTTAAGTCCAGATAGCTCAGTATACAGTATCTCAATCACTGCATGAATATAATTTCTTTTCCATTAATTTTCAGCCCTCTTTCTATAATGGTGTCTAATCAATGGTTGTATGTAAATTTTCTTCTCTCTCTTATGTTATTATAATCATTCCGTGGGATTATTCCCTACTCATATTCTACCCGCCAGAATTTTTTTGCATAATTCTTTTTTATAAGTGCAATGTAAGTACTGAATATATAAATTTGATCAATCTAGAATCCATCACTAAGTTGAAGAAAATTAGTTAAATAAGTAAAATCTATTAATCCATTAATTCAGATAACCATTTAATAAGTAAAAAGTGAGACTTTGCTTGTATAAAATAGTTGATTAACCCTTTTCTTCCTACAACTTCCTCATGAAGTAAAAAGAGGAGAGTGAGAGAAAGGAGGGAGAAGCAGAATGAAATTCAAATTTTTTCCAGCTTTCAAAAAATGAAACTGAAAAATATCTCTTTAGTGAGCTGTATTTTACAGCAAGTAACTGGAATAGCTGAGGCTAGAACATAACCAAGCATACAGATTCAAAACGGAAGCTATAATCTCTTGCCGTATTTATCAGACTTATTACTACATTGAAATGAAAATAGCATCACCAAAAGAAGATCCTTGAACAGAGTAAGAAACAACAGCTTTTTACTTCCACCAACTTGCAGGAAAGAGTCCTAGATTAAATCTGAATACCTTCAGGACTGAATTTCGACTCAAGAGCAGTAAGTAATCAGATAGCTACTGTTTCCTTAAAAGAAAAAAAACCTGTCAAAAGATCCTTTTTACTGTAGCTGAGTATCATGTGCTAAATCTCACCCATAAAGGAACATAGCACTAGCACTAGTTGGGATCTCTCCTAGGAGACTGGATTGTGAATCCAAAAAGTTACAGAGAGAGAGAAAAATAGATTATACTACTTGGAATGTCTACATGTGCCATTTCCCTAAGCCTCCCATCTGTAGATACTCAGTAAGCACCCTTACTCCTTATTGTGTTTCCCTCTTCCCTTTGAGCACTGGGGATTTATGAAGGCCAAAGTGGGGGGAATATGAATGAAAGAAATAAAGCAGAAGATGCCAAGAAATTTTTCCATCAAAGTTAAAATGAAAACTCTTTGGATATCAGAGGACCAAGAAGCAAGAGCAAGGGACTGGAAAAAAATAAAAGAGAACTCCAAAGATGCCCTGGTCATTGTACTCCAGTCAGTAAAAGAAAATGTATTGAGTCTTTGTTGATTACAGGATCTAATTCCATGAAAGAAGTGTCTTATCACTGAAATCCTTAAAAATATGTATAAAGCAGTGCAGACACAAAATAAGGAACCATTGTAATTGGTCTAGAAATGTTAAACTTTGGAAAGAATCATTTGAAGTCACATTATCTGGGCTCCTCATTTTTCAGGTGTGAAAACTGAGACTGCCTTGAACTAAAATGAATTACCTAAGGTAACACAGGTAATTAGCAGCTGAGCCAGGACTAAAAGCCTCATCTTCAGATGCCTGGACATATGTTCTGCTCCAGTGCTATTGCAACTGCAATGATTAGTGAGTGTTTAGTAGCTGGGAGAGAATACCAATAAAAATTTTAAAAATCAGATAAAGTAAAAATTAGCTTGAAAAAGAATATTGTTACTGAGGAATCAATTAACTAATGCTCTTGCTTCTTTAAAAACATTATATTTCAAATTCCAATAAAATCATGTATTTAGAAATACACGTGCCACAATTCTAATTAACGATAGGGCCTCCAGAGAAACACATTTTCCTCTGCTTCTCACAATGCAGAAGCTGCCTAGTCACTGTTTATATTTCTGGAGATAAAAAAGGAACCCAGTTGGCTAAAGTTGCCTTCTTTATTCTGCCTCTAGCTTTTCATCATTAACTTTTCCTCACATTGATCAATAACCCTTGAGTAACAAACAAGCAAAAGTGTATCTTCTGTAAATGAGTTACTCAAGAAAGTTAAGGTTTTGATTAAATGGTTTTACATATAATACTTCATGAGGACTTGGCTCCAACTAGTCTTTATTGAGGGTGTAATAGATGCCAGGCACTGTGTTAGCCGCTTTTTTATCTATTAGCTCATTTTCCTTTCTGAGCTTCTGAGCACACTCTGCACATATATTTTGGTGGACTATAAACCATAATTATGAGTTCTTCCTCTTAATATACTTTACTGGTCTCTTTCAATCCCTTTCTATCTCAAGTTCCCCAGTATAATGGATCTGTAGTTCCCTTAATTCTTCATTTTGTTTGGCAAATAGTTTGTTTGAAAAGGTATAAAATGCAGAGAGGAATATATAAACAAATGGTATAAACAGAAAAAGATAGATGTTTGAGACCCAGCCTTATGTTTTACCAGTTATGGGGCCTTGGGAGAACCACTTCACATCTTTAGGGCTTAGTTTTCTTATCTATAAAATTAACCCAACAACTTCTCTTCCTGTATTATAGGCAGACTGTGAAGCACTAATGTGATGATAGTGACCCATTATTCAAAGGCAAAATATAAAATTTTCTCACTAAGAAGAAGACATGAATTTAATTAGCAACAAGAGTTTTTTTTAAGTTCAGAAAACTCGATATACGTTTTATATCAGACATCATGATTTGATCAATTTTGGGCCCTTACTGTTGAAATTGAATCTTATCACTAAATTTCACTTCTTTGTCACGAACAATCCTGAAACTTAATTCTGTTGTGCAAAAGAATTTTGCAATGACCTAATTTTTAAAGTAAATACTGTTCAAAATTACCAGGAAAGCATGCTGTCCTACAAAACACTTTATGGGGCAAAGAAGCACACTCAGAGCCGGACCATCACTTTCCACTTTTTTCCATGACCTTAAAAAAATTACACACTTGAAAACTAATAATCACATTCTTCTTGCTCATAGGAGAACGTGACCAGCTGAATACAAGCTCAGTCATGTTGAACTTGGTTCTTTGAGAACACAATACAACATTCTCATACTTAAATATAAATTCTGTATTTTATATATATAGACTATTTAACCATCATTGACCTGTACTATACCTCAAAAAAAGTGTGATAAAAACTGAGGAAAGAATTCAACAGGGAATCAATAAAGATAAATTATTTTTCCTGGTTGCAATGATTTCTTCTCATAGACTAAGTCATAGCCTTTAGCTTTTTCTTATATGAAATATTCACTTCTACTCTATATTAATTAGGGTAGCCTATTTGCTATAATAAATAGACCCCCAAAATTTGTAATGACTCAAACACAACAGAGGTTTTTAAAAAACTTATGCTCACATAAGAGAACCTGCCTGGTAAATACCTCGGTGGGATTGTCCTTTTTCACACAGCTATTGGGTGAACCAGACTGACAAGCCTCTGCTATCAACAACACATGGTTTTCAAGGCCATGCTGGGATCATCTCCATATCAGCTAGGTGGAGAGAGGAAAGATTATGAGTGAACACATATACAAGGTTTTTACGGACCAAGCCTGGGAGTTGAACCTATCACTTCTACTTACATCTTATTGACTAGGACTCAGTCATATAGCCACATATAACTGCAAGGGAGCCTAGGAAATACATGCTGGCTGTGTCCCAGGAAGAAGAAAACATGAACTTAGTGAGCACACAGTCACATCTCCTGAATACTTAAATGGACATTATCTTGAATTTTGATAAATAGATTAAAGCCATTTTACACTCCAGCGCTGTATGTCATTCAGTAAATATTTCTTAAACATCCACTGCATATCTTTTCTATATAGGTAATGATTTTGTGTGTAGATGCGTATTCTAGACTCAATGGAGAAGAATCAAGCCCAACAGCCAAATTTATACTTAGAGAACTCAGAGCAACGACAATTGATGTTTCCACACTGATTTTACGTTTTTGACCAAAAGTAATTCTCAAAACTCCAGGCTATAAATAATGAGAAAGTTTTCTATGGGGTGTTTATTCTATCAAAACTTGCATGATCTCTTATAATGAAATCTTCATATTCTTGATTATGGGCTCAGCCAGGAAAGTCTGAAGGAGCAAAGTGCTTTCATGTGATGGAGAAGAGCTAGAAAATGAGGTCATCATACTTGGTTGATGCAGGAATTCTTTCTTCAGTTTGAAATAAAGCAGCATATTTCAAATGAACACAGTGTTATATGTGTTCCAAAGAAGTAAAAGTTTCAAGAAATATCCCCATCATTTGTGAATCACTGATACTTTCTATTCTATTCATTAAATTAAAAAAACAAAAACAACAAAAAAACACCAGCCACAATTTTATGACCAATGAGTCACAACTAAAGATTAAAAAAGCCATGGTGGAAAGAATAGAGCAAGGGCTTTGGACCTGTATGGAGTTAAATTCTTATCCCTGGGGCAAGTTAATGTGGTTTTAGCTTTAGATTTTTTTCTTTTGTATGATGATCCTACTCTTTATTGGGTGATATTATGAATTAAATGACCACTAATTTGTAATGTGATTGGTACATGTAACATATTCATTAAGTGTTTGTCTCCCAATAAATTTTAGACTCTTCTTATTCTCCCCCTCTTCAAATTTTCCCTTTGTTTCTATACTTTCTTACTGTGTTAATTACATGGTAAGCTAGAATTGGAAAAAAAGGGTTATCACTGAGATCTAAAAACTAGATACTACAATTGGGCTTGTCAGGATAATTGTGGCAATTCCTATCTCAACTGTCTTGGTAGTTTTTTTCCTTTGAACTTTAAGTGTTTTTTTTGTTATTTTGGGGTTGTTTTTTTTTTCCTGAGCACTGAAAATCTTAAGTGAAATAGAGAATATGTTCCGTATCATAGTAGTCATTGGTACTGTTCACTTACATTTCAGGTTGTCTTCCATCTAGGTATACGGTAGGGGTTACACTCCCTCCCCACCCTCCTTGAAGCGGAATATGAGTAGAGGCGACATGTGCTACTTCCCAGTGGAAGTCTTTGAAACCAGAAACAATTTTCCCTTTCCTTCACATTATCACAGTGATCAGGAGTGTTCCACGTTTGAAGACTCCAGCTCCTCTCTGAGAACAACTAGGAGGAGAGCCCCCTACTGACTGTAAATGGACATACAACATGAGCTAGAAACAAATTTTTTCTAAGACACTGAGAATTGAAGGTTATTACCAAAGCATAGCCTCGCGTATTTTGACTGATTAAAACAATTTTCCCTTATTTATATAAGTAATTATATTAATTTTCTTGGGTTGTCATAAGAAAGTACCATAGACTGGGTGGCACAAATAACAGAATTTTATTTTCTCACAGACCTGGAGGCTAGAAGTCCGAGATCAAGGTGTTGGCAAGGTTTGTTTCTTCTGAGATCTCTCTCCTTGGCTTGTAAAGGGCCATCTTTTCCCTGTGTCTTCACATGGTCTTCCCTTTGTACTTGTATGCCTTCTGATCTCTTATAAGGACACCAGTCATTTTGGATAGGGATTGACCTATCCTATTGACCTCATTTTAATTCAATTGCCTTATGTCTAAATACAGTTACATTCTGAGATACTAGGGGTTAGGATTTCAACATATGAATTTTGAGGGACACATCAATGACCATAACAGTAATATTTATTCACCTAGCCTAAGGTGCATTATTTTATATGCTTAGCCTTAAGGCTAAGCAGAAATGTAAACTTCCATTGTAACCTCGATTTTGACCAGAGGCTAGAAATTAATTTGAGATGATACCCCATGAATATCTAAACCAATTTAACTTACTATCAGTTTTGGGTCACAAAGCCATAAGCATTTATTTCTACTTTTCATAGACCAGCAATATCTAATAGTTGCATTCATATAGATCTAAAACCATAAAAATATGAATAATTGATCAAATAAAGAATTGTTTTTCATTTCATTTAATAGAATGTAACCTCTAGGAAAGTAAGGATTTCATGTTATTTTTCATTGAACAAAGACTGTCTGATAGTAGCTACTCAAATGAATAAATATATGAATTCGTAAACAAGAACCAAAAATCCAAAAGCTGTCACTGAATTGATTTGCATAGCCTGGGAATATTATGTATAACTTCTCCCAAACGATATTTCTATATGAAGACTGGGCAAATACGTGAGAGATAATGTATCAGTAGGAAGTACACTTCTAGAAGGTTAATACAAACAGCTTCATAAATTCTTATCTACTTCTTCCAATTACTCCTCTCCTATCAATAATAAGTTGGATAACCAAGACTGTTGAAAGGATTGAAAGTTAAAAAAAAATTTCTGGTGTCCCAAAACACAGCCAGATTTTGAGGTATAGGAAGAATGCCAAAGAAAAGGGAACAACAGTTGTCCCTATCAGAATGACACTATTTGGTAATAATAGCAATGATACCTGGTATAACAACTTTGGCCCCTCCCAATGTTTATGAATTATGGGCATTTCTCTGACCTACTGGGTGGAGGAAGAGCTGCCCACCCTACCAATGCTCCCAGGGGAATGTGTCTGATGAAAATGTATTTATGGCTGATAAATACTGTGCTCTAGTTATGTATTTTTTCCATTTTAAAACTACTGTTCTACAAGTTTTAATTCATCAGTGACTTGAATATGGAGGAGACAGTATAGTACAATTTAAGGGAGGAACTGAACTAGAAGTCAGGAATCCGGTTTTCTGGTTCATCTGTGTGGTAAATTAGGTAAGTGATCTTGAGTGAGTCACTTAACCTCTCTGGGCCCCAATTTCTTCATTCATAAAACTGGAAGCCCAACACAAGAGCCGATGAGACTCTTCTCTGGTTGAAGTAATGGATGGCGGGGAGGCAAAGCCTGGCTCTTTTGGCCAACTTGCCCCCAGACCTTGCCTCGATACCATCAGTGTTCTATGGGGCCCCTTCGTGGAACCCAGGGCTCCTCAGACCAATGAACACAGGCTGTCTAAGAGCTCGCTATGGTCCTCTCACTCACAAAAATTCTACAACCTATAGGAGTTTTTCTTTTGTCATTAAGTTTCTGAGTATAAGCTGAAGTCCATTTTATAGTTTTTCTGGAGAAACAAATTAGCCTAAATTTTGGGTGGGACACTAGCTTATGTTTTTTAAACATTTGGATGTCTACTGTTTCCTCTCCCTAAAATTTATTGCTTCCTTTTATCCTCCCTTCCTATAACACATTCACTATTTCTACTAGGGAAACTCCTATTTGACCTTAAAAAACCCTGTTCAGGGATTCCTACCTCTGCTAGTAAGCCTTTCCTGACTACCATTTAAGCCTTTGCTGACCCTCAAATCAATTCCTCCATTTTACTATCCTTCTACCATGTCCAGATCCCTATGATTACATGAACCTCACTGTCTTGTGATTGCTTCTTTATGTAACCACTTGCCTTCCTCTGGCATGAGCTCCTTAATGGATGAAACTATGCCACACTTAACACTGTGCTTAGTGGTTATTAATATACACTCAGAAGTTATTTATTGAACTAAAAAGATATTCTGGACATTAAGCAACCCTGTAATAGTAGTACACAGAAGTCAGTTGAGAGGTGAAACTGAATTCACAGAAACTTCCACATGGAGCTGAATTTACTGATCTGACAATAATCAGGTCTGAATTCCTCCCTAATACATTCAGTATTAGGGAAACAGGATGAGAATGGGGGTAGGCTAATGCTAAATCACAGCAATGCTAAATCACAGAGTTCGAAAGAATATTTCCCCTTTGTAAAAGTGTTACTTTATTTATTCCCCTTTAGTCATTATTTTTTCTGGGAAATTGAGAATTTTCATTTGAAAATCAATTTTTTTTCTGGAGTACCCACCCTGGACTTAAGCATGATGTTCTAGAACAAAATATTTCCTGGAGAGATTTGAGTGAGGCAGAAACAAGATCATTTTCAAAACAGCTTCAAAAGTTAGTCTGCCTTCATGGCTCTTCCCAGAAGTAAGACCCAAGAGCTAAAAAGGAGTGCTCTAGGTTAAACCACTGATTTCCTAAATGTAGTTGCACATTTTACATACAGGCATTGCTCATTATTAAAATGTGGAATATGTTGACTTTTATCTGGGGGTTAGGTGGGATGGGACTGTAAAAGCATCTATTAGTGCTAATTATACCTTGCCTTTCATCTCATTAGCAAAGCAAACCTAAAATTTAAGGTCCTTGACAGAATGGCATTTTGATTGGGCACTCTTTATTTTAGTAGCTTATGATTTTTCACTTTCAGTAGCAGAGAAAACAATCAATTTGTCAAGGATAAAATGTTAAAACTGAAAACACTGCAGCTATTACAGAGGAGCAAGCCAGCAGCTGATTTAGCCATCATCTAAAAAGCAGCAACATCCTGGCCGTGGAATTCAGATCATCTAGTGAGAAAGTCCTGACTTGTCCTGGAAATCATTGGTGAGGGTGATGAATGTTGTGACCTTGCCTAAATAGGAAACCCTGTGAAGAGGGAAGGATAGAGTAGGCCTGAGGGACACTGCGGATTTAGAGTCAAATAAATTGACAACAGTACTTTGATCTTTTTATTCTTTGGCCAGTACAGAGAAAGGTCTAGGTAAAAGGTCAAAGCTAGGTAAATTAGGAACAGATACTTCTCTTCTTAAATTTGAAATCCCGTGGATAGAGGGAAAGCA
This sequence comes from Neophocaena asiaeorientalis asiaeorientalis, assembly GCF_003031525.2. Lineage (NCBI taxonomy): Eukaryota > Metazoa > Chordata > Mammalia > Artiodactyla > Phocoenidae > Neophocaena > Neophocaena asiaeorientalis. The sequence goes on along the minus strand of NW_020173731.1, from coordinate 2,296,574 downwards.
GCTAACTGGAGTGAAATGAACACTAGAGCATCAGAATATGAATTTGGCAATGTGATTTCACTAAGCCTTATACCATTTTCTTATTAAAAAAGAATATTTTAATTCATGCAAATGGCTTCAACTGTATCTTATATCTGTGCCCCTTATATTAGTGATAAAGAGGGCTTGGTCTTTTATGAAGGGTTGAACATGGAGTATCTCATTTAACCCTCATAACTACTTTCTGGTGTAAGACTATTATTAGTCCCACTGTGTCAATAAGGCACAGAGATGATAAGTAATTTATCCAATTTTACCTTGGATAAATTTTTTAGAGTAAATTTATATTACAAGTAAAATTTATTTGGAGTAAATAAATTAGACTCCAAAGTCAACACTTTGCTGCTTTCATAGGAAAAATGGGAAAGATACAGACCGTGTATGAATTTCTACGGAACCCATGAAATAAATATTAGAACAAATGCATTTTATTAGTGCTCTGAGCATCTTCAAAGAGGCAACAACATAATTGGTCATAACCACCAAGGAATTTGAAATTTACCCTTCTGATGTCTTTTAAATATGTTGAGGAGACCCAAACCCTGAAAATGATGGTATTTGTCTTAGAACATCATAAAATAGTGATGTAAACAAAGGATGTCACTTGAAGTAAGAAAAATTTTACTCTCAGAAAATATATTTGCATTCTGTGTGTAGATCTGTTCCTGTCAGTAGGACTAATAGTAGATATATGTTATGGATTGGATGTTTGTGTACCTTCAAAATTCATATGTTGAAGGTGTAACCCCCAGTGTGGCTGCATTTGGAGGTAAGGCCTCTGAGGAAGTAATTAAGGTTACACGGGGTCATAAGTGTGGAGTCCTGATCCGATAGGGTTAGTGTCCTCTGAAGAAGAGGCATCAGAGAGTTCAAAGGAACGGCCATGTGAGGACAAAGCAGCCATCCTCAAGACAGGAAGACAGTTCTTATCATAAACTGAACCCGGCTGGAACCTTGATTTTGGATTTTTCAGCCTCCAAAATTGAGAGAAAATGAATTTCTGTTGTTTAAGCCACCCAGTTTGTGGTATTTTATTATGACAGCCTGAGCAGACTTACACAATAAAATGTTTGGAGAAATCACATTTTCAAGCTTTTAACTTTAATATTTTTGTGTTAGTCATTCCTTTTGCCCTCTGCTAGCAGCAGACAAGTAGTAGCAGGTCTCAAAGATTTAAGAAAATCAGATACCAAATAAACAATACTCTGTATTGATTCATTTTTCTATAATTCTGGGAAAGAACATCATTTTTATTTCAAGTCAATAAGCTTGTTCAGTTCCTGGAATACCACTATCTCTCAGGGGACAACCAGGAGCCACTGGACAGATGAGAAATGTCCTAAGCTTTGTCATTTTGAGAATATCTTTTGGTATGAACGCTTTTGTGTTTTTATATTGTTGTTTATTTTGAAAACAATTTTATAACTAATGAATATTTATTGGAAATTTCCAAGGAATAAAGGTACCCATAGTACCACTACCCAGACATTCTGGTAACACTGGAGGAATTATAGTCTAAAGATACACGTCCTGCTTATACTATCCTCCTTTATAGAGGAGATACTTCAGAGCATGGGTTCAGAGGATTGAATCTGTGCCAAGCTTTGTCACAAACTCCTCGTGAACTCAAGGAAAGTGTGCTCTTCCTGGTCTCAATAGAGAAATACTAGTAATCTATGTTAACTACCAATTTCCAGGACTCTTTATATGAATGTATTTTTACATAATAGTAGAGCTTGATCCTTCTCAAAGAGGGAATAACATAAACGTCAATGTTATCATCAGTGACAGGCAGCCCCTAGGGTAGGTGGAACAGTATGATTTGTGCAGAACCCAACTTCTTAGTAGGTCCAAAAAAAACCCAAACAAACCAGAAATACTGGAAATTTTACAGAGCTGGACTTCTAATTCACAGTAAGTTATTCAGCATATATTTAGCACCAACTGTGTAAGCAAAGCAACCATAATCTTACTTGGTGCTATTAATGGAAGTGGGAGAAAGGAAAAACAGAGAATCTACTTTACTGTCTAACCCACTATTCCTTATATATTTTCTTATATTTACTCCTATATTAAATATCTTAGGAGTTGAAGATCAGCTCTAATTCTCTCCATTCCTCAGAGTCTTGGAATCACACACACAAAGAAAATAAAGTATGAGATGGAAGGAGGCTGCTCTTCACTATACACACAAGTCTAGAAGTCTATAACATATGGCAAACTCAAAGGCATAATTCTTCAGGTTTACTTATGGGCATTACTAAATAATAAAACCTAGTTTTTTCTTTGTAAGGCTACTTTTTAAGGTATTTTTTAAAGGAGGGTTAACAAAGCCTTAAGGAGTGCACTGTACCTGGCATGCTATGACAGAAAAACTCTTGTAACACCAGCAGCTCCTATTCTCCAGGTATTACAGACCACAAAGAACATGCTACATTATGGCTTCAAACTCAATACAAAATCATAAAAGAACCAGCTTCAGACTACTGTTTCATCATTATTCTCTCACTAGGCTCTAGTGAGAGAATAATGGGCAAGTTGCTTAATATCTCTTAAGTGTCTGTTTCCTCATTGTAAAATGAACATAATAATGTCTTTTTCCATATTGCAATAAGAATGAGATGAAAGAACATTTGTGGGTATATCTTTCAATGTCCATCAGGAAAACAGAAACCATTCTAGAGATTTCAAACAGAGAGGGCTTTAATGCAGGGAGTTGATTACAATGACTTAAAAAGCGTTGTAAATGTAAAAGGCAGAGAGGTCGACTGTGCTGCGATAGGAAAGCAGCTATCACCACTGCTGCCACCTTCTGTCACTGTTATAACTGAACAGGAACCCAGGAGTCCACACTCCATTAAGGAGCCCACACACAATCTCACTGCTGCTGCAAAAAGCACTGCTACTTCTGCTGTTAGAACTGCTCTGCCACCACTTGGTGAGAATCCAGGTACTTAGATCACCACTGAGGACCTAGCTCTCCCATTGCTCCTCCTGTCCAAAATGCCTCCAAAAGCAGGGGGGAAAATGGCTTCCTCCTTCCTTTTGCCTTACCAATCTTCTACCAAGACATCATGCAGAACCATCTGTAAATCAGGTCTCAAGTTTTTCTTCTTCTACCAATTGACCAGAGGAAGCAAGTCAGGAGCTGTTTCCCAAAGGGACAGCACTTGCTTGCAGAAGTGGCCATGGCTTTGCTCCAAACTACCCATGAAATGTTAGGTGTGGATTGAGGGAAGATAGCAATAAAGCAGAAGTAGGAGTTACACAAGTCTGAGTCACTGGTCATGCAATTTACTTGTATTTTTAGGATCTTATCAAGGCTAATCTCATATACCCTGCTTCTAATTAATGACAGAAGAGTGCTGCCTTATATACCCCTGTTTAGAGCCTGGTGAACCAGATAATACCCAGTTTATAGTGGGCAGTTCAGATACTCAAGGATCAAGCATTGGTTTTTACCCGGGCCCACAAGAAAATCGGGAACTGTTTTTAGAGATGGTGGTTGTTTGTATAAGGCGTCATAGCTTTCCCCATAAACCCTCAGGATCTGCCCTAGAAGTCCCTACTGGAGCATGTCAGAACCTCCATAGAGCATCCCAATCTGTGATAGACATTTGGACAGCCATTGAATCTTCTGTCATAAAACCCAAGTGCAAGAGCCTTGAGCGCCACTATTTTGGTAGCCTTGCAAAGTTACTCAGTAAATACTCAAAACAGCACACTGCAATGTGGTATTATTTACCTCAACAATGCAAAGATGAACACAAATCATTGCACCTCTTTCATAGTGGTGAATAGCGCAAGATGCAGCAACTTGTCTTTTTTATTATGTAAAAGATGCCCCAGAAGATTAGACTCCTCAACTCCACCAAGATGCCAGACCCTTGAGTTTTTATGTGGCTTATCCCCTGCCTTCTCACACACATGTGATTTTCAAAGGCTGGGATTCTCAAACTTTAGCACTCATCAGAACTACCCTTAAGGCTTGTTAAAACACAGATTGATCCACCTACTGATTCAGTACGTTTGGGGTGGGTCTGAGGCTGAAGAATTTTTATAACATCCCCAGGTGGTGTTGATACTGCTGGTCCAAGGATCACACTTTGTGAACCACTTTCTTAAGTCACTGCTTTCTGATCACCAGGATCGATCAGCTTGTTATGATCTATGCAATGGATCTTCATTATGTTCCAAAGAATGTCGAGATAATCAAGGTCTCTGTAGACTAGATTATGATCAAGAGAACATAACAATTAACAAAGTCCTAAGTGAAGATGTACTTTTGTTCTTGCCAGATAGAAGCAAAATGTTCTTTGTAAATTGTATAGAAAAGAAAAAAATTGCCAGATCAATAACTATATACCATGTGCAAAAAGTTATATTGTTTTGCTCCACAACTTATATTTATAATTAGAATTATTTATAACCTAATTACTAAACAAAACCCTACATTCTCCAAGATCCACCTGCATTTTTCACAAAAGACAATATTAATTAGGTTGGTGACAAGGATGAATACTTCTGAATTTTTTAAATGTTTGACAGGGACATTAATCTCTGTGATTCCTCCCATGCATGAGATATTGCTTTCAGTTTGTATTTTGGTAGGGATGAGAAGTTTCAAGGGCTTCCACTTGGTCCTGCTTACAATAATAGCCCTCAATCCGCAGTTCATGAGTCCATGGTGGGGATTCTATTTATTGCCAAAAATGTCGTTTCAACTTGTATTTGAGAACTGTGAAATCACAACAACATGGGTCCACGGACCTATTAAACCCACTGTGACATGTAGTAAAACCAAAACTCCATACACTTTTAGTTGGATTAAAATGATATTTGACATCATCAGGGAATAGCAACTCAGAAATATTGATTTATGATGTTCTAAAAGTCTGGGTATTCCCCTTTCCTCAAGTACATAGCCATCCTGGTAGATAGATTCAGATCCCTCTGGGAAAGAATTTGAAGAGGATTACAGTATTTACTTATTACAGTGTCCCAGGGCCTTCTTCAAAGATACCTAACTTTCCCTTCATTTAGGTGGGTCTGGGTCTTTGAACTGCCTCATGTCTGGAAACGGGATGAGAGAGTATGACTATCTTTTCTGCAGATTCGAACCAGTCTTTTCTCCCTAGTCTTAGGGTTTCACTAATTATAAGATAAGCTGCCAATATATTTTACACTCAAAGACTTTGTAAAAAATTAGTTATTGCTAAGAAACTTTGCAAGCTGAAACTGACTGTCACTGTAGCCCCAACTTAAAATATACCTAAAACTAAACACTGCTATATGGCCTCTGCCTTGGCCTTTTGGGATCTCATCAATACTACTGAACAAGAGGGTCCATTATATTCAGTCCTTCTTGGGGTACCCACTGAAAAGCCATTTCTATACATATTCTCTAGTTCTTCTTTTTTCCAGTATAAGCTGGCAAAATGTTATCATTCTTTTAATGTGAATCCCTTGGAACACTCTGGGATTTCTCCTAATTATGAGTCTAGAGACAGATGGGTGTGAAAGAGAAAGCCTGTGCACGGCAATGAAGACCCAACCCAGCCAAAAATTTTTTTAAAAATTAAAAAGGGCTTCCCTGGTGGCGCAGTGGTTTGAGAGTCCACCTGCCGATGCAGGGGACACGGGTTCAGGCCCCGGTCCGGGAAGATCCCACATGCCGCGGAGCGGCTGGGCCCGTGAGCCATGGCCGTTGAGCCTGCGTGTCTAGAGCCTGTGCTCCGCAACGGGAGAGGCCACAACAGTGAGAGGCCCACATAGCGCAAAATAAATAAACAAAAATTTTAAAAATATTTTAAGCAAATGAAAATTAAAATACAACCTATCAAAATTTGTAGGATGCAATGGAAACAGTGTTTAGATGCAAACTGATAATACTGGATACATACATCAGGAAAGATAAAAGATTTAAAATGAATAATCTAAGTTTTCACCTTCAGAAACTAGAAAAAGAAGAAAATTTAATCTTAAAGAAGCAGAAGAAAAGAAATCATAAAAATAAGAACAGAAATCAATAAAATTCAAAACAGGAAAGCAACAGAGAAAATCAATAAAACCAAAAGCTGTTTTTTTGGAAAAAAATCAATAAAAATGATAAACCTGTAGGCAGGCTAGCCAAGAAAAAGAGAACACAGAATGCAAATGCCAATATCAGAAATTAGAGTGGGGTCATCACTACTAGTTTCACGGACATTCATGGATAATATGCACTTTAAATAAATATGATTATATTTGTCAATTATTCCACAATAAAGTTTTTTTTAAAAGATAGTAAAGGAATACTGTGAACAACTCTATGACACAAATTTGATAACAAGTGAAATGGACCAGTTCCTCGAAAGACACAAATTACCAAATTCACACAGGGAGAAAAAGACTATCTGATTAGGCCTATATCTGTTAAAGGAATTGAATCAATAATTAATAAAATTCCAGAAAAAGAAAACATCAGACCCAGATGGTTTCACTGACAAAGTCTACCAAAATTTTAAGGAAGAAATAGCATTAATTCTCCACAATCTCTTCCAGAAAACAGAAGCAAAGAAAATACTTCCTAACCAATTCTATGAAGCTATCATTATTCTAATGTGAAACTAAACTGTTAGTGACTAAATTTGCCACCCCTCCAAGGAGATTTTTAATATAAAGATTAGACCTCTACTACTATGACTATCACTCTTTGTAGTATCTAGATGCCTTTGGACCTTCTTAATGTCACAAAGGTGACTCTGGGCAAAAAACTGATCTTTGAGCTATGGAAACTATGAAGAATCTTAAGCCATATAGGACAGAGCTGATGAAATTCATTTCTTGAATGTTCATTTGTTTATAAGTTTGAAAACCCTTGGCGAATTCTTGATAACATTAGAGGTATCTAGCCTTCATGTCAACAAAGCCAAAATCTAACAATAGCCTGAACACAATGGTCTTGCTCTGACTTCAGCCCTGTCATATGCCCTTAACCTCCACATCCTGGGAACTTCCTGTGTGTGGTCTGGCCTGCACCCTCTCCCCTGTTCCTCCTTCCCTGGTTTCCCCTCAGATCTCAATAGTCCTGGTTCTTCTCTTTCTCCCTACTTCTCCTGCCACCCACGGTCCTGGCACAGAGCACATCATCCAGATGTGTTGTCTTCCCCATTTCAAACATCCAGATATCTGGATACCATACAATGAACTGAATTTTTCATTTTCCTTCCAAGGGGTGGTAGCCTGTGATCCAGACAGAGTCTCTGTTTTGTCTGATTCAGCTCTGAAATTGTCTAATTATCTATAAAGAGGAATAAAACAGACATGAGGGTGAGGGAATCCAGTGGGTTTAAAGAGATCACCCTAATCTTGACCTCTGCAGTCAATGTTACTGTGGTAAGTAACATGTGCAAAATCTGTATCTCCATACTAACATGTCTTTTGTTTAGAAACTCAGCCTTTGAGGGGGTGAGGTCAGGGAACAGTCACAGAATTGTTTCTCCTTGTAATATGCTAAGAACTTCTATCCCAGAGAGGGGTAGGAAGATAAACTTCCTCTTTAAAAGCTATTAAGCATATCCCTGGAAAAAGCAGAAACTTGGACTGAATGAGACAATGCAATGGAATTCCATATTCTTTGATGACTGGGAAAATACCGATTCTGAATATAGGCAATGGGTCACATTGTTTCCATCTGACTCTTCCAAAGATGCCACCACCATATTTGGGAATTGGGAACTGGAAATGAGAATTTAGAAAAATATGATCTGGAAATTACAAGTAAGAAATGATTCACAAATTGAAAATAAATAATCCTAAGAAATATATGCAAGCTTTATGAACATTAGCTTAATTCAATTCCTTGATATTTATTAAATATCAACAATACAACGACCAAAACTTCTTATCTCAGTTCTTCCTCCAAAAATCAATTAATAAATAACCCTACAAACAACAAACCCACAAAGCACTAAAACAATTCTTGATACGAAATTTACAGAGATTTTTGGTTTTTCCAACCAGAGCTTCCAGGGAAAGGCTTCTCATTTAATTCTACAGCAATTATTTATTGTTTTTAACTATGAGATAATCAAATATTGCCTTATGTAGGTAGATATTGCTTCTAGGTGATTTTACCCTTAACATTACAAAACAATGACTACAAGCTAAATCCCAAACCTCTGACATTTGAGTTTAAGGTAAGGACAGCTGACATGCACCATTTCAAGTATGATTCACTATAAATAAAGATCATGATGCCCAGAATTTGGAGGCAACTACAAAGTCCCTGAACTACATAGGTTTCTGTTTCCTTTTAAAAATTTTTGTTATTTTTTTTATTAAGCTAAAAAACACACAACAAAAATTTACTCTCCAAACAATTTTTAAGTGTACATTACTCTCTTAACTATGCACATTGTGGTACAGCAGATCTCTAGAACTTTTTCACCTTGCGTGACTGAAACTATCCCATTGAACAACTTCCTGTTTCCCCCTCCCCCCAGGCCCTGGCAACCACCATTCTTCTTTCTGCTTCCATGAGTTTGATTACTTTAGATCCATCACACAAGTAGACATAGGTCTCTTTTTGTAATTTCTTACTATGTCATGATGACCAATATTTAACACATACCCATTATGGTATAGTTTTATCATACAGTTGTAGTGGGCATGATGGACTGTTTTGCTCAACTTTATTTCTTGTTGGTTGTGTCTTCTTGGACTACAGACAGTGGAAAACTAAAATTAAGATTTCCCACACCCACAGCTGAGTTCTAGTTGTGATTTTACTTCTGCCGCTTAGATCCATTCATGTAAGATTTGGAAGCAGAAGTGAGACAGGGGCTGTGTTTCCAGCAGGCAAAGATACTGGAGACTTAGACTTTTCTGCAATGGCAAAGCAGGGTCCAGTCATTTTCTTTGTGGGTGTTGAAAGGCAGTGTGGTAGTACCGGTGGCAACTGGAATCCATGTTCCAGCATCAAGTTACCAACTTTGTTGTGGTCAAGAAGCAGTTGGAGCTTCCTGATCCTGATTGCAACTACAACAGACTGTTCTTGAATTCACCAGTTCTAGTGGTCCCTCCTGACCCTCCAACTTCCTGATTCCACAGTCAGGCCAGCTGTTTCACTGGCAGTTTAGTTCAGCTGTTTTATTCTAGGAGTCTTTCACAGAGATGCAGCCTCATGTAATTCTTTGTAGCAAACCACTTTCCACTTCAAATTACCAAAGTGTGCCTCATTCCTCCAAATGACCCTTGGCCGATTCACCAACTAGAGGATGATAGCATGTTTTAACTAGATTCCAGCTTTAAAGCCCCTCCCTCTGCCCTCAGTTTATTAGATGCTTTTGGCTTTAATTAAAGCCAAGTAGAGATGGAAACTCAAGACCAGTCATTTTAATGCTAGTCTTCCCAATTGCGCTGATTACATTACTGCAGCAAAATGATCAACTAGCATTTCAATATTTCTTCATTATTTGAAATAATATACCAATACCAGCATTTTATTTTAAAAGTATTTAGAATTCACAATATTTTTAAACCAACGAAACTTAAAAATGTAATAGATTTTAAATAAAAAACTGTCTAAAATTTAACTTAGTGTGTGTGTAAATATTAAGCACATATTCTAACTCTGAATTAACTATTAGATTATTAAATTAATGCAAAAAGTATTATCAAGTTAGCAAGCTAAATACTCATGTAAGATAAAGATAACACAATAAATAGTAGAAACTTTAAAACAAAACATTATTTCAGCTATTTTTTTTAAATTTAGCCTTTTTGCGATTTATAAGAAATATACATATTTGATACAAACAGCTCATGTAACTCAACAACAAAAAAACAAACAACCCAATTGAAAAATGGGAAGAAGATCTAAATAGACATTTCTCCAAAGAAGACATACAGAATATGGTACATATTCATGGTACATACTAATAAGTACCAGCCTATTCACAGCCCTCATCACATTCACCACCCTCACTCCATTAACCATCCTCGAATTCGCTGTCGCCTTAATTCAAGCCTACGTATTCACTCTACTAGTAAGCTTATACTTGCATGACAACACATAATGACCCACCAAACCCACTCATATCACATAGTAAATCCCAGTCCTTGACCCTTACAGGAGCTCTCTTAGCACTTCTTATAACATCAGGCCTAATCATATGATTCCACTTCAACTCAATAATCCTACTAACTTTAAGTTTACTAACAAACATTCTAACAATATACCAATGATGACGAGATATTATCTGAGAAAGCACTTTCCAAGGCCACCACACACCAACCGTCCAAAAAGGACTTCGATATGGAATAATCTTATTTATCCTATCAGAAGTCCTATGTTTTACAGGCTTCTTCTGAGCCTTTTACCACTCAAGCCTTGCCCCCACTCCTGAACTAGGCGGATGCTGACCACCAACCGGTATCCACCCCCTAAATCCCCTAGAAGTCCCACTTCTCAATACCTCTGTATTATTAGCCTCTGGCGTATCTATCACCTGAGCCCATCACAGTCTCATAGAAGGAAACCGCAAACACATACTTCAAGCTCTTTTCGTCACAATCATGCTCGGCCTTTATTTTACCCTACTCCAAGCATCAGAATACTATGAAGCCCCATTCACAATCTCAGACGGAATATACGGACCCACTTTCTTTGTGGCCACAGGCTTCCATGGTCTACACGTTATCATCGGATCCACCTTCCTCATTGTTTGCTTTATACGGCAAATAAAATTCCACTTTACATCAAGCCACCACTTTGGCTTCGAAGCCGCTGCTTGATACTGACATTTTGTAGACGTTGTATGGCTATTTCTCTATGTATCTATCTATTGATGAGGTTCATAGTCCTTTTAGTATTAACAAGTACAACTGACTTCCAATCAGTTAGCTTCGGTGCACCCCGAAAAAGAACACTAAATCTCCTACTAACCCTATTAACAAATACAGCTCTAGCCTTACTACTCGTATTTATCGCTTTCTGACTCCCTCAGCTAAACGTATACGCGGAAAAAACAAGTCCCTACGAATGTGGTTTCGACCCAATAGGGTCCGCTCGCCTACCCTTCTCCATAAAATTCTTCCTGGTAGCAATTACTTTCCTCCTCTTTGACCTAGAAATCGCCCTCCTACTCCCCCTACCCTGAGCAACCCAAACAAATAACCTAAAAATAATACTCACCATGACCCTATTCTTAATCTCCCTACTAGCAGCTAGCCTAGCCTACGAATGAACCCGAAAGGGCTTAGAATGAGATAAATATGGTACTTAGTTTAAAATAAAACAAGCGATTTCGACCCACTAGACTGTGATCCAAACTCACAAATACCAAGTGTCTCTAATCCATATAAATATCCTAATAGCCTTCACCATATCCCTCACAGGGTTATTAATATACCGATCCCACCTAATATCCGCGTTACTCTGCTTAGAAGGCATAATACTATCACTATTCATTCTAGCAGCCCTCACAATCCTAAACTCACACTTCACTCTAGCCAGCATGATACCAATTACCTCCTAGCATTTGCAGCTGTGAAGCAGCTAGCGGACTAGCCCTATTAGTCGTAATCTCCAACACATACGGCACTGACTACGTACAAAACCTTAACCTCCTCCAGTGCTAAAATTCATTATTCCTACCATCATACTGATACCCCTAATTTGATTATCAAAACACAGCTCTATCTGAATACCACAACCCACAGTTTACTAATCAGCTTTACAAACCTACTCCTACTTAATCAATTCAACGATAACAGTCTCAATTACTCTCTGATATTCTTCTCTGACCCCCCTTTCTATACCACTCTTAATCCTGACAATATGACTCCTCCCCTTAATACTAATAGCAAGCCAATTCCACCTTCTCAAAGAATCACTTGTCCGAAAAAAACTTTACATTACGATACTAATTATATTACAAACTCTTCTAATTATAACATTCACCGCCACAGAACTAATCCTATTCTACATCATATTTGAAGCTACACTAATCCCCACTCTTATCATTATCACCTGATGAGGTAACCAAACAGAACGACTCAATGCAGGACTCTACTCCCTATTCTACACGCTCACAGGATCACCCCCCTTGCTAGTAGCACTAACATACTTACAAAACACATCAGGATCTCTAAACTTTCTACTATTACAACACTGAGCCCAACCACTACCCACTTCCTGATCTAATATCCTCATATGGCTAGCCTGCAGAATAGCTTTTCTAGTAAAAATACCCCTTTACGGTCTACACCTTTGATTACCCAAAGCACACGTAGAAGCCCCCATCGCAGGTTCAATAGTCCTTGCGGCTGTATTACTAAAACTCAGAGGCTACGGCATGCTACGAATTACATCAATTCTTAACCCTCTAACAGAACATATAGCTTACCCCTTCCTCATGCTATCCTTATGAGGAATAATCATAACCAGCTCCATCTGTTTACGTCAAACAGACCTAAAATGACTCATCGCATACTCCTCAGTCAGCCACATAGCACTCGTTATCGCAGCTATCCTCATCCAAACCCCTTGAAGCTACATAGGAGCTACCGCTCTAATAATCGCCCACGGCCTTACATCCTCTATACTGTTCTGTCTAGCAAACTGGAACTATGAACGAATCCACAGCCGAACCATAATCCTAGCACGAGGCCTACAAATCTTTCTCCCACTAATAACGACCTGACTACTAGCAAGCCTAACAAACCTCGCTCTACCCCCCACCATCAACCTGATCGGAGAACTACTTGTAGTTATATCAGCTTTCTCACGATCAAACCTCACTATTATCCTAATAGGAACAAATATTGTAATCACAGCCCTTTACTCCCTATACATGTTAATCACGACACAACGCAGCAAACATACTCATCATATTAACAACCTCACCCCCTCTTTCACACGAGAACACGCCTTAATAGCCCTACACATCATTCCCTTACTACTCTTATCAAGTCCCCAAATCATCTTAGGCCCCCTTTATTGTAAGTATAGTTTAAAAAGAACACTAGTTTGTGAAGCTAGTAATAGAAGATCAAAACTTCTTACTTACTGAAAAAGTACTGCAAGAACTGCTAATTCATGCCCCCCACATCTAACAGTGTGGCTTTTTCAAACTTTTAAAGGATAACAGTTATCCATCGGTCTTAGGAACCAAAAAATGGGTGCAACTCCAAATAAAAGTAATAAACCTATTTACTTCCTCTGCTTTACTCACATTACTAATATTAACTGCCCCCATTGTAATATCTAACACAAACCTCTACAAAAGCGACAAGTACCAACACTATGTAAAAAATATTACCCTTTCCGCCTTCATCACTAGCCTGATCCCAATAATAATATTTATTCACACAAACCAAGAAGCACTCATTTCAAACTGACACTGAATTACCATCCAAACCCTTAAACTATCACTTAGCTTCAAAATAGACTACTTCTCACTCATATTCATACCTGTAGCACTATTTATTACATGATCTATCATGGAATTCTCAGTATGATATATATGCTCTGACCCCCACATCAACCAATTCCTCAAATACCTACTTATTTTCCTCATCACCATACTCATCGTCATCACAGCTAATAATCTTTTCCAACTATTCACTGGGTGAGAAGGAGTAGGTATTATATCCTTCTTGCTAATTGGCTGATGATTCGGACGGACAGACGCTAATACAGCTGCCCTCCAAGCAATCTTATATAATCGCATCGGAGACATCGGATTCCTCATGTCAACAGCATGACCCTTATTTAACATAAACGCATGAGACTTACAACAATTTTCATACTCAACCAAAACTCCTCAAATCTTCCCCTCGTAGGACTTGTACTAGCCGCAGCTGGAAAATCAGCCCAATTTGGACTACACCCCTGACTCCCTTCAGCAATAGAAGGTCCCACCCCAGTCTCGGCCTTACTCCATTCAAGCACACTAGTCGGAGCAGGGATTTTCCTACTTATCCGTTTCTACCCTTTAATAGAAAATAACAAACTCATTCAAACAGTAAACCTTCTCTAGGTGCCCTCGCCACTTTCTTCACAGCCATTTGCACTCTCACCCAAAATGACATCAAAAAAAGTATTGCTTTCTCCACCTCCAGCCAACTTGGCCTAATAATAGTAACAATCAGTCTTAACCAACCTCACCTAGCATGCCTATGCATTTGAGCACACGCCTTCTTCAACGCCATATTATTCTTATGCTCCGGCTCCATCATTCTTAACCTAAACAACAAGACATTCGAAAAATAGGAGGGCTATACAAAATTCTTCCCTTCACCACAACCGCCCTTAACATTGGCTGTTTCGCACTTACAGGAATACCATTCCTCACAGGATTCTACTCCAAGGACCCTATCATCGAAGCCGCCACTTCGTCTTATACCAACGCCTGAGCCCTATTACTAACCTTAACCGCTACCTCCCTCACAGCTATTTACGGCACTCGCATTGTCTTCTTTACTAGGACAACCTCGCTTCCCTCCCCTCATAAACATTAATGAAAATAACCCTATATTAATTAACCCTATCAAACGCCTATTAATTGGAAGTATCTTTGCCGGATTTATCCTCTCCAACAATAACCACCCCCTTAATAACTATACCCTTACACCTAAAACTACCAGCTCTCACAATAACAACCTTAGGCTTTATTCTCGCATTCGAAATTAACATCTACACACAAAACTTAAAATACCTATATCCATCAAACTCCACTAAATTTTCCACTTTATTAGGATATTTCCCCACAATTATACATCGCCTACCCCCTCACCTAAACCTAATAATAAGCCAAAAACTAGCAACTTCCTTACTAGACCTAACCTGAATAGAAACCATCCTACCAAAAACTACAGCCTCCATTCAACTAAAGGCTTCCACACTAACCCCAAACCAAAAAGGCCTTATCAAACTCTACTTCCTGTCTTTCCTCATCACTATTACCCTTAGCATAATCTTATTTAATTACCCCGAGTAATCTCCATAATAACTACAAGACCAATAAACAATGATCAACCTGTAACAATAACCCATCAAGTATCACAGCTATATAAAGCAGCAACTCCTATAGCCTCCTCACTAAAAAATCCAAAATCCCCCGTATCATAAATAACCCAATCCCCCAACCCATTAAATTCAAATACAATATCCACCTTCTCACTCTCTAAAACGTACAATACCACTAAAAACTCCGTCATTAAACCTAAAAGAAATCCCCCTAACACAACTTTATTAGAAACCCAAACCTCAGGATATTGCTCAGTGGCTATAGCTGTAGTATAACCAAATACAACTAACACTCCTCCCAAATAAATCAAAAGTACTATTAATCCTAAAAATGAACCACCAAAACTGAAAACAATCCCACACCCTACGGCACCACCCACAATCAACCCTAAACCCCTATAAATAGGCGAAGGCTTTGAAGAAACCCCCACAAGACTAATTACAAAAATAATGCTTATAATAAAAACAATGTACGTCATCATTATTCTCACATGGACTTCAAGAATGACCAATGACCAACATTCGAAAAACACACCCACTAATCAAAATCCTCAATGATACATTTATTGATCTCCCCACCCCATCAAATATCTCTTCATGATGAAATTTTGGCTCCCTACTCGGTCTCTGCCTAATCATACAAATCTTAACAGGCCTATTCCTAGCAATACGCTACACACCAGACACCTCAACTGCCTTCTCATCCGTCACACACATCTGCCGAGACGTTAATTACGGCTGAATCATTCGATACCTACATGCAGACGGAGCCTCTATATTCTTCATCTGCCTTTATGCTCACATTGGACGTGGCCTATACTCTGGCTCCCACGCCTTCCACGAAACATGAAACATTGGTGTACTATTATTATTCAGTTATAGCTCCCGCATTCGTAGGTCACGTCCTACCTTGAGGACAAATATCATTCTGAAGCGCAACCGTTCTTACTAACCTCCTATCAGCAATCCCCTATATCGGGACTACTTCAGTAGAACGAATTTGAGGTGGGTTTGCCGTAGACAAAGCAACACTAACACGCTTCTTCGCCTTCCACTTTATCCTTCCATTTATCATTACAGCACTAGCAGCCGTCCACCTACTATTCCTTCACGAAAGGGGATCTGATAATCCCACAGGAATTCCATCCAATATAGACAAAATCCCATTCCATTCCTACTACACAATCAAAGACATTCTAGGTGCTTTATTAACCCTACTCGCACTAACCCTGTTCACACCCGACCTACTAGGAGACCCTGACAACTACACCCCAGCAAACCCACTAAGCACCCCAGCACACATTAAACCAGAATGATACTTTCTATTTGCATACGCAATTCTACAATCAATCCCTAATAAACTAGGAGGAGTACTAGCACTACTACTTTCCATCCTCATCCTAATATTCATCCCAATACTCCAAACATCTAAGCAACGAAGCATAATATAACATGAAAAGATGCTCAACATCGCTAATTACTAGAGAAATGCAAATCAAAAGTACAATGAGCTACCACCTCACACCAGTCAGAAAGGGCATCATTAAAAAGTCTACAGATAACAAATGCTGGAGAGGGTGTAGAAAAAAGGGAACCCTCCTACACCATTGGTGGGAATGTAATTTGGTATAGCCACTGTGGAAAACAGTATGGAGGTTCCTCAGAAAACTAAAAATAGAATTACCATATGATCCAGCAATCCCACTCCTGGGCATATATCCAGACAAAACTCTAATTCAAAAAGATACACGCACCCGTTGTTCATAGCAGCACTATTTACAATAGCCAAAACATGGAAACAACCTAATCATCCATCGACAGATGAATGGATAAAGAAGATGTGGTGCATATATACAATGGAGTACTACTCAGCCATGAAAAAGAATGCAATAATGCCATTTGCAGCAACATGGATGGACCTAGAGATTATCATACTAAGTAAAGTCAGTCAGAAAAAGACAAATACCATATGATATCACTTATATGTGGAATCTAACCTATGACACAAATGAACCTATCTAGGAAATAGAAACAGACTCACAGATATAGAGAATGGACTTGTGGTTGCCAAGTGGGAAGGAAGGTGGGGGAGGGACGGATTGGGAGTTTGGGGTTAGTAGATGCAAACCATTAAATATAGAATGGATATACATTTTTTTTGATATTCTTTTCCATTATGTTTTATCACAGGATATTGGATATAGTTCCCTGTGCTATACAGTAGGTCCTACTGTAGGTCCAATATCCTGTGATAAAACATAACGGAAAAGAATATGAAAAAGAATGTACATATATGTGTAACTGAATCACTTTGCTGTACACCAGAAACTAACACAACACTGTAAATCAACTATACTTCAATTAAAAAAAAAAAGAAATATACATATTTGGTCATTCTCAGATGTATTTGGTCTTCTTCCACAGTTCCCGGCTCACAGCTCCCCAAACCCTTGGAATTTTCTGATCAGTAAGAGCAATGGGAGCATCTCTTGTTATATTTGGTCTCTTGTCCTAACTCCATGAAACACTTCAGGGCCAAAAAGGTGAAATGGGTGTCTTGTTTTTCATAACAAGCCCTTTCCATCACAACTGGGTTTTACGTTAACGAAGGTGACTTTGGATCCCACCCCAGGGTGTGGGGCCGGTTGCCGGGAGAACCAACCTCATGATCAGAGGGTTGGAACTTTGAGTCCTGCCCCCTGATTTCTGGGGAAAGGAAAGGAGCTTGAGGTTGGATCAATTGCCATTGGCCAATGATTTAGTCAATCATGACTATGTAATGAACCCTCCATAAAAGCCCCAAAGGACAGCTTTTTGGCCCTTTTTCAGAGAGCTTCCACATTGGGGAACCAGAACACTTCTGCATGCCACTTTTCAGGGCCCCAAGTTCCACGAGGACATAAGTAAGATCTCTTGTTCAGGACCTCGCTCTATGTATCTCTTCATCTGGTTGTTGATTTGTATTCTTTAGTATCCTTTTATAATAAATCAGTAATCTAGTGAATAAATGGGTTTCCCTCAGTCTGTCAGCTGCTCTGGCAAATTAAACCCAAAGAGAGGGGTCATAGGAACCTCGATTTATAGCCAGTTAGTCAGAAGCACAGGCATCAACCTGGACTTATGATAGGCACCTGAAGTGGAGGGTGCTCAGGGGATGGAGCCCTTTACCTGTAGAAGTGATTTTATCTCTGGGTAGATAGTGTCAGAATTGAGGGAAATTGTATGACACCCAGCTAGTGTCCAAGAATTGGATCCAAGAATCCTTTTTCAGTATATGTGTGAGGCAGAGGGTGCCTGCATGACCAGCCCCAATAGAAACCCTGTGCCCTGAGTCTCTAAGGAGCTTCCCTGACAGAGGGCATTTCCTGGTGTCAGAGAATCAAGCATGTGGTATGTGACTCCACTGAGAGAAGGCTCCAGAAGCCTGTGCTTGGTTTCCCCCAGGGGCTTCTCCCCAAGCCTTTTTCCTTTGCTGATCCTGCTAAGTATCCTTTTGCTATAATAAATTTAGCTGTGAGTATGACCACACACCGAGTACTCCTAGCCAATCATGGAACCTAGGGGCGGTCTTTGGAACCGCGACACAAATGGGTTTCATAAAATATACTAATAAATTTCACCTGTTTCTTTTTGCTTAACGCGGCTGCTGGAAAATTCATCATGATGGATGTGCTCACATTATGTTTCCATTGACGTTACTGCTCCAGCACCTTGGAATGGCAAATGCTGAAGCAGTGAGGCCAGAGCTTCCATTTTATAGGAGAAACTGAGGCGCAGAAGGGGTGGTGGGTGTGGCTGTGACCACAGATCAAGGAGGGAATAGGAGGACGTGAGCAGGGAGCCTGCTGCAGGACTCCAGCCCCCAGGTACTTACCGGATGGACCTCGAGTAGTCGTCTTGAGGACTGAGGACTTTCTGGACAGGGGTGTCCGACTTCCTTTGTCACTGGACTCACTCCGGGCGCTGAGTGGCCACCTGGCCCAGTCCCCACTGGCCAGCCCCTTGATTTTGGCAGCAGTCACTGGAGTGGTTTTGGGGGTGTCAGTGCCAGGGTTTGGGTGGGTGGGTGACTTCCGGGCATGGCCGAGGCGCTCTCTCAGCCGGGAGGCAGCGTCTAAGGGTCCACCATGCAGATACTACGCTGCGTGGGCAGAGATGGGGCGATCTTGAGGGGTCAGGAGTGTGTCCTCATCTGAGTCCGAGGTGCTGGGAGCGGCAGGCAAGGGGTCTGAGTTAAGACAGGGTGGGCAGACACTTGCTGACAGACGTGGGTGATGTCTCCTGGACTCCTGGAGCGCCCGCCAGCTCCTGGGACCGAGCGCTGCTGTCGTTGGCGCTGCCAGGGGCCACGTGTGCCAGAGCCATGAGCACGGCCACCCGTTGCTCAAACTCACAGGATGACACCAGGCACAGGGCCATGTCGTGCGGGGAGGCCCTGGGCCGTGCTCGAGGGCCGCAGAGTGCGAGGTTCAGCCCGGCTTCACTCATGGCGGCAGGTGGTAGTGGTAACACCTGCTCAAGGGAGACGAACAGGGACTCGTCCACCTCTGTGGAGCGTGGGGAGCCCACCTCGGTGGGCAGCAAGAGCGTGGTCACTGAGGGGGGGGCATCCGGCCTGGCCTCCCCACCCCGCAGCAGGCTCAGTGATAGTGGCCCACAGTTCTCACCTGGCCCCTGGTGGGCCCCGACGGGCGAGGGTGTGCATGGCTGGGGCGTGCTGGGGGCCAACAGCAGCTGCAGGGTTTTCTCCTCCAAGACGCCATCCTCCTTCCAGCCGGTCTCAGCCCCAGCTCCGGACTGCTCTCCTGGCTGCTCTCCTGGCTGGGCGTGGCCACCACGGTGGGTGGTCTGGCGTCTCCGCACCGGAAGCGGAGGGGCGGGGGCTTCGGGACCCATTCTCTACTGTCGGGACACCTGTGCGGGTTTCATTAGGTGCTCTGCGGGGCTTGGGAGCTAGCTGGCCGTCTGCCTTCTTGCTGCCGACCACAGTGGAGGCAGCCCGGCACCTCCTGTGGTCGGGGTCCTTCTTCACCTCCGTGGAGGTGGGCAGGAGTGAGGGGCGGCTTCGAAAAATGCAGGCTTAAAAGACAGAGTGCAACAAGCACGCACGCATTGAGGTGTCAGCTATTTTGTGCAAAATATTTTAAGCTTCAGTTAAGAATTCTGATTTTTTATCTATAAGTAGAATGTCGAGGAGACAGTGTTATGTCAATCCAAACTTGTAATTATATAATTGTATATACATATATAATAATTTTTTGAAGACTTACTTGGGGGGAAGGGATCAGAGACAAATCTTTACATGGATGTTCTTGTTTAAAGAAAGCTTTTCTAATCTGTCTTCCTCTTCCTTAGTTTCACTGTGTATAGATGGAGATTCTGATTTAGAATTACCTGTGTCAATTTTGATACTCTCATACTTTCCATGTTCGAAAGTCTTCTAACTAAAATAAAATTTATTCTTCCAGTAGAAGCTTTCTGGTACCCTAATATGGCCGCTTATTAAGCTCATACAAGCTGGAATGTGCCTAAACCTGTGGACTGCATATCGACTTGGTCTTCGTGCACACAAAAACTCAGTCATTTAACTTAATCTCAAGATGTTAAATTACTTGAATTTCAGATTTTTTTTAAATAACAATTTATACCCACAAAAATACAGTTCTCCAACACATCTCCCACAAGGACTTCATTTCTCCCTGCGCCCCAAATGCATTTCTCTGCTCTACCTCTCTGACACCCTCAATCCCACCCTCTACCCTTCCCGTCTGTCAAAGGATTGCACTCTCCTTCCTTATTGTAAAATTAGAAGCCTTCTAAGAAAAAACCTTGCATGATGATTTCTCATCACTCCAAACCCTTTTGTCTTCACGAGTTTCTTTTCTCCCGTTCCGTTCCAGGGGAACAGGTGCTTTTCATCTCACCTGCTTCTAATTCTTCCTGTTTCCTGGGAAACTTATTCCGTTAATTATCCATCCCCCTTCCCAATTTTCCATCATTTCTAACTTCTTTCTCTCTGTTTCCAAATATGTCAGTTGTCCTCATATTTTTAAAATCACCGTTGATCCAGTTATCTCCTATCCATCTCTTGTTTCTTTTACACAAGCAGTAGAGTAAGTGGGTCCTGGCTAGATAGTCTGCTGCCCATCTTCCTGGGTTTGCAGCCCAGCTCCACCACCTGTTAGCTATGTGACCACAAGCAAGTTACTTAATCTCTGAGTGTAAAATGCAGATGACCATACTGCTTTTATTAGCTCATTATTATATTTTTATTTTCAAAAAGATTAACCATATTTCCCCCTATCTTTTTTTCTGTGGCCTCTCTTCCCTACCAAGTGTAGAAGGTTGGAAATTTAAAGTCAAAACATAGATATGCAAAAATGCAACTTCATTTTCTCACAGGTGAATTTAACTTACTCATAAGCCCGGTTTCTACTCCATGAAATTAGCCCTTGGAGGAAAATGAGGAGCTGCTGATTTTAAAGGTTGTCTGGTGCATCAAAGCTCAATTTAAGCCTCTTCCATTGTATGTGCCTAATTACATCTAAGGGAAGAGAAGGACGCTCAGGGCAGTCCTATCAATAGCCTTCTAGGTGAAAAAGAATGTGTAGCAGGTTTAGCCTTAGAATCAGAGACAGAAATTTTTATCTCTACAGCTCAATGTCAATTTCATTGACAAAGACAATGAGGTGTAGCCTGTGAGGGTATGCTTTTGATCACAGCATTATTATCTGAGAAAATAATTTTCCTGTGCAACTGCTGGGTGTATCTTTCCAAAGGATGGACAAGAATAGGAACAATACTGTAAACAGTATTTCATTATTCTGAATTTTTTAGCTGACTCTTCTGCAATATTCTCTATTATATGTTAACACTCATCTAGCAAAATACATACATATTTACTAAAACAAAAAGCTTAGAACTTTTTAATAAATATACTTTAATACATTGTGGTATAAGGAAGTCTTAGCATCAAGTGCATTCTAAACAGTAGCTGCTAAATTGACCCACACCAAAAGAACAGCAAAACATAATCTTGGAGAGTTAATCTCTGACTGCTCAACCTTTTCTCACGGTGGGGTGAGAAAGGATTAAAGACTGCATTCCTCAGACCCTGCTTTTTCTCATGCGTTGAATCTTGTCTCAGGATACTGGAGCAATGCCTACAATAGCCTGAATTGCAGGAGGTAAGGCAGCTTAAATCAGAGAGACCATTCTGATTAGATGAGACTTGTTGCAAAATTCACCAGGTTTCAATTAGACTGAGGTTCTAGAATGAAGGGGGGAGGTAATTAAGCAGCTTGTGGACGGAAGATTATTTCTACTCCAAGGAAAAATGTGCTTTGGGATTTTCTTCCCTCCTAAAGTCAGCCAAAACTCAGCTCCCCTCCCTCTTCACTTTTTCCTATTTACTGCCTAAAGGAAATAGTATTCACAAAGACCAATTACACAATTATTTAATTATTTGGATGGCCACCTTCCCTGAACAAAATGATAGTATCAGGTGCTCATCCAGAGTGCAGCTTATGCAAGAGTGAAGACATCTGGTCATTTGGGTCACCGTGACACAGAGCTCAGATGTGGGGATGGGTGTGTACTGTGACACCAAGCCTAACTGATGGTCAGCCATTAAACCACAGCCGATAAAAAAACATCATTTTATAGTTGAGTCATGATTATTGCATTTTCCTGTAGGCATTTGAAAAGAAATAAATGTGAAGTAATCTGTTCAGAACTACGGGAAATAAGTGAGCAATTCATGTACTAAAAATAATTGTCCCCTTTATTATTGAAAAAAATGTTCATTTCACTAAATATGTCTGCTAATTTCTCTGATAAATATTTTAATAAAGTAGATTTCGTAGAATCTTAATATATGACACAAATTCTCAAACCATCCATTAGCCAAGCTCATTTGTTTATTTATAGAAATACTAAAACATTTTCCATTACTAACAGAAGTTGGTAGGTCAAGACTATCCCTGCAGGCATGGCTAACACAAGATATCAGGAAGTATAGCCTACATATTATTTTTTTTAAGTTTTAAGTCAAGAAAATGCACAAATCATAAGTATACAGCTCAAAGAATTTTTACAGAAGGAAACATACCCGTCCAACTACCACACAGATCATGACACAGAACATTACCAGAATCCCAGGAACTTCCTTTGGGTCACATCTCTGTAACTACCACTTAGAAGGGAATTGCTCATCTAACTTCTATCACCACACTTCAGTTTTCACTGGTTTTGAACTTTAAATGGAATCATACAAAGCGCATATACATGTGCTCTTACGCGTCTAATTTCTTTTACTCGATAGTTTGTGAGATTTATCTATGGTATCACAGTAGTTTTCATTGTTGCATAGCTCCCTTGTGGAAATATACCCAAATTTATTTATCCATTGGTGACATCTGAGTTGCTTTGGGCTGTTACAAACAATGATGCTCTGAACATTCTGGTACATGTCTTCTGGTATACATGCATAAGCATTTATCTTGGGAATAAACCTAGGAGAGAAATTGCTGAGTCATAGATTATGTGTACAGTTTTCCAAAGAGGTCTTGCAAATTTAAACTCCCACCATTAGAATACAGAAGTTCCAGTTGTTCTACATTCTCACCAACTCTTGGCATTGTAAGATTTTTAATTTTTGCCATTCTGGTAGATGTGTAGTAGTATCTCATCATGTTTTAATTTATATTTCCCTGATGACTAAAAATTTGAGTGTCTTTAATGCTTATTGGTCATTTGGATATATTCCTTTGGGAAGTTCTGGTTCAAGACTTTTCCTACGTATTAATTAGAATGTCCTATTTTTTATTGATTTGTCAGACTTAATTAAATAATCTGGATGAGTCATCTATTGTATATAATATATAGCAAATTTCTTCCTCCACGCTGTGGATTGTCTTTCATTCTCGTCATGATAATTTTTAAAAAGAGGAGCTCTTAATTTTAATTAAATTAAATTTAGTAAACTTTTCTTTTATGATTATTGCTGCTTGCTCTCCGCTTGTGAAATCTTTGTTTAATAAATCTTTGCCTACCACAAGGTCATAAAGATATTTTCTCTCTTATATTATCTTCTAGAAGTTTTATTGTTTTATTTTGTTCTATTTCACCTGCATTTGATTTTTGAGGCTTGTATGAGGTGGGGATCAATGTCCATTTTTTCCCACATTGGTAGCTAGTTGATTGAGCACTATTTGGACCTGAAACCATCTATTGCAATAATATTTTGTTTTTAATCAGTTGACCAAATATGTGTGAATCTGTTTCTAAATTACTCATCCTACTTTATTGGCCTAGTTCTCTATCCTTGGGCCAGTATCCTACTCTTGATTATTATTACTTTTAGCAAGACTTGATATCTAGTAGTCTAAGTCCTCCAACTTTGTTCATCAATGTTCCCATATCTATACTCAATTCTTTGCTTTTTGATATGAATTTTAGGATCAGCTTTATATTTCCTAAAAAAAAGCCTACTGGAGTCTATAGATCAATATAGGGACAAATTATATCATTGTAATATTTAATAATTTTATCCATAAACACAAGTTATTATTCCATGTATTTAGGTCTTTAATTTCTCTCATTAATGTTTTAAGCTTTTGTATTCTTTTTTTTTTTTAAAGTATCATTAGACTTTAATACTTTTTTTTTCATGAAAGAATCAGCAATTGATTTTGGGTTTTTTCTGGCTCCAATCTCATTGCAGAGTTTGTTGGAACCATTTTCAAAACTGCTCAGCTTTGTAATTCAGAATGCTGCCTTCACTTTGGCCCACCTGGTGCAGGTGTGTGGCTTATGTTATTGAGCTTTCACTAAGGTAAGGTTGCATGTGTGTATGTGTCCCTGGGAAACAAACAGCTGGAAGAAACATATTCTTTCTAATCAGTATCAAATCCCTCTTAGGTTAATTGCCTTGATATAGTTAAAAGTGAGTAATTCTACTGAGGTCTAATAAAAATCATTAGAAGGAAACACCTTGCACACACAAATATATAAACTATATGTTAAATATGCAAATTTGGAGAACTGAGGGTCATGTGGTTTAGAAGAGAAGAGGTATTTTGAATGAAGTGAGATTATGGTCTAAATGACCTCTAATGTCCTTTTCAAGTTCACCATCCTATGATTAGTGGGCAAGCCATCAGTACATGTCAATTTTATACCCAGAGTAGAAAAATATCAGCTTGTCATTGGAAGAAGACTGTGGAGAGCTCCTTAATTCTCATCATTTGTCTGTCTCCCCAGTTCTGGGTTCTTGGCCTCTGAGATTGTAATCTCATCTTTTGTCATCTTGCTTTGATAATGGTTTCTCTATTGCATAATCTTTAGTATCCCCTGCTCCACTACTGAGGAAGTGGAAAAGCACTGCTTGCCCAGCGCATATAGCAGCCTTGTTCGTGCTGGTAGACACTGTCCTAATGGAAAAGAAGAAGGCAGGGCAAGTTGAGAACGTTTCTGTCCTTAAGAACAATGC
Source organism: Neophocaena asiaeorientalis asiaeorientalis (assembly GCF_003031525.2). Lineage (NCBI taxonomy): Eukaryota > Metazoa > Chordata > Mammalia > Artiodactyla > Phocoenidae > Neophocaena > Neophocaena asiaeorientalis. The sequence continues at coordinate 2,271,027 of NW_020173731.1, read as the reverse complement.
ACAAATGTTACTTTTCCAATTTCCAAATTTTCCAAGTTTATTTTCAGTGGGGTTTCTGTTTCTGTTGTTCCCTCTTTTTTATTTTTTGCTTTTTATTTTTTCAATTTTACTTATTTTTAAAAATGTATTTATTTTTGACTGTGTTGGGTCTTTTACTGTTGTGCATGGGCTTTCTCTAGTTGCTGCGAGCTGGGGCTACTCTTTGTTGCAGTGTGCAGGCTTCTTATTGTGGTAAGCCTTTGTATTCTTATATGTCTTCAATAGATTTATTCCTAGGTCTTTGATATTTAAAATTTTCATTTAAAAACTAAACTTACAATTTTAAAGAAGTTAAACTTCATTTTAAATAGTTCATTACTAATATATAGAAATACCACTGAAGAAATTTGTACAAGATTAGTGCTATTTCTGTCTTAAACATTTGGGGTAATTTATGAACAAAGCTTTCTGGGCTGAAAAATTTCTTTATGGAAGGTTTTAAGTTATGGATTCAACTTCATTAATAGATATAAAATTCAGGATTTAAATTTCTTCTTATGTTAATTTTATTTATTGTGTTTTGCAATAAATGTGTCCATTTTATCTTAATTGTCAAATTTATTGGCAAGATGTTGTTCAAATATCTTTAATTTCTAAAGTTTCTATAGGATCCATAGTGAGTTAACCTTTTTCCATTTCTGATATTGGTAATCTATACTTTTTCTCTTTTTTTAAACAATTTTTCTAAGATTTATAATTTCAACTCTTTGAATTTTGTTGAAATTTGTTTTACAGACACTTGAAAAATGATGCATATCCTGCAGTTTTCAGTACGGTGGTCCATGTGTGTCACTTAAGCCAAGTTTTAAAATTTAGTTATTTAAATCTTAACTTTCCTATATTCATCTGACCTTTTTTTTCTTTTTTTTGTGGGGGGGGTCTATACATTCGTTACTGAAAAAAAGTGTGTTAAATCTCCAAATCTAATAGATTTGTATATTTCTATTTTTCTTCTTAGCTCTATGTCAGAGAGAGAGACAGGAAGACAGAGGGAGACAGAGAGAAAAGCAGAGTAATAGAGAGAGAGAGAGGGTGAGAAGGAGGAGAAGGAGAAGATTCTTTGACATAAATCATAACAATAATTTTTTGGATCTGTTACCAAAGACAAAGGAAACAAAAGCAAAAATAAAGAAATGTGACCTAATTAAATGTAAAAGCTTTAGTGCAACAAAGGAAACCATTGAAAAAACAAAAAGACAACCTACTTAATGGGATCAGTTCTAAGAGGGAAGTTTATAGCAATATAATCCTACCTCAAGAAACAACAAACATCTCAAATAAACAATCTAACATTACACCTGAAGGAACTAAAGAAAGAAGAACAAACAAGACCCAAAGTTAGTAGAAGGAAAGAAATCATAAAGCTCAGGGCAGAAATAAATGAAATAGAAACAAAGAAAGCAATAGCAAAGATCAATAAAACTAAAAGCTGGTTCTTTGAGAAGATAAACAAAGATAAACCATTAGCCAGACTCATCAAGAAAAAGAGAGGACTCAAATCAATAAAATTAGAAATGAAAAAGGAGAAGTTAAAACAGACACCGCAGATATCAATAAAGTTAGAAATGAAAAAGGAGTAGTTAAAACAGACACTGCAGAAAGCATCCTAAGAGACTACTACAAGCAACTCTATGCCAATAAAATGGACAACCTGGAAGAAATGGACAAATTCTTAGAAAAGTATAACCTTCCAGGTCTGAACCAGGAAGAAATAGAAAATATGAACAGACCAATCACAAGTAATGAAACTGAAACTGGGATTAAAAATCTTCCAACAAACAAAAGGCCAGGACCAGATGGCTTCACAGGTGAATTCTATCAAACATTTAGAGAAGAGCTAACACCCAACCTTCTCAAACTCTTCCAAAAAATTGCAGAGTAAGGAACACTCCCAAACTCATTCTATGAGGCCACCATCACCTTGATACCAAAACCAGACAAAGATACTAGAAAAAAAGAAAATTACAGACCAATATCACTGATGAATATAGATGCAAAAATTCTCAACAAAATATTAGCAAACAGAATCCAACAACACATTTAAAGGATCATACACCATGATCAAATGGGATTTATCCCAGGGATTCAAGGATTCTTCAACATACACAAATCAATCAATGTGTTACACCGTATTAACAAATTGAAGAAGAAAAACCATATGATCATCTAAAGAGATGCAGAAAAAGCTTTTGACAAAATTCAACACCCATTTATGATAAAAAACTCTCCAGAAAGTGGGCATAGAGGGAACCTACCTCAACATAATAAAGGCCATATACAACAAACCCACAGCAAACATCATTCTCAATGGTGAAAAAAGCATTTCCTCTAAGATTAGGAACAAGACAAGGATGTCCACGCTCACTGCTATATTCAAGATAGTTTGGAAGTCATAGGCATGGAAATCAGAGAAGAAAAAGAAATAAAAGGAATACAAACTGGAAAAGAAGTAAAACTGGCACTGTTTGCAGATGACATGATATTATACATAGAGAATCCTAAAGATGCCACCAGAAAACTACTAGAGCTAATCAATGAATTTGGTAAAGTTGCAGGACACAAAATTAATGCACAGAAATCTCTTGCATTCCTATACACTAATGATAAAAAATCTGAAAGAGAAATTAAGGAAACACTCCCATTTACCACTGCAACAAAAAGAATAAAATATCTAGGAATAAACCTACCTAAGGAGACAAAAGACCTGTATGCAGAAAACTATAAGACACTGATGTAAGAAGTTAAAGATGATACAATCAGATGGAGCGATATACCATGTTCTTGGATTGGAAGAATCAACATTGTGAAAATGACTCTACTACCCAAAGCAATCTACAGATTCAGTGCAATCCCTATCAAATTACCAATGACATTGTTTACAAAACTAGAATAAAAAATCTTAAAATTTGTATGGAGACACATAAGACCCTGAATAGCCAAAGCGTTCCTGAGGGAAAACAACGGAGCTGGAGGAATCAGGCTCCCTGACTTCAGACTATACTACAAAGCTACAGTAATCAAGACAATATGGTACTGGCACAAAAAAAGACATGTAGATCGATAGAACAGGATAGAAAGCCCAGAGGTAAACCCACACACCTATGGTCAACTAATCTATGACAAAGGAGGCAAGGATATACAATGGAGAAAAGACAGTCTCTTCAGTAAATGCTGCTGGGAAAACTGGACAGCTACACGTAAAAGAATGAAATTAGAACACTCTCTAACACCATACACAAAAATAAACTCAAAATGGTTTAGAGACCTAAATGTAAGCCCAGACACTATAAAACTCTTAGAGGAAAACATAGGAAGAAAACTCTTTGACATAAATCACAGCAAGATCTTTTTTGATCCACCTCCTAGAGTAATGGAAATAAAAACAAAAATAAACAAATGGGACCTAATGAAACTTGATAGCCTTTGCACTGCAAAGAAAACTACAAACAAGATGAAAAGCAGCCTTCAGAATGGGAGAAAATATTTGCAAATAAATCAACAGACAAAGGATTAATCTCCAAAATATATAAACAGCTCATGCAGCTCAATATTAAAAAACAATCAACCCAATCCAAAAATGAGCAGAAAACCTAAATAGACATTTCTCCGAAGAAGACATACAGATGGCCAAGAAGCACATGAAAAGCTGCTCAACATCACTGAAATGCAAATCAAAACTACAATGAGGTATCACCTCACACCAGTTAGAACGGGCATCCTCAGAAAATATACAAACAACAAATGCTGGAGAGGGTGTGGAGAAAAGGGAACCCTCTTGTGCTGTTGGTGGGAATGTAAATTGATACAGCCTCTATGGAGAACAGTATGGAGGTTCCTTAAAAAACTAAAAATAGAACTACCATATGACCCAGCAATCCCACTACTGGGCATATACCCAGAGAAAACCATAATTCAAAAAGACACATGTACCCCAATGTTCATTGCAGCACTATTTACAATAGCCAGGTCATGGAAGCAACCTAAATGCCCATCGACAGACAAGTGGTTAAAGAAGATGTGGTACATATATACAATGGAATATTACTCAGCCATAAAAAGGATCAAAATTGGGTCATTTGTAGAGACATGGATGGATTTAGAGACTGTCATACAGAGTGAAGTAAGTCAGAAAGAGAAAAACAAATATTGTATATTAACACATGTATGTGGAACCTAGAAAAATGGTACAGATGAACCGGTTTGCAGGGCAGAAATTAAGACACAGATGTAGAGAACAAACATATGGACACCAAAGGGGGAAAGTGGTGGGGAGGGGGTGATGGTGTGATGAATTGGGATATTGGGATTGACATATATACACTAATATGTTTAAAATGGATAACTAATAAGAGCCTGCTGTATAAAAAAATAAATAAAATTCAAACAAAAACACTTCAATATTGTTAAAATCAAGTAATCTACATATTTGGTTTTTTATTGTATCACACATAGAAGTTATGAAATATCAATGGTTGTGGAATCAGAGTATCTAATTTTTATATAAATGTAAGTATAAATAATTTTCTGTTTGTTTATTGTATTACCTTGTTAAATAGAAAAATATAATTTCTTAAATACACTGATACATGTTAGTTGAATATTTTCTAATATGAAAATCATAAAAGCAAACCAAGTGATAGGTCACAAAATCTCTGCCTTAAATTTTCCATAACTTGTTTAGGGTGACAAGCACTGTTTACAAAATTTTAAAAAAGAAGTGAAATCTTCTATCGCTTATAATTTTCTTGGGGAAGGAAAAAAACATTTGCATATGAAAGTATCTCGAGCAAGACTTAAAAGCAACTTAAAATGCAGTAGAAATTAACATATTGCAGTTGAAATAGAAACACAATTAAGAAGATTGAGTAATAATTAACATTTTTATAGATTACACAGCACTTTCACCTGTACTATCTCATCTGATCCTGGCAACCACCCTCAGAGCAAGGTATTATCTTCCACACTATCATTGACAGAGTCAGCCAGTAGAGAGACCTGGGCTGAAACACAGGTCTTCTCATACATTCATCCTATCTCCCAAAAGTAATGACAACTTACCAATGGTGGGCTTTAGCTATGACAGGAGACACATTACAAAGAATAAGACTCAAGTAGACACTGCTCTCCTGGAGCTTATGAATCATGAGGGAGGCAGACAATAAATCAATGGTCACAATACATAGTGATAAAATCTGTGATGGTGGCAGTGTGAGGTCATATGAGAAATGAAGGGGACCTAAATCAGATCTGGAAGACAGATGATCAGGGAAGTCTATTCTATAGAAAGAAGCCTCTAAGAAAGATGAAATAAAACCCAGAGCTGGGAAAGTACAGCCTGTCTGATGGGCTGAAAGGAGACCCTCGTGGCTGGAATATAGATGTAGGGCCCCCCGGCCATGATGAGGCTGGACATTTCAAAATCGGTATTGTTACTTTATACTATAGGGTTAATAAAAGAATACTACCAATTATTGTAAGTATTTAAGAGATTTATAGGAATACTAGTAAGTATATTAGATTGTATTAATGGATTGTAGTTCTCAAAGCAGATTTACTTAATTTCTAATTATAAGCTTATTGATAAAAATTCTAAAAGGACTGTTCTACTCAGATATTTTGGGGGCTCTGCAGAGATTAGCAGAGACTTAGTGGGTTCTTGATACATATTTGTGAGGTTGAATTATCAGAAATTATAACTGAGTGCCAGAAGTATAAGATGAAACATATCATGCACCCTAGGAGGGCCAGGTGAAGCTGAGAATTAGAACTGTAGGCAAGATTGGAGCATGTACCACATTTCTAGAATGCTGTCTCAATCAATCAAAAGGAAGTTAACCAAGAAAGCATCAGAACTCTAATTCCAGGAAGCAAGACTGCAGTTGTAAAAATTAAGAACAGACTAGTACACTTGGACCACACAGGAAGCCTGATGTTGAAACAGGAAGGCTTTCAGATCCTATGCCTCTTTATAGTGAAACTGCACGATCTCCAAAACACCTGGGTAAATCCTTTTGCGAGATCCCTTAGGATTCCAAGAGGAATCTGGCTTCTTCCAGTCAAGGGCTTGCACTTGCAATGCAGATCTTGTCTCTAAGCCACAAAATGTGCAAAGGCATTTTTGGCCATTTTCAGTCACATAGCCAGCCCAGAGAACTCTTCTGGGAAAAGTGCGTTCCTGGGAGCAAAATGGTCCCTTAATTGGGCAGCTGTGAGAATGCACTGGACTAGTGGGCCACTTTAACTAGGATCCCATCAAGGTTGCAAACTTGGAGTGAGCAAGCAGTGCCTTGTGGAAGGAGATAACTCTTCCTAAGACAGGGAAAGGACGGCATCAGTCAAGCCCATGTTATGAATCCTGTTCATTTACTTTACCTCATATTCTATCACCCCTTTCCATTGCTGAATAGTGCTCATTATGATGCTCCAGGTACATTCCAGGAAATTTTGTACCAAGCCTCTTCTATCGTCATCCTTGTAGCTCCTAGCCTGGGTGCAGATGTCACTGTCAATATTCATTTCATGCCATTCTAAAGGCTTACTTTAAACATTACTTCTGGAATTTATGAGTGAATTAACGTATTTCTTAGGTTTAGAAAGCCCAACTATTTGAACAAATACAATTTTGGATCTATAATTTCAGATCCTGAAGATTATTTTAATAAGTCAAAATAATAAATGTTTTCCAAAATTTTAATTCAACCTCGCACTCATGACTTGATAAAATCTTTCTCATTCACAGTCATGCAATATGTGCTTATATCTTCAAAGGAAGCAGGATAGTCCTAAAAAGGATAATAAGCTAAGGCAACTGCAGAGATATCGAAGGTTTGGTATCACCTTTTAATTCCCTCTGTATTGGCTTTCACACTGGGAAGGTTGTAAACAAACCATTATTCAAGTCGCTTAATATCATGAACCCAGATTGGTAAAAAACTGGTGAGTTGACTCGTCTATAACAACCTGTTGATTGACTTAATTGTTCCATTTTCCAATCCTGTTAAAACTCTTTTGGTGTCTATGTGAAGGTACTCAATGCATCTCCATTGGCAGATTACTATTCCTGGACATACGCTAATGTGACATGAAGAGCACCTTAGTCTAAATTCTCCAAGAGTGCTACATAATTTCATTCCTTAGACTTCCCCTATCTGATCATTCTAGTGCAGAAACAGCATGGAGTCAGATGGGTCAGATCTAAGCCCTGGCTCTGCCACTTTTCAGCAGATATTACTTCACCTCTAGGAGTTTCAGTTACTTCATCTATGAAGTAATAGTGATATCAAAGTACCTTGTAGAATACTGAGTGGATTAAATGAGATGTTTATGAATCCTCCAAAAACCTGTTTGGTACAAAATAGCGAGACAGTATATACTAATTTTTTCTGTCAATGGCTGGAATCTACAACCTAATATCTTCTCTTAATGCTTTCTCCACCTCCCTTGCCTTAAATAAAACAAACTCTCCCCAGAGCCATCACTCAAGTGCTTATTCTTCCTTGTTTCCATCTGGTCAGGTAAGAAGAGGCTATTTTTTTAAGAAGAGGCCATTTTCCCACCTGCTTACTAGCTCTTCCAGACCTTATTCTTCTACCCTCCCTTGAAGACCTTTCTTTCCATAACTTCTTCCTCTTCCCCTCTGTTGATTTATTTCCTTCACCTGTGGTCATATTCAAACATTTCTTATCTTAAAAAAATAGCTAAATAAATAAAAAGTGTTACCCTTGACTCTGTGCCCTTAATTACCATAACAATCCCTTCCTTGACGTAAAAGATAAGCATATTCCTCTTCCAGATCCTGTGCTAAGAGCTGAAAGTGAAATGAGTAAGTCAGAATTCTTGCCCTGAATTTGTTCATGGTCCTGGAAGTAATGTATCTCTATTATCATATTTAGTACATTGTATTTCCATTCTGTTTCCTCACTTGTAAACAGGAGATAATAAAATTGAGGTTTTGCTCATGCAAATCTGATATGGATCTGGTAGCCTTCCACAGATTGCATGCCTGGGGAAAAGAAAGCTTCAGGTCCTATGGGATGTTCTGAAGGACCTGGTCTGCCACTCACTTACATCACTTATGCCCACATCCAACAGACAGAACTAAGTCACAAGTCCCCAACCTAATGGAAAGTACAAGGAAGCCTGAAAATGCAGTTTTTATGTGTTCCCTGGAAGAGAAAACTGTGGTAAACATACACCGTTATCTCTGCTTAACATTAATATCGTCTTTTAAATTACTGTTTCTTTCAGGAGTATGTACTCTCTTAAGGGAAACGTACTCATCTTTACTAATTTTTTTTTTTTTTTTTTTGCTTCTCTACAGTACATGGCAAGCACTCAGTGAATGTTTGTTAAATGACTGACAGACTCATTGACTGAATGAATGAGTGACTTGAGAATGAATGAATGGTTGATTGTCTGAAGTCATTTGCTGATGGTTAAAACTAGAACACAATATCACAAATACTCCTATTGGGAGACAATTCCCCATGGGTCTTTCACGTTTCTATACATCTTACAAGTGAGTCACTGGCTACCCTTTTTTCTAGTCCATCTCAAGGATATTCACCTAACAATCAGCCTTATAAGATAGAGATAATGTCTCCCTCCAGAGCTCAGAGAAGTTTTGTTCACAGCCTTTTAAGACAGAGATGATGCTCTGAAACAAAGGGCAGGCATGACTACTCTTCAGTAAAATAAAGTAATGCCTAACTCCGGAGCAAAAGGGAAGCATGCTTACTGCCCTTTATAAAAGATTCAGGTGCTTAAGTGCCCAAAGCTCAGAATTCCTCTCCTATAATGCAACCCATTGTATGTGCAGGTGTCATTTGGCCCTATTCACATCACAATATGGGAATAGGGCCTCAGGAAAGCACCAAAATGCAGATACTCTGGCTACTGCTATTGCTGTGAGTAATAAATAGGCCTTCATCTTTGACCCCAGGAGTCTCATTTCTTCTGCCAGCATCCATGAAACTGTCAGACTAACTTGTTAGCTTACTGTAAGCAAAGGAAAATCTCAGACCCTTCACAGTTCTAGACAACTCCTTCCACTAGAAATTTGCATTGTTTTGTTTTATGTCCATTTTGCTTTTAGCTTGCCTTGTTTTGCATGACTTTTGTACATAAAGTTAAAAATCCAGCTCCTCCCCCCAAATGTTTTGCATATCTTTGCTTCCTTTGTCCTTGTTTTGCAGATAAATGTAAAAGCAGTTTCCTGCGTTTATTTACCAAAAAATATCCATTTTGTTACAAATGTAAAAAAAATTGTCATGCTGCAGACAATTATATATTTTTGAGGTCCAACAGAACTGTTGATGTCATTACTCCCCCTTGCTAAAGTTACAAAAGTTCCTGTTCACAAAAGGCATTAGCAGACATTGTGATTAGAATGATCTAACACACAGAGGGTCTGTTAACGCATGGGATGTTCCAAGCAGTTTGGAGTGTTTCAGCATGCCTTTCCGCCTCCCCTTTGCTCTCGTGAACACAGTCTTTGCTAGAGTGCAGGTGTGTTCCTGAGATGCTTGTCCTTGAAGGGAGCAAGCACTGTGCCAGAACCCAGCAGAAGCATTTTTCCAATTTCCCACAGGAAAAAGCGAATGGAATGGTAAATTGTTTGTGAAGCCAGATGAAAGCAATGCATTAATGCATGGATTTGTACCATTCTTTGTTCTCTTAGACGCCCACTAGTTTGTCTTGCTGCAAATGGCTCACTGGAGCCAAAAGAGAATGAATACAAATTTCTTAAGAATCAGATGAGTTTTCCATTGGCTGACATTGATGAATTCTCAGTCTCTAAAGAGTTCTTCACACTCAGTTCTTCAACATTGATTCTCTCAGAATCTTACAGAGTAAAATCTTTCTCTGTGGTCTTAATAAGAGTGGAAAGATTCAAGCTACTATCTGAGAGAGTGGAAGAGGGATGATGTTGTCCTCTCTAAACCACTGGTGAGCAAGACTAGAAGCACCGTGATTTACACTTCAGTAATTTGTTTGTAATAGAAAAACAATTTCCCTTTGATTAATGGAAGATTCTTAATGGATTCAGCTATTTATTAATTTCCAGCAAGGACAATGTTGTTTTCCTGAAAGAAATTAAATCAAAGCAGCCGTAAAAGCTAGGATTTGGGGAGTTCTAGAAAAAATTTTTCTCTTTTAATTTAAAATAAGAATTACACATCTATAATGTCCCGAAAGAGTCTCAGAAAGAAACAACTGCTGTAAGTCCCCTACATACGAATGAGTTCCATGCCGAGAGTGCGTTCGTAAATCCAATTTGTTCATAAATCCAACAAAGTTAGCCTAGGTACCCAACTAACACAATCGGCTATATAGCACTGTACTGTAATAGGTTTATAATATGTTTCACACAAATAATACATAAAAAAACAAACACAGAAAACATGTTTAATCTTACAGCACAGCACCTTGAAAAGCAGAGTAGTACAATACAACAGCTGGCATACAGGGGCTGGCATCGAGTGAACAGACCAGAAGAGTTACTGACTGGAGGAGGGAGAGGAGGTGGGAGGTAGTAGAGCTGAAGGATCGTCAGCAATGGGAGATGGAGGGCAAGCTGCCATTTCACTCACGCCTGGTTCTGGTTCCTTAATGGAATCAATTCTATCTACCCACTTGAAAAAATGATCCAGTGACATCTGGGTCATAGCTCTTTTTTCTTGTCATAGATGACACGATAGCACTGGATTGCATTCTGAACGGCTGCTGCCACCTTCATGTAAAGTTTAACGTTCGGGTCCTGTGACTCAAAAACTAACAGTGCCTCCTCAAATAAAGAAAATCCCCTTGCTATTTCCTGCGATGTGATCTCTTCGGTTCCTCAGTTACTTCTTCTTCCTCTTGTCTCTCTTTGTCCTTTCTCTGGGCCTCCGATTCCATCAGGTCTTCATTAGTAAGCTCCTCCTTGTGCTGCACGGCAAGTTTCATCGTTATCGCTTGACTCTTCTTAGCAGTACCATCTACATCACTGCTGATTTTACGCTTGCTTCTAAACATCCTGGGCTTGAAATAAAGATACTTTACTACTGTACTCTGTACAGGACTGTACAGTAAAGTACACATAAGCACAACCACTTGTAGAGGATGCACGCACATGACCGTGCACGCCAGACATGTGAACTAACTTATGTAATTGGACATGCGAATGCACGTTTGCATCTTTGAAAGTCCTCAACTTGAAGGTTCGTACGTAGGGGACTTACTACAGTTTAATTTTTCATGGATTAGGTTTCTTAACACGGTATAAAAAATCATGTTTCTATCAACAGCTTTTGATGCTCAAGGCACCATAAGACGAAAAAGAAGTTTATAAAACACAAATAATAAGGGATTTATCTTATAGGGCTTTATCTCTGAATTTACACTTTTAAAACTGATGAAAAGTAACAGATATCCAGTACATATAAGCATATTGATTGTCCACAGCACGAACCCATCACAAGCTGTACTACTGTCTCCGTCAGGTTCTTGCTCTGTGGTTTGGCCCAGGCTACCAGCAAGTCTGTCTAGTTCCTTACTTAGTGCTAGAAGACAATCATATTTTTATGTTACTCAAGCGTGAGACTCAGTAAATAATTGTAAAATTGTGTTAAGATGTCTAAGCAAAATTCTTCCACTGCTTCTGGCACAGTGCTTTGTCCCCTTCAAGGATGACCACCTAGGGAACACACCTGCACTCTAGCAAAGATTGTGTTCACCAGAACAAAGGGGAGGTAGAAAGATATTCTGAAACATTCCAAACTGCTTGGAATATGCCATGTATTAACAGATCCTCTTGTGTATCGGATCATTCTCATCACAATGTCTGCCAATGCCTTTTGCAAACAGGAACCTCATATAAAATCAAAACGAGATCAATGAACGGTCCTTTCCACTCTCCTGTTGTACAAATGCGCTCTTTGCGAACTGACTGGAAAAAGGGCGTTAGTATGTGGTGAGGGGTGGGTGGGGACGAGGAAAATGAGGTCTTCTCAGATGTTCTACTCAGGTCCAGAAGATACAGATGACTACTTACTGGTTGTTTTTTAGAGCTATCACTCAATACAAGTTATTTTGGGGTTTTCATTTATTTGCTTATATAACTAATACACATTTATTGTAGAATGACTAAAACACCTAGAAAAGCAAAAATACCTAGCACCCCCTGAAATCATTTGATTATCCTACCAACATAGATGGCTACAATTGTATGTTGGCATAATAAGAGTGTCCTAGTCAGTTTGGGCTGCTGTAACAGAATACATACCATAGACTGGGTAGGTAATAAACAACAGAAATTGATTTGTTACAGTTCTGGAGGTTGGAAGTCTAAGATTTGGATGCCAGTATAGTTGGGTTCTAGTGAGTGTCCTCTTCTAGGTTGCAGAAGGCCACTTCTCATCGTATATTTACATGACAGAAGGAGCAAGGGAGCTCTCTGGAGTTTCTTTGTAAGGGCACTAATCCCATTCAGGAAGGCTCCACCCTCATAAACTAATCACCTTCCAAAGCCCTCACCTCTTAGTACCATCACATTGGTCATTAGGCTTCAGTTATGAATTTTGGAGGTATACATTCAGTCCCTAGTAAAGAGTAATCAAGTCTTTAAGTGGTTACAGAGTATCTACAGCTGCATACTCTAGAAAATTCCAGGCCCCATCTACAAACACACCTTCCTACTTATACACGCCTCTGATTTTCCTTTCCCCTTTTCTTTGCTCAATCCCTCAGGAACAAAGGGGAGGGATGCCAAGGAAATATTGTCCTGATGACTATCTAGGGAGAGTCACTCTCACTGTCATTCTTACTGTAGCCCCACTGGCTCAGAAGTCTGCCCTTCACCATGGATCCAACCCGGAGATGAGAGGACCAGGCTCTTCCTATATGGTTAAGTGAATGGACATTCCCCTGTCACTTTTATAAATTCAAGATTTCCCTCTGCCCAGAGATTTGGTAGAATAGAAGCTCACCATATATGGATGAATGAAATTCAAGAATTTGCTTTCTGCCTAAAATTCCCTCCTATTAACTGTGGACAGACTGGTACATACCAAGTGATAAACCAACCACTGTGTCCCACAGCCAGTTTGGCTCAGAGCAGATGGTGGTGCCAGACATGAGAGATGAATAGGTTGAACTAACCTCCTCTGGCCTTTGAGTTATATTCAAGTGAAGCTTGTCTTCCCATCATAATTCTTATTCAATGCCAGGGGTATGGGCCTGATTCTAAAATATCAGCTCTGTGAGCCCCACCCTTGCTACCCTTTCAACACTCTCATTTCTCACTTCCTACTCCTTCAGGGGACTTTTTTTTTCAGTTTGAATAACTGAATCAGGAATTTCTGTCTAGCATGCAAAGCCAAGAAATCAATTTGGTTTAGGACAAGCTGAGCTAGAGTCTGCACCACTTTTCACTGCCACACTGTGGCTCTGCATTTTCCATCAAACCACACACGACAATGGATTTACCTGTTTTAAAAAATGCTTCCTGGCCAGGCAGCCAAACTTTCAGTGTCACTGACCTCTGACCAAAGACCTGCACCCCTTTCCTCTTTGCTTCTGTCTTCTTGGTTTCCTCTTCAGTCCCAGAAAACCTCTCTAGTGAAGGTGACTTGTTTTGATTTTATCCGTACAAAGCGGCAGTAGCAAAGGTAATGCCTTGTCCTTCCCCACCTCATCATAAGCTTTTCCTTGGAGCAGTTCCTGTTATATTGGCAAAGTTACTATACCAGGAAGTCGGAGTCCTGGACTGAGCCATCTGTCACTTTGGTGCCAGAGTCACTGCAGGAGCATTGCACTGTTTTCTTCTACTGACACTGATAGCAAGGTGGTTATCCTCTATGCTTGAGTATTATTTTAAGAAAAATGCATTACAACCTAAAAATCCTACTTATAGAACGTGGTCTCCTCTTTAGAAAAGGTGTGATCTGTTTTTTTTGATGCCTCCAATAACGTATGTATCCACCAACATGTCTATTCCTACAACGATAGGTCTGAATTAGTTACATTTGTACATCACGATCTTAAAAATGATCATTAAAACCAGTGGAATTCTCAGGCTGTTTAAATAGAGTTCCAAACTGTAGCTGTTTCACATAAATACTGAAACAGGTTTGGAAACAGACAAGCCCAGATTCAGATATTAGCTCTGCCACTTATTAGTTCTTAGACCTTGGGCAAGTTTCAGATTCAATTCCCACATCTGTAAAATGGAGACTAGGAAAACCACCATAGTGAACAAGCAGTAAGTCCTACTGTATCCCAAGAACTATGCTTAGTGTTTTATAGCCATTATATCATTTAATCCTCACAGCAAGCCTGTGACTCAGACAGTTATTATACCCATTTTACAAAGGTGAACACTGAGGCTTTGGGTGTCCTCATTGTGTTGATGTGGGGATGAGCTGAGGGGAACCATGTGAAGGGCTTCACACACTGGCAAGTTATTGCTGCTGTTGCTGTTGTCATCATCGTTATTGATCCCCTTCTCAAAGATGTCCTTTAAATACTTTAGTCCAACTGTATACTCACTTCTTGGAACACACCTTTGTTGTTTGTCAAAGTCTTTTCCTTCCTCTCTCACAGCCAACACTCTATAAGATTTTTTCATTTCCCTTTCTTTCTACTTTCCTTAACTTGTTGGAAGTGAGATGATCAAGGTCTGTGGAGCAAAAATTGTAACTTGTATTCTTCAGTTTCTTAAAGTAAAAGGCACCTTCTCTATTAATTGAACATATGGTGAATAAACACTTAAGCTGATGTGTTTTATGTTTTTAGATTTATGGATCCACCAGATAAGCCTCCACTTAGGCAACCGTTGGAGTCCCCTTGAGTTTTATTATTTATTTTCTGATTACCAAAATTATACAAAATTCAAACATTACAGAAGTAATTAATTTTAAAAAGGAAAGTCCTCCTCACCAAAAATCCACCTTCAGAGATGACCACTGTTAAAAGAATGTAACATATTGTATCCCTCCATCTTTTTTTTCTTTTATTTACTCACAAATATACAGGTATAAATGTACCTCATTGTTTTCAACAACTGTTTAGTATTCTGTTTTGTGAATATACCTAATGATTCATGTAATTCTCATAATTTGCCTCTTAGGAAGTCAAGCATCTCTGGAGTACGCGCGCGCACACACACACACACACACACAGATGAAATATCCCCTATAAACCTGTTTCTGCTGCTGGGGAAGTCTATTGTTATTTGTTATGAAAATACCGTATCTCTGGTTGTGTTCTATTCCAATGCAGGTACCCTGAGTACTCAGGTACCCTGAGTCAATAATTCATTAAATGATTAACACTTAGAGCTTGGCGCCTGGATAAATTGAGAGGAAGAGGACAGAAAATAAAAATGGAAGGTACAAAAGAAAAACCTTTGCCATTACAGTTGTTTTCTGAGTGGTTGTTTTCACTGGGCCCATACAGTTGCCTGGGGTCAGGGTGCAAGAGAATGACTACTAAGAGGCATAAGGCAACTTTTTGGGGTGATTGGAAGGGTGGTTATATGTGTAGTTACACGGTTGTCAAAACTTATATAACAGTATAAAATGAATGCAGTTTCTTGTATGTAAATTACACCTCAATAAAGTTCTGTTTAATGGTATGTGTTGTCTATTATTTTCTCAGGGGCTGCTTTATAACTTTTTTTACACAGATTTTTAAAATAACTTTAAATGTTTACTGATGACTTTTCTCCTAATCTGTAAATCTCTTTGCTGTTTCTATATAGCTCTCCACAATCAAATTTACATATAAAAATTATCTCTCTAACTGGTCACCTAATGATCAGTAGCTCTAATCCTTAGAATGTGTACTTAGGACTAACCTTCTCTCCCCACATCAGTCATAGGCATTAATATACTTATTATCTTTGCCAGTTAGGCAACATATACTATTTAAAAGAAGTGTGCAGTTTTCCCAGCACCACTTATAGAAAAGTTTCTGAAGAACCTAGGGGCAGGACAGGAATAGAGATGCAGATGTAAAGAATGGACTTGAGGACACAGGGAGGGGGAAGGGTAAGCTGGGACAAAGTGAGAGAGTGGCATGGACATATATTCACTACCAAATGTAAAACAGCTAGTGGGAAGCGGCCGCATGGCACAGGGAGATCAGCTCGGTGCTTTGTGACCACCTAGAGGGATGGGATAGGGAGGGTGGGAGGGAGATACAAGAGGGAGGAGATATGGGGATATATGTATATGTATAGCTGATTCACTTTGTTATACAGCAGAAACTAACACACCATTGTAAAGCAATTATACTCCAATAAAGATGTTAAAAAAATAAAATAAGTGTACATTTCTCTATTTGGTAGAGAAGTTGAATGTGTTTTTTCCTAAGCTTTCTGAATATTGAATCTGAACTTGGTGACCAGTCCCCCTGTAACTTTAATTGAGATTAACTTAAATTTATCAATTTATTCAGGAAGAATTGTCAACTTTTCAGTTTTAACATATTTAGGTTTCCTATCTAGGAAAATGGTCTCTCCTCTCAAGCTTTGTTTTATGTGACTCAGGACTTTTTCATTAGCTTTCTTGAGTATTTTCTTAAGTATTTCTTATTGATATTGTACTTGAGTTTTCTTTTTTTATACTTCTGAGTTGGTTTTCGCTGATAAGGAGAAAACTGTTGTTTTTATGATAGTATGTTTACTTTGTAATTATTGATTTTTTTCCATATCCTAGTTTTCAGTCACAATATCTGCAAATAATAATATACTTTTCATTTCCACCTCCAATATTTACAATTCTTATGCATTTTACTTGCTTATAACATTAGCTAGCATTTCCAAAATAATATTAAATAAAAGTCGTAATATCCTTGTCTCTGATTATACTGACAATCAATGCCTACTGTGTTTATCACTAAATAAATGTTGGCTATTGGTTTGGAGAATAGTTTCCTTACCAAAACAGCCAAATGGTTTACAAAGCCACTTTACCAGGAATTGATGTTTTAGAAATATCGTCAGCACTGAGACAAATAAAATAGCCCCCATGCTTAAACTGCTCCAGAGCCTTCTCATTATACTTGGAAGAAAATCCTAAATTCCTTACTATAGTCTGTAAGACCTGAAGTGTTCTTGTCATCGTCAAGCCCTTCAACCTTATCTCTCCCTCTGGCTCTGACTCATTAACTCTAGCCTTATTGTCTTTCTGTTCATAGAACATGCCAAGGTTGTTCTTAACTCAGGACCTTTGCACCTACTATTCTCTCTGCCTAAAGCAAATTACTTCCAGATTATTTCATACCTGAATGTTTCTTTTCATTTAGATTGTTTCTCAAATATCCTCTCCTTAGAAACATCCAGTATAAAGAAATTATCCAAAGCCTGGTCCCTATCTAACATATCTAGTTTTATTTAATTTACACTTGACACAATCTAATATTATCTTGTTTATTGAATACATGCATTATTTTTCTGTCCCAACAGCCTCCCAACTCATCCCAACTAGAATATAAGCTCCATGAGAATAGTCTAGTCCAGGGTTTGGCAAAAGTTTTGGAGAAAGGGCCAGACAGTAAATTTTGTATGCAGTATTATGGGCCCTATGGTGTGTATTGCAACTACTTACTCTGCCCTTATAGCATAAAAGAAACTATAGACAGCACATAAATGAATGGTCATGGCTGTGCTCAAATAAAACTTTATTTAACAAACAGGTGGTGTACAAATTTGTCCCATGTACCCATTTGGCCAACTCCTGTCTTGTCACTCTTGCTCTTTGCTTCATCCTCAATGCCTAGAAAAGTATCTGGCTCATAGCAGGTAATCAATAATATTTATGGGAAGCATGAATGGTTATCAAAAATTTATATTTTTATACAATTACTTAGTCTTGTAGAATCTGGTGTGTTTATCATTTTTATTTTTAACTAATTTTATTTTTAAAAATATAATTTTAATATTTTTCACTTAAAAATCTTTTATTCTGAAAATACATACTTTATATTTAATTTCAATCTGAGCTTTTTTAAATTCAAGTAGAGTTGATTTACAATATTATATTAGTTTCAGGTGTACAACATAATGATTTAATATTTTTATAGATTATACTCCAAAGTTTATTATAAAATATTGGCTATATTCCCTTTGCTGTGCAACATACCCGTGTAGCTTATTTATTTTATACATAGTAGTTTGTACCTTGTAATCCCCTACCTCTATTGGGAGCCCCCATAGGCCTGATGCAGCATCTGAGTAGGGAGAGGACAGCCATTGATGGTGCTCGAAGAGGCAGCAGATTGGGAGCAGTCCAGAACTATGACTGGAGCCAGCACCACACCAGTCTGCACCCCAACCCACGCTGAGCACCTACTCCAGCCCATCTTGCTCCAGCACTGCTCCCCTCTAGAGCGAGGGTCCTGGTGCTGGGAGTGAGGAGAGCACACATAGCCAACTCAGACCTGACCCTCAGGCTTATGCCACAGCAAGTTGGGGACTGACTCTGCCCCCGTTAGGTTGGCTGCTGGTCATTGAACAGAAGAGAAGCCCTGGCTCACACCTGGCTCTGCCCTAGCCCCTCCATCTCCAGCCCCGCCTCATACCAAGGTGATAGCTGCCAGCACACCCTGGGGAAAGATGTAACTTGTGCTCACTTCAGATACAGTTCTCCCACCAAAGCCACTGGGCAGACTGTATAGGGATGCTCCCACACAAGGACACCTCTTCAAGACCGGGATGGGTAACTGTTTCATCTAATTTCATTGAGACAGAGAAAGTTAAGTAAAATGAGAAGGCAGAGGAATTTGTTTCAAAGGAAAGAACAAGGAAAATCAACCTGAAAAAACAACTAATGAAACAGAGGTAAATAATTTATCAAATAAACAGTTCAATCAAGGCTTTAAAAAAATAATGCTACTATGCAATGAAATTTTGATAAAA
The DNA here is from genome assembly GCF_003031525.2 of Neophocaena asiaeorientalis asiaeorientalis. Taxonomy (NCBI): domain Eukaryota; kingdom Metazoa; phylum Chordata; class Mammalia; order Artiodactyla; family Phocoenidae; genus Neophocaena; species Neophocaena asiaeorientalis. The sequence goes on along the minus strand of NW_020173731.1, from coordinate 2,252,087 downwards.
GCATTGTTTTTTTTTGTTTTTTTTTTTTGCATTACGCGGGCCTCTCAGTTGTGGCCTCTCCCATTGCGGAGCACAGGCTCTGGATGTGCAGGATCAGCGGCCATGGCCCACGGGCCCAGCCGCTCCGCGGCACGTGGGATCCTCCCGGACCGGGGCACGAACCCGCGTCCCCTGCATCGGCAGACGGACTCGCAACCACTGCGCCACCAGGGAAGCCCAAAAGCATTGTTTTAAAAGTGTTTAAGTGTCTATCAGTGTTTAGCTGTACAGAATTGTGCAAAATCACTGATGGAGTATTTTTGAAAGAAGAAAATAATAATTATTGTCAACTATAATAATTACAGCTTAAAATAGTTTATTGTGTTACACCCTCTACTAAGCAATTAACAAATCTATCATTTTATTATAATTTGTTAAAAGTTCCTAAGAAATAAAAATTAAACTCAATAAATGTATCCCAGTGCAGATTTCATATTTTTCAAGTAGGATGTCTTCTTTCAAGTATTACTCTCATAAATGTAGTTGAAAAGATCTCTACTCTCATAATTATTGAAGAACAAAAAATAAAACATAAATCAATATGAAAGTTAGCTGTCCTATTGCTACTATTTTGTAAAGATTAAATTTACTGAAATCAGCTAAGTGGTCATTTGACTGTATACAGATAGACACTGAGTATGCAGTTTGTAGATTATCCCGGTCCATTACTCCCTCCTTTTCTTCCTTTCTTTCTTCCTTCCCTCTCTCCTTCCTCCTTACCTCTCTTTCTCCCTCCTTCTTTCTGTCTGTCTCTCTCTCCTCCCCATCCATCTCTCTTATTTAGTTGCTGGAACTGATCAGAAGATATAAATCATGTGAAGATAATATCAGACATTTGTCAATACTTTGGTAGTCCTGACAAGACAGTTGGCAGGCAAAAGACCTAATAAAACCTTAAATAATATTTTATTTGTGTATATTCCCTTTATTTAATGTGCATTTCAATTATCTAAGCTGACTATATTCACAGTGAATGAATAAATGAGCTGGTATCTATTGCCAGAAGACAAGAAAAGTATGTAGTAGTGTAACAAACAAGTTTGAAAACAGTATATTTTGTTTAAAACAATTTTGCTTTACATTTTAATCCTGAAATTTATCAAGACAAAAAATACTGTTAGTAGACAAAGCTAACCTGGTCAACCTTCTTAATGTGACAAAGAAACAAGGGGTATGAGTCACATTATCTAGACCAGTTACTAAGGAAAATTTTTTTTAATTGTATGTTTTTTAAAATTTATTTATTTTATTTTTGGCTGCGTTGGGACTTCATGCTGTGTGCAGCTTTTCTCTAGTTGTGGCAAGTGGGGGCTACTCTTTGTTGCAGTGCATGGGCTTCTCATTGTGGTGACTTCTTTTTTTGCAGGGCACGGGCTCTAGGCACGCAGTCTCAGTAGTTGTAGCACACAGGCTCAGTAGTTGTGGCTCACAGGCTCTAGAGCGCAGGCTTAGTAGTTGTGGCTCATAGGCTTAGTTGCTCCGCAGCATGTGAGATCTTCCCAGACCAGGGTTCGAACCTGTGTCCCCTGCACTGACAGGTGGATTCTTAACCACTATGCCACTAGGGAAGCCCCAAAATTGTATGTTTAAAGTAATTAACTTAAGGACATGTTACAGTTTATTATACAGTATTCATATAAGTTTCACAAATTTTTACCTCTAAAATAATTCTTATACATTTATATATGACCAGCAATCCTAGTCCTAGTTACTTACTCAAGAAAAATGAAAACTTCTGCTTTCATACAAAAATGTGCATGGAAATACCCTGGTGGTCCAGTGGTTAGGACTCTGTCCTTCCACTGCTGGGGGCCCTGGTCAGGGAACTAAGATCCAGCAAGCCACATGGCATGGCCAAAAAAATAAATAAATAAAAATTTAATAATTAATTAATGAAATAAAATAAAATTTTAAATAAATAAATTTATTTTATTTATTTAAAATAAAAAAGAACTGAGAAAGGCCTATTCAACAAAAACTTTAAAAAAATGTGTATATAAATGTTTACAGTGGCTTTATTCAGAATCACAAAAAAACTAGAAACAACTGAAATGTTTTTCAACTGGTGAATGATGAATGGATAAACAACTGAGTTATATCCACAAAACAGGATACTGCTTAGCAATTAAAATGAGGAAATTGCTAATATACTCGACAACATAAATAAACTGCAGATGCATTCTTTTAAGTGAAAAAAGCCAGATTCAAAAGGTTAGATATTGTATGATACCATTTATGTGACAAAAATATAGGGACATACATTTAATGTAATCCCAATCAAAATTCTAGCACGTTATTTTGTGGATATCAACAAACTGATTCTAAAGCTTGTATGGAGAGGCAAAAAACCCAGAATAGACGACACATGCCAATGGAAAGAAGAACAAAGTTAGAGAACTGATACTATCAGACTTCAAGACTTATTATAATTCTACAGTAATCAAGACAGTATGGTGTTGGTGATAGAACAGAAAAATAAATCAATGGAACAGAATATAGAGCCCAGAAACAGACCCACATAAATATAGAAAACTGATCTTTGATGAAGGAGCAAAGGCAATAAAATGGAGCAAAGATAGTCTCTTTAACAAATGGTTTTGGAACAAGTAGACAGCCACGTGCAAAAATATGAATATAGACACAGAACTTACACCCTTTATAAAAATTCACTCAAAATGAATCACAGACCTAAATGTAAAATGCTGAGCTGTAAAACTCCTAGATGATAACATAGAAGAAAACTTAAATGACTTTGGATATGACCTTTAGGTGAACACCAAAGACACAATCCATGAAACAAATAATTGATAAGCTAGACTTCACTGAAATTAAAAACTTCTGCTCCACAAAAGACAATGTCAAGAGAATGATAGTTAAGACAAGCCACAATGGTAGAAAATATATGCAAAAGACACATAAGATAAAGGACTGTGATTCAAAATATACAAAGAACTCTTAAAACTCAACAGTAAGAGAACAAATACTTAATTGAAAAATTAGCTAAAGACCTTAACAGACACCTCACCAAAGAAGATATATAAATGGCAAATAAGCATATGAAAGATGCTCTACATCATATGTCACCAAGCAAATGCAAATTGAAACAACAATAAAATACCACTATATACCTATTAGAATGGCCAAAATCCAGAACACTGACAACACCATATGCTGGCAAAGATGTGGAGTAACAGGAACCCTCATTCATTGCTAGTGGGAATGCAAAGTGGAACAGTTGCTTTGGAAGACAGTCAGGCAATTTCCCACAAAACTAAGCATATTCTTAACCATTTGATTTAGCAATTCCTCTCCTTAGTAATTATCCAAAGAAGTTGCAAACTTATGTCCACAGAGAAACACAAATATGTGTGTGTGTGTGTGTGTGTGTGTGTGAACAGAAAACAGATGACTAGTTCTCAGGAGTTAGGATTGGGGAGATGATAATTACAAGAAGCAGAAGGAAATTTGAGGGTATGATGGAATTTTTTGATATCTTGATTGTGCTGGTGATTAAATGACTATATGCTTCTGTCAGACTCAGGGAACCATCACTAAAAAGGACTGACATATATACACTAATATGTATAAAATAGATAACTAATAAGAACCTGCTGCATAAAAAATTAAATTAAATTTTAAAAAGAGGGAATTCTGCATGTAAATTATACTCAATGAAACTGACTGAAAATAGAAATAATTAAGGTAATTTAAGTATGACAGATTTTTCATATATTATTTATAACTTTGAGAATTTTATTTTGATCATAAAACAAGAATCAAGAGAATATCAGGAGCTTACATTTGTTTAATCTTTGGTTTTAACTAATAAATGTCTGCAATTTCTAGACTGTGTAGCAACCAGTATAAAATATATTTTCTCTACCAATATAATGGCATAGAACTCAGAATATGGTCTATTTAGCTGAGTTCCGAGGAGTAAAATGAAAAAGTATTTCAAATGTCAATGAATGCTCATGTTCCCCTTTGTGTATCTGCATAACACTGCCCTCAGGTGTGCATGAGTTTCCTCAGTACTTCTGGTCCTGCATACAACTGACAGCAATTCTCCTCAGTAAAAACTTCCCCAGAGACAGTTTAGTGGAAAGAAAAGCCGAGGAAACTATTTTTAGCAGTGCAGGTTGATGATGCTTTTCCAATATCAAGCATTTTGGGAATTAATAATTCTAACCACAATTGTATACTTTGGCAAATATATATATAAGTATTATTATTATTATCACAGCCACTTGATATAATCACTTTGATTTACAGTTTTATCTTCCTATAGTTAAAATTGCTGCTTTTACGGGATTCGTCTCTTAAGTCATAGAGATTCAATATAAGACCAATTTAACACTGACTTATAATTTCACACTATCAAATGACTTTGGCGTCTAAACGTTGTGGAGCCATAGTACTTCCATGACATTTCTTTAGTCTTCTTTTTATTACTACTGGGTAGTCCTATTTCTGTTGCACTGAGAAAAGATGAAGTGCATTGATATCACATGTGGAATGCTTTAATTAAGCATATATTGGCTGTATTTTGAATTTCTTCTGATAACTCCAGGGAAAAGGGTTTTTGAATAAAATCATTGTGTGTTCAGAAAAATACAAAAAGCTGTGATTTTGAGATAATGTTTTAATTCAGTAAATATATTTGTCTTCATTAGCACATTTAAATTGTAATGTCTGACCAGTTGTCAGGTTTTTTTTTAAGGAACACCAAAGCCAACTATGTCTTAAATACATGACACCAAAGCCAACTTCATAAATGAGATGAACTAAGTATCTCTTAAATATAGAACCAATGCTTACAGATTGATGGGGCATATGACAGCAGAAAAAATGCCACATGGCTCATAGTAAGCAACCAGAGGACAAATGAGTTTACCAATTCATCAGACAAGAACTAGGTCAGTAGCCACTGATATTAATAGTAGCACAGGCCTGCCTTAGACTGAAAATATGCACAATGCTGTACCACATGAGTCCCTAAGCAGGTGTCTAAAAATGTAAAATATTGACCCTAAATCATGTTCAACAAGGGGTTTCAGTATAAATAGTAGTTTACCAAAGATCGTTTTAGCCCTCAGTTTTGCAGCATATTCACAGCTTTGCATGTTGATCTGCAATGGCTCCTAGAAATCCAGATTTTTGCTATCATAAACTGCTCTTGTGAACTGCTAAGAGTTGAAAGAAAGTTGCAAAGACAGTCATATGTTTATAATCTTAGTCCTATTTTATGTTTCCAGTCTCATACTGTGTGAGATAATAATTTAGGTCAATTTTTGTTAGCTGTTTCAATTTACCCACTAAGAGTTTATTTATGATGACAGTGAAGAAATGAAAACCCATTTTAGGGGTGTTTCATGTATCTCATTTTTTATGGTCACTCAGTAAAAAAAATTCTGAATCAGGAGATTCAGGATGCATGTTATAATGACAAAAAAAGTGACAAAAATAACTAGAAATAACCATTGGATTGACTGAAAAGGAAGTAAAGATTTAAAAAAAAATTTAGTAACATATTGGTTAATAAATATCAATATTTTAGAATCTACTGATTGAGACCTTTTTTTCTTTAAGCTACATCATAAATGTAGCTGATGGTGGTGTATCTTTTATTAAACAATAAAAAAAAGCTAAAAAGGATCATGGTGGGGTTATCTTGGAGGGCAATAAAGAATTGTTGATTTGTGTAAAAGGTAGCATGATTTACACTCTGACAAACTTAAAATAAAACAGCTTTTCCAAACTTTATCTAAGGTCAGGTTTTCAGGGTTAGAATTATGTGGTATACTATGATTTCCCAGCAAGGCCTAGCAGTTTATTCAAAACACAACACAGAAAGCATGAGGAAGGACTGCAAACCTTTCCACTAGGCAAAGATTTAAATAGGAGCCAAGCCCACATCATGATGGGTGAGGCATATCTCTCTATGGTCTTGGCAACCTCCAGTTACAATCTGGGCAAAGAATGACCCCTTCAGTGTCCACCTAGAAGCCGTAGCATTTCCCTTCCAGAAGAGGACAAGCAATGGGGAACCTAAAATGGAGGTCAAAAGAGAAACTTATCCTGTGAACTTGGCTTAGGGCAAGGCTCCAACTTACGTCTTGGATGCAGGAGCACTGAAAATAAAATAGAAATGTTGCATTTCTAGGGATTTGGGCAGTTAGAAGGGAGATTGACAGTTATCTGCAAAGTGGAGAGTAACAAACGGTGCCAATGGTGAGCTCCAGGCCAGCCTCTCTGTGGCAGTTAGTTAACTGGTAAGATTCAATAGACAGCATTTATTCTGTACCAACACTCATCTCTGATTCTATCTGGTAGATCGTCAAGGACATAATGATATAATGAGAAGAGCAGAGACTTTGTAGGCAGAAAACTTGAGTTCAAATTCTGGGTCTTCTACCTACAGACTATGACCAAAACTGCTGGCTATTCACCAAAATACTATTTCTTTTTCCTGGACACCCAGTAAGGTTGCATTTCCCAGCTTCTCTCAGTTAGTCACATCACATATGACTGGGTTCTAGCTAATATAATGACAACAAAAATGATGCTGATGTGATTTTGACAAAAACAAAGATGCTTAAGTGTTGTCTTAGAAGGCAATTAGGCATTTGCCAGGTGGTCTATTGTAGGGCATGTGCTGTGCACATACTCAAAAAATAAAAATGGAAGAACCCTCATGGTTCTCCCAAACTCTATCTTCTCATTCAAGAACAAACTGAGTACATGCTGCTAGTCCCTCTTTTCACCATGGAAAGAAAAGAGAGAAGGTTTTTAATGTACTAATTCATAACCTACAGGAGAGATTTTTACCCATTTTTAACTCACTGAAAGCACTCCTTGTTTGACACATGGGACAGAGTTAAAGAAGACCAGAATTTCAAACTCTCAAAGGAGTTTATGACTGCTGAGGTAGAGCCAGGTTCCAGAGCTCTCTGGTGATTAATTTGGGTACTTCAACAGAAAGTACCCAGTTGAACCAAGCAGTTCAACTCTTCGTCACCATGCCCACTCATGGGCAGAGGAGTGAGCCGCAGAGGTGTCTTCCTCAAGCAGGAAGCAGGGATAGGAGTAGACGACTCAGAGAAGCAAGATAGTCTCCTCAGTATCTGGCAACATCCACCATATTCAAAAGATCACACAGCCGAGTGCAAAAGCCAATGCCAAAACTATAAAAAACTAGCCTAAGCAAATGATTACAAACCAAGTCAATGATGTGTATCTTAGGAAAACTAAAAATGAACTTCATTAACCAATAAAAGTATTTACAAACTACCAAAAGTAATCACACTTAACATTTGATGAAAATCAGAAATTTTTTTCTTTGCTATCACTTCTTAATTAAAACACTATAATAGAGCATTTTGCCAGAGCAATAAGACAATAAATGAAAAGTATCTTTCAAACTCTGTAAAATAGAAATTAACTAAAATATGCAAGACTTTGTTTAAGGAAACTATAAAATTATCCAGAATGGCAGAAATAATAATCTGAATAAATGAAGAAATTTATTATAATTCTCAAAAAAAAAAGTCTTAAACTTAGCATATTCTGAATCCAAATTCCAACAGGATTTGTAAAGGAATTTGACAGACTGATTCAAAATTTCATGTAGGAGGCTTTAACTATAAGAATATCAGAGACATTTTTGAAAAAGAAGAAAAAAGTGTATTATCAAAGCATATCTAAACAGCATACAGAAATTAAGCTGACTAGGATCAAAATAAGAGTAGCATATCAATCAATCAAAACAAAGAATCAAGAAACAGACTCAAAAAAAAAAAAAAAAGAAACAGACTCATTTATATGTGTAGATTTTGTAAAAAATAAAGTTGGTGTTTTAAACTGCTAAGGAAATGACACATTATTCAATAAATGGGGTTGGAACAGTTGAGTATTAATTTTTAAAAATGATAAAGTTAAGAGCCTACCTGAGTTCTAAATTAATTCAAGATATAAATCTAAGGCAAATTTTAAGATAATTATGAAAAATATAGCTATAAGCCTGGAATAAGTGATGTTGTCACTTAAAAACAAAATATTAAGGGAGTAATAAATTTGACTACATCAAAATTAAAGACTTATCTATGCTAAAAGTTTCCATAAAAAATTTTTTAAACCAAACAACAGAAAAGGGAAATACATTTGAAATTTCTATAACAAGCAAAAAGTTAGTATCTAGCATATAAAAATAACTCTTACACATTAATATTTTAAAGGTCCACAAAAATGAGGAAAGAATATAAATTGGCAATTCCAAAGGTGAAATCTAAGTAGCCAGTAAGCAAGAGAAGACATGCAGCCTCACTGGTCAGGGAGGAAATGGGAATTAAAGCAAGCATGGGATACCATTTTTTAAAAACAATCTAATGCAGGGAAAATGTTATATCAAAAGCTGCTGAGCCTAAAGGGGAAAAGGAACTCTCTGAAGTGGCTAGTAGTAAATTGGTGCAGCCACTTTGGAAAGCAATTTTGTGGCATTTGTTAGATTTCTGAAGCACATCTCCTGTGTCTTGTCACTTCCAGCCCTAGAGAACCACTCCAATAAGTGTGCAAAGAGGCAAGTGTGAGGTATTGTAGCATCAGTTAAAACTGCTTAATTAAAAAAAAGGGAAATAAGCATATTAATCAACAGAAGAATGATAATTATACCAACATATTATAGCCATTCTATCAACTTTTAGTATATTATGGACAAACGTTACTTGAACATAGAAATGTACAGTATATTATCATTTATGTCTTTTAAAAAATAATACTATGTATCATTTTTGTATAGAGACACTTATTTTATGCAGATATGTAGAAAGGCCTCATAGCATACAGGGTACTCATTGATAATAATGGTTACCTGGAGGGAAGGGCCTGGACATTAAATGTGATGGTGAAGTAAGACTCAGCTTTGTCATAATATTTGCATATTTTACAATGAGAATGCATTTATATATTCATTATTTGTTGTGTAATAAAATAAAACTTTAAAATATTTTGGCCTGTTTAGACTCAGCTGGAATGGGTTTCAGGAGGTATCTTTATCCAGCAGCTTAGATAGTGTGGCAGACAGAATAATGGTCCCCCAAAATGTGCATGTCCTAATCCTTGGAACATGTGAATATGTTACCTTACATTGAAATGGGGACTTTACAGATGTGTTAATTTAAGGATCTTGAATTGTGAGATTACCCTGGAATATCTGGGCGGGTACAATGTAGTCACAAGGGTCCTTATAAGAGGGAGGAAGGAGGGCCAATCAAAAGCCTATGTGACATAGCACAGGGAGATCAGCTCAGTGATTTGTGACCACCTAGAGGGGTGGGATAGGGAGGGAGGCTCAAGACGGAGGAGAAATGGGGATATATGTATATGTATAGCTGATTCACTTTGTTATACAGCAGAAACTAACACACCATTGTAAAGCAATTATACTCCAATAAAGATGTTTAAAAAATAAATCAATAAATAAAAACTCTCAAATTTATATACTTGGGAAAAAAAAGCCTATGTGACAATGGAATTAGAGAGAGAGATGGGATGCTACACTGGCTGCTGGCTTTGAAGATGGAGGAAGGGGCCACGAGCCAAGGAATGCAGGTGGCCTCTGGAAGCTGGAAAACGAAAGGAACCAGATTCTCCCCTAGCATGTCCAGGAGGAATGCAGCCCTGATGATCCATTTAGATCTTCTAACTTCCAGAATTGTAATATAATAAATTTGTCTTTGTATAAACCTCTGAGTTTGTGGCAATTTGTTACAACAGCAATAGGAAACCAACACAACTAGTTACGATAATAATTTATGAGTCAGTAAATAAATAACCAGACATCAAAAAAATAAGGGAGGCTGCCATAATTATTAAGTAGCTTCTACTCTACCTCATACAAAAAAAGGTGTTAATTTCAGGTGTTTAATAAAAGTTCCCAAATACAGAGATAGTATATCAAAATACAGATAAAAGAGGGAATATAAATTATTAACATCAGCAACTATTTTCATTAAAAATGCTGTATATCACTTTTTTATTCCTGTCAATGTTTATTCCTGTGATGTTACCTTGCTTCTGGTCAAGTTGCAAAGATATTTTTTAGTACTGTCTATGAATAAGTTCTCCTCAGTTCCAACAAATACATATCTTACTTACCAGCTTGTTCAACTTTTTATCAGATACTGGTTTTACCTGAGATACAAGGCAAAGATTTTGTAGTTCTTCCACAGGCAGAAACCAGACTTCCAGACAGGCTAGGAACACACAAGGCTACAGAATGCATCTATATGGCAGGGGGAAATTTTCTCAGCAAACTTTGCAGGTCACTGTCAGCTGCTTTATCTTCTTAAATAACAGCAGAAAATATAAGTATATATATATATATATTTTAAACATCTTTATTGGAGTATAATTGCTTTACAATGGTGTGTTAGTTTCTGCTTTACAACAAAATGAATCAGTTATACATATACATATGTTCCCATATCTCTTCCCTCTTGCGTCTCCCTCCCTCCCACCCTCCCTATCCCACCCCTCCAGGCAGTCACAAAGCACCGAGCTGATCTCCCTGTGCTATACGGCTGCTTCCAACTAGCTATCTTAGAGTAGCTTAAGGTTCACATCAAAATTGAGAGGAAGGTACAGAGATTTCCCGTACATTCCCTGTCTCCACACAGGCACAACCTCCCTCATTATCAGCATCCCCCATCACAAACTAGTGAATATAACAAAGAAGAAACAGACTCACAGATATAGAAAACAAATTAGTGGTTACCAGTGGGGAGAGGGAAGGGGGAGTCACAAGATAGGGATAGGGGATTAAGAGGTACAAACTAGTATGTATAAAATAAATAAGCTACAAGAATGTATTGTACAACACAGGGTATACAGCCAGTATTTTGTAGTAACTATAAATGGAATGTAAACTTTTAAAATTGTGAATCACTATGCTGTACACCTGTAACTTACGTATCAATAATATTGTACATCAACTACCCTTCAATTTTAAAAAATGAAAAAAAAAATCCCTCACCAGAGGAGTACATTTGTTACAACTGATAAACCTACGTTGACACGCCATTATCTCCCAAAGTCCACAGGTTACATTAGGGTTCACTCATGGTGTTGTATATTCTAAGGGTTTTGACAAATGTAGAATGCCATGTACCCATCATTATAGTATTATACATATAGTGTTTTCACTCCCTTAAAAATCCTCTAAGCTTTGCTTACTCATTCCTCCTTCCCCTCGAGTCCCTGGCAACCACTGATCTTTTTACTGTCTCCATAGTTTTGCCAAGTATAATTTATTTTAAAAAGATTAACAAAGAGTATTTTTAAAATCCTGTTTGATTTTCCTTATGTTAAAATCAGACTGATCAGACAAGATCGGGCGCGTTCAGGGTGGTATGGCCGTAGACAAAGAGGGAAGACATATGGGAACATTTGTATATGTATAACTGATTCACTTTGTTATAAAGCAGAAACTAACACACCACTGTAAAGCAATTATACCCCAATAAAGATGTTAAAAAAAAAATCAGACTGATCAAATTCACCAGTTGCATTTTTCCACTGACAGTATTTTTCCATATTGTTGTCTCCTGATTTATTTTTCATTGTCAAAAAGCACTTAAAATATCAATGACCCGCTCCAGAACAAGTTCATGGATGAAAGCCCTGATTGGCTACTAATGTATCTGGTTTATAGTCTGACTTTTTTTTTCTTCTTTAAAGCATTATCTCCAAGTCCAAGGGTTTCAAAAAGACTACTTTTTATAGAATACTTTGGAAAGTCTAGAGTGGGAGATGATATCTGGGGGAGAGGAGAGAAGAGGTTTAAGATAAACTTTTCCATTGATGGGATTAGTCTATTATCTTGAAATTGAAACATAAGACAAATTGCCCTCCTTTCCACTTCTGCTATTAATGTCATTTTTCAATTTATATTATTATGGTTCTTGAGAAAACTGTTCTGCTGCTAGTCTCTCAGGCAGAAATTGCACCAAGTCCAGAGAGAAAGGGGGCAGGTTATGAGAATGATAGAACACAGAGTGGCAGTCTCTGTAAACCAAACACTGAGGAAGGCTTTTTTTTTTAATTTGAACAGGTCATATATTATTTTATATTTTCAAGACAATTCAACTTAATCATTTATTGAGCTCCCTCAAGTAGATGTGGTTTTGTTCTCTTTCAATAGCTTCAGCGTAAGCAGATCAGGAAGACGGAATTTGAAATCAAGGGAATCGGATTTTGAATTACATCTCTGCCAGGTCCTAGCTGCTGCCCTAGGATAGGTTTCATACCATGGTTTAAGATTTTGTTTCCTCATCTGTTAAATGGCAATGGGAATAACTCCTTCACTTGGCTGTATCATGTGAGATAGAAGCCTCTTTGCACTATGTCGGCACATACTAAGGACTCAATACACAACAAATGTTATTATTCAATTTGTATTTTTGAAGTCACTATGATGATCAGGAAAATGTATTGCTGTGACTAATAAAATCCATCCACTCCTTTTAAGCCTATTTCTTCTTGCTTAAATCTCTGCAGTCCTATACTGAACACACAACATTACACCTACTTAATTATGCTAATTGGGCAAGCAGTAATTTAATCCATAAGACCAGTCAAATCCACTTATTGATGGAATTGACTGAAACAAACAGCTATGTTGGATTAGATAATAAACCTGAAGAAGATATCTTTTATGTATCACATTTCTCCAGTAATGGAATACTCCAACTGAATCTCTATCAAGACCACAGATTGATAAGCTAACATTAAATTCTGTTGCTTGAGCTACCCTCTGCTCACTGAGACATTTATCCTCAAAAAAGGGAATAAACCAAAAGAGGCAGTATGGTAAAAGGCTCCAGGTTAAAGTGTGGGTCTGTGAATAATTAGTCTCATTTATTCATTTAATCAATAAGTATATTTTGAACACCTACTAGTCAGGCATAATTCTAGCTGCTGGAAATAGAGCAGAGAATGAAACAAAGCCCTTTCCCTTACAACACACATTGGAGACAAGCTATAAACAGATAAATGTATAGGTCATATTCTAATATGTACTACTCTCAAAAGTCATGCAAGATAGGGTTGATAAGGGGTGCCAGCTTGGTAGTGGGAGTTGCGGGGGTCAGAGACAGCCTTTCTGAAAATATGCTAATTGAGCGGAAGTGCAAAGGAGGGTGCCATGCACGTATCTAGGGGTAAATGTTCCTGGCTAGGATTCTTGCACTAACCACAAACATTGTATTTAGTGGCTAAATGGCAGTGACTTGACCTCAACTAAAAATCTTCTAGAAAAAGTAAAACAGCATTCTGAATTTGTATAATTCATGACTTAAAAAATAATATTTCCATTTTTACAATTCAGTGACAGAACGAAGCCAGCAAGAATGGAATCTTAGAATGTGTATAATTTTCCAGTACTTCATGGTAAAAACAGTCTGCATGGGACAGTGCAAATAATCAACTGCAGAGTAATGCCCAATGAGCTGTTTTATTGTGGACTGGAGGCGATTCCAAACTGGAAAACAGGAAAATGCTTCACCATAGTATGTGGATAGACGGTAAAGTACAATGGTGACAGGGCACTTTGTGTCAACCTTAAGGGGTGACATTGTTCCATTGGAGAAAAATTTTCAGGCCAACCAAAAGACAAAAATCTTAAGTAGTCTCAGCAGCTTTAGACAGGAGCTGCAATTGTTCTTCAACAAGTGAACCTAACACACATTCAATGAGAAAAGGCACAGTTGCACAAACAGCAGCTTGTTCTAAAAAGACAATAATACAAAAATGCCCTTTCTCAATCCCCAAGCAAACACACAAGTTTATGCTATTGCATATGTCTTGGTCACACACTTGATAGGCATTCAATTCTCAATGCTATAAGATGCTGTGTGATATGAAACATTGTATTTAAGGTAGAAGAAACAGGTTAGCCTTAATCACCAGGCAGTTTTATGATAGGAAGTCTTGTGTTTGTTTTTTTTTTTTGACATCTTTATTGGAGTATTATTGCTTTACAATGGTGTGTTAGTTTCTGCTTTATAACAAAGTGAATCAGCTATACATATACATATATCCCCGTATCTCCTCCCTCTTGCATCTCCCTCCCACCCTCCCTATCCCACCCCTCTAGGTGGTCACAAAGCACTGAGCTGATCTCCTCTAGGTGGTCACAAAGCACTGAGCTGATCTCCCTGTGCTATGTGGCTGCTTCCCACTAGCTATCTATTTTACATTTGGTAGTGTATATATGTCCATGCCACTCTCTCACTTCGTCCCAGCTTCCTCCTCCACATGTCCTCTAGTCCATTTTGAGTCATAAAAACCCTGTCTTAATATTCTCTGCCATCATTTGGCTTGAGAAGACCTCGGTGTCAGTTTTGCCTCGGGCTTTGATCTCATATCTTTATGGGTTGTATTTTCAAAGTAATGCAGGTGGCTGCCAATCTATCTGACACATGCCGATCAAGAACTACACCTCAAGCAATCTGTTAATGCAAAATTTAATAATATGACTGCAAAACTTACATATGTTCATACTAGAGAAGGTTTGCTTGTCTGATTCTGTGTCTACTTTCCAGGACTAATCAAATGTCTTGCCACATCTCCTTAGTTTCTTCCTATTCAGTACCACAGACTCCTGGGCTTCTTGGGAATGTTGTCTGAATTCACTGACTAGAGGAGTCATGAAACACATGTCAGATGTTTCATGTTTACTGTGGATTATCAGTGGTTGAAGGTGGTGTCATATTGCATAAGGCAGAAGCTATGAGGCCATTTATACATGAAAATCACATGTTAAATTTAAAGAGCAGCACCCAGGATGAGCCAGGCCCTGTGCTAGGTAAAGAACAAAGTGAGAAAAAAAAAAAAAAAACTAATCATAGGTTGATTGTGTTGATTTAAACAGTTTACTAGATTCTAGCTTGTCAGTAATATTCTAAATGTAAGTTTAGATAATTGTATTTTTAAAAAACTAGATTGTATTATAGCTTAGAATATAATAAGGATACCGAATTGAAGATGAAGATCAACAGAATAAGGACCAAGCTAACATAGTGTGAAAGTGTCAATTACCAATTTCAGATTGTATCTCTCTATCAAATTTCACAGCCATATTACATTAAATGATGGAGAAAAGTTATCACTAAGGCAATCTGCAATCAAATGCAATTTACTGCAGACATAAACGTTGTGTTTGAAATTGCAGAGTTTCTATAAATTGTTCTAGCATTGCAAAGCCCTGAAATGGATGGGAAAATGGAGAAAGATGGGGGCCCAGGACATTTCATCAATTATTGACAACTTGCAGGACTTGAGAGAACCGAATAAATTAGTGCTTTTAAAACACTAAGATTTCCCTTAAAACTTAGAGAACCTGAGCTTCTGAAACAAACAAGATGGGGCATGTTTGAGTGATCAATTACGGGACACCTCAGATTGCTAAAGTCAAGATATCACTATGCCTGGGGAATTAATTGACAATTAAGGCTTGTCTGGTCAATCTATTTAAACATGGATTTTTTTTTAATTCATTGAGGATCTTGGTATCGTGAAAATTTTTAAATAAAGTCTAGTGTGGTTAAGTCCTACATGATGGAATCATAAGCAAATGTAGAACCTGAGAAAACAATTCTAAACCAGCATTTTGCTTTCTGGCAAAGAAGGAAAAGTGAATTTTAAAAATACAAATATATACACACATTGCACCATTCTTTATGTTTCTTTATTCCATCCATTGTCTTAAATCATCTTTTTAATTTAATTAATGCTAGCCCATATTAAAAGTGACTTCACAACCCTAGATTAGGGTCATACCAAATTAGTAGTGCTGAATCTACAGCATCTCAATTAATCCTCACAATAACCCTATAAGACATCACCATACCACTCCTGTCAGATGGGTTATTCAGTGAAACTATACTTGACTTCAACAGCATGATTACTAACAAGTGTGACAAGGCACGTTGGACTGAGCAGATGGGCTGTTGTATCCAGCAAGGAGCCCCTACTAGATCATGGCATAGCTCTTACTTTTACCGTTCAAAACTGGTGAGGATGGCATGTTTCAGCAGTTAATTATTTTCTTGGCTTCCTCTGGAAATGTATAATTTAAGCACTAATGTTCAAAACATTAAATTTAGACCAGGGAAAATCCAGCAATGGGAACAACAGAACCTAAGTTCAATGAGGGTAAGGATTCACTGATATTTTCCAAATGCCTAGGACAGTACCCAGTGCATACACAGTAGGTACACAATAAATATTTGTTCAATAAAAGGGCTTATGGATTCAAATATATTGTTTGAATGTAAAGTTTTATGTTGTATGTGCACATGTTTCAGGCAGGGGTCCATACCTTTCATGAGATTCTCAAAAGGGTCTGTGAAATGAATTATGACCCACTGCTAGAAGAAAGGGATTTATGTGTTGAGCAGCAAGTGGGACTAGATGACCTCTAAGGACTTTTCAACCCTAACATTTGACCTCAAAATACATATATCTTTTAAAATGTTAATATGCCTACACCTCAAATGCATCAGTCTTTAAAGCCCAACTTCTACCCATGAGATTGAAGTTTCTCTTCTTATAAAGGAGTTATAAATTGTATTGAACCAGAGGGGGACCTGATGGAATTCTAGAAACCTATGATATAGGGGACCTCCAGCTGTGCTATTATAGGAAGTCCTGCCCTTCTGTCTTGTTTCCCATCAAGATCAGGCCACCAGGGCTTCCCTGGTGGCGCAGTGGTTGAGAGCCCCCCTGCCGATGCAGGGGACACGGGTTCGTGCCCCGGTCCGGGAAGATCCCACATGCTGCGGAGCACCTGGGCCCGTGAGCCATGGCCGCTGAGCCTGCGCGTCCGGAGCCTGTGCTCCGCAACGGGAGAGGCCACAACAGTGAGAGGCCCGCGTACCGCAAAAAAAAAAAAAGATCAGGCCACCAGAACAGCCTCAGCCACAATCCACATGTTGTGAATTTCCAGGAATGTGAGTAGATTTAATTTATGGCAACTGCATTTTCTAGACTATTGTTTCATATAACTAATTACACTACTATGTATACTTTCTAAGCAACTAATTAATGCCTAGAGTCCATAAATATTTTTCTGACTTGTGTTTATATAAAAAGCCTCTTATTGTCATAAAAATAACAAATCCTCTTTACTTAAAAGAAGAATGGATTTGTGGTGATTATAAACTGGAAATTTGGGACACGAAGTCAATAATTTTGATTTGCAAATGTATTATTCTAAAGCCCTATAAACCCTAAAGGTGAAACCATCTTAAATTATACCTTTAGTATTTGCATGTGTGTCTTATGGTTCACAGGTAAAGAGAAGAAATTACAGATTTTATATACATATAGCCTAAAATTATCATTGTGTGCCTGACTCTGATTCCAATCTTCTGTAAAGGCTAAGAAAAGAGGAAACAGCAGGAAGTCAAGAAATTGAAATTTCTCTGAAGTGTGGATTGAAGAAAGCCAGAACAATGAGAAGGACAGGAAGGAGGTCTGGGACATGGGAGATGCTTTCCCTAGATGAGCAAGGATTTCTTTGAATCCTCTGGCTCTAAGTTCAGTTCCTCCCTCATGACTTGCCCCGATCGCCACTGTCTCCTGGTTGATTCCTTTCCCTCCTTCTGCATCTTCCCCTCTTTGTTCTTAAGGAAATTCTTCTAATGTCATGTAAGGATCTCTATTCACAGTGCAAGCTTGGCACATGCTGTTTAACTAAACAAATTTTATACCATTTAATCCTATTATGCAGTCCTAAGCTAAAGTTATTACAAAGCTTGTATTATTCCCAGTGTGAGAGGAGTGTCATCCTTGAACTCGGAGCTGCGTAAAAGGAAATCACGTGAAACTATTATGTCTCTGTGAGTGCCTCATTATCTCAGCCAAGGAAATGAATGTTTTCTGACTATTCTCTGCTGTTCTCCAGCATGAAGTCTGTGTCTCATGTTTACTGACACTTTTATAGTTGACCTTCAAGCTAGTTGACAGATTTCAACAGTGATGTTTAACAATGAGAAATAAATCACTCTCCATACCAACACTGTGCTATTGACGGTTCCCGCTCTTCACTTTCTTAGCTCTATGATTTATTATCATCTCCTAATATAAATAAAGAACTAAAAGTGGATTCATGTAACGTTGGCCTGTGAATGCTATTAGGAAAAGTGTAGCTTACTCAATATTATTGAAAAATAGAGCAAAACACTAAAGAAAATGCTTTTCTAAAATAATAAGGTTTAAAGCAGATGCTTTTGAGTCTGTATTTTGTATTTACAAATCCTGGCAGATATGGACCAATGTTTATCTATAGAGACTTTTCTATGGCAATAGATTTTGTCATTTTTCAGAAAGCACAAATATACAGAACAGGTTAAATTTCACTTCTCTTGTTATAATATCCAAGTTCTTCCTATTTCATATGTTTATATGTATTATACTGAATATACATGTGTGTATCATTCTTAACTGCATATTTATATCTAGTTACATATATCAACTTTACACACATGTTTTAGGGTATTTGTTATTTTAGAACACTTACAGAAATGTGAATGCTTAAGACTGTTTAAAACTATATTGAAAACCATCAAAATGTTACTTAATATTTGAACTGAAGGAAGTGGTCTTTGAAAAGAGCAAAAAGCTGAGAGCACTTAAATTTCACATTATTTTGTATAAATACTCATGAATTTAAGTCCTTTCCTGTGATCAGAGTATCCTGCTAATAAACATATTCATATGGAGAATAATGTACTCTAGACTGCACTTATATACTTATAATGGGCAATTATATTAAATTAAAATAATGAATTAAAACATTTGATAAAAGCACAGACCATAGCCTCTGTGTATTTTGCCAGAAGGAAGCAGAGAGCTGACAAAAGAATCTGACTTGAAAATTCATCTAAAATGGTCTAAATGTTGAAAAGAAGGTAGAATGTGAGAGACTTGAATGTCATGAAAGAAATTTAAAACTAGCTAGGGATACCATAGGTTTTAGCTATACAGTTTCAGAAAAAAAAAAAATTCAGTCAGTTGTGTGTGTGTTTTGTCTACCCAATGCCAGAGACGATTTATACGAAAGCACTTTAAAAAAGTGTATGCCTGTGACTAAACAGAACTTTTCTAATTGTAAACATTTTTAGACCTTGGAACAGGTTACTAAGATAAAAGAGTGGAATTTTCTTCCCTGGATACTGTTAATGCAGAATAAAGAGTTGTCTGGACCCCTTCCTAAACAGAGGGTATTATTCTACACAACTTTTGAGGTTCCTTTTCATCTTGCCATTTTATAAAATTTTCTAAGGTGACAGGATTAATATTGACATTCTGCAAGCTCTCTTGGACTTTTATTTCCATTTTCTTTAACAAGGGGGAATCCAATCTAAGAAGTAAATGATGGCTTCCGGCTTTAGTACTTCAAGATTTTCTCCTATCTCTTTACTGTTTATTGTAAAACACACAGCAATGCCTCATAGAAGAAAGCTGTGAGCTTTCTATGGTATTCCTGGAACAAATGGATCTTGCATGCTGTCCTTGGTACTCCTTGATTGTTGCCCACGTTTTGAATCTTGATTCATTGGAGCATCACGTCGATAACCCTCATAAATTCAGTATGACTGATGGACAACCATGTAACCCAAATGTTCATGGAGTCCCTAACCATGATGAGGTGAAGCCCAGCCATTATGCCCTCTACAGAGAAATGATCTGTGATGTGGTCTCACTAGCTTAATTAACATAAAGCAATTTCACACATTGACCATCATTTCAATTTGGGTGAGAAAAAATTGGAGAATAATGACCTGGGTGGCTATGCGTTTGCTCAGTTCCCTTAGACCACAATTACAGTATAATTTATTGTCCAATTTAGGACCCTTTTGAAAGTAAAGCAAAGGATGGGGGAATCATTAGTATAACCCTGGGACCATACATATGTAGATGGGGACTACCCCAGGAAGATGGGAAAACGTGGCTGCCCTGCTTTGACCCGAGCCATGCTGCAATAACAGACAAGAAACACTACCGTGCTCGTGCAGGCACAATATTAGAGAAGTTTATCACTCGTAGTTATTTACTGACAAGGAAAGCTTCAAAGTGGGAAGACACAGGACAAGCATCCATCACTTCCGTTATGCTCTATAACCCTTGCGCTATTTTTACAAAATATAACACATATTCCTAAAATTTAATTTCAACGATGTCTACCTTTTCTACAGTTAAGGTGTTTGCTTTTATTTTAAGGGCTTTGATTTAGGAATCAAAACATCTTGCATAATAAACCACCTCAAACATAGCAGCATAAAACAGAAACAATCACTTCTTGTCTCTTCCAGTTCTGGTAGTTGACTGGACCGAGCTAAGTAGTTCTTACTCCATGGACTTTCTTGAAGTTGCAGTCAGGTGGTGTGTGGTCCTAGTGTCATCTCAAAGGCTTCCCCCCCTTACATGACAGGTAGTCATTGCTGACTGTCAGCCAGAACTTCAGCTGGGCTTGTCAGCCAGAAGCCCTCACACAGGCCTCTGCACGTGGCCTGGGCATCCTCTTAGTGTGAATTCTGGGTTCCAAAATTAAGTGACCCAAGATAAAGAGCTAGGAGAAAGCTGTCTCTCCTTTTATGGCCCAGTCTTGGAAGTCACATAGCATCATACTGACACCAGATGATAAGCACGGGGATTCACCCAGTCTCAAGGGGAAGATAAATAGACACCACCTCTTGATGGGGAACAACAAGGTCATATGTGTAATATGAGCATATGAGTAGAGAGGAGCTTCAAGATGGCAGATGAGTAGATACATCAGAAATACATCTACACGTGGAACAACTCCTACAGAACACCTACTGAACGCTGGCAGAAGACCTCAGACCTCCCAAAAGGCAAGAAACCCCCCACGTACCTGGGTAGGGCAAAAGAAAAAAGAAACAACAGAGACAAAAGGATAGGGACGGGACCTGCACCAGTGGGAGGGAGCTGTGGAGGAGGAAGGCTTTCCACACAGTAGGAAGCCCCTTCGCGGGCGGAGACTGCGGGTGGCAGAGGGGGGAAGCTTCGGAGCCGTGGAGGAGATCACAGCCAACAGGGGTGCGGAAGGCAAAGCAGAGAGATTCCCACACAGAGGATCAGGGCCGACCGGCACTCACCAGCCCGAGAGGCTTGTCTGCTCCCCCGCCACGGCAGGCGGGGCTGGGAGCTGAGGCTCGGGCTTCAGTGGGAGCGCAGGGAGAGGACTGGGGTTGTCGGCGTGAACACAACCTGCAGGGGGTTAGTGCACCACGGCTAGCTGGGAGGGAGTCCGGGAAAAAGTCTGGACCTGCCGAAGAGGCAAGAGACTTTTTCTTCCCTCTTTGTTTCCTGGTGCGCGAGGAGAGGGGATTAAGAGCGCCGCTTAAAGGAGCTCCAGAGACAGGCGCGAGCCGCGGCTAAAAGCACGGACCCGAGAGACAGGCATACGACTCTAAGGCCGCTGCTGCCGCCACCAAGAAGCCTGTGTGCGAGCACAGGTCACTATCCCCACCTCCCCTCCCAGGAGCCTGTGCAGCCCGCCAATGACAGGGTCCCGTGATCCAGGGACAACTTACCCGGGAGAACTCACAGCGCGCCTCGGGCTGGTGCAACGTCATGCCGGCCTCTGCCGCCGCAGGCCCGCCCCCTCCCTCCCCGCGGCCCGAGTGAGCCAGAGGCTCTGAATAAGCTGCTCCTTTAACCCTGTCCTGTCTCAGAGAAGAACAGACACCCTCCGGCGACCTACACGCAGGGGCGGGGCCAAATACAAAGCTGAACCCCAGGAGCTGTGAGAACAAAGAAGAGGAAGGGAAATCTCTCCCAGCAGCCTCAGGAGCAGCGGATTAAAGCTCCACAATCAACTTGGTGCACCCTGCATCTGTGGAATACCTGAATAGACAACGAATCATCCCAAATTGAGGCGGTGGCCTTTGGGAGCAATGATATATATATATATATATATATATATA
>NW_020173731.1:2224637-2229715 GCF_003031525.2 Neophocaena asiaeorientalis asiaeorientalis | reverse complement strand
TGTGTGATTTTGTCTGTATAGTGTTGCTTTTACCATTTGTCCTAGGGTTCTCTCTGTCCGTTTTTTTGGTTTTTTTGGGTTATTTTAGTATAGTTTTTAGCTCTTGTTATCACTGGTGGATTTGTTCTTTGGTTTGGTCGCTCTCTTCTTTCTTTTTTTATTACTTTAAAAAAATTTTTTAATAATTATCTTTAATTTTAATAACTTTATTTTATATTATTTTATTTTAACTTCTTTCTTTCTTTCCTTTATTCTCCCTTTTATTCTGAGCCGTGTGGATGACAGGCTCTTGGTGCTCCAGCCAGGTGCCAGGGCTGTGCCTCTGAGGTGGGAGAGCCAAGTTCAGGACATTGGTCCAGCAGAGACCTCCCAGCTCCATGTAATATCAGACGGTGAAAATCTCCCAGAGATCTCCATCAATGCCAAGACCCAGCTCCACTCAATGACCAGCAAGTGACAGTGCTGGACACCCTATGACAAACAACTAGCAAGACAGGAACACAACCCCACCCATTAGCAGAGAGGCTTCCTAAAATCATAATAAGGTCACAGACACCCCCAAACACACCACCAGACGTGGACCTGCCCATAAAAAAGACAAGATCCGGCCTCATCCACCAGAACACAGGCACTAGTCCCCTCCACCAGGAAGCCTACACAACCCACTGAACCAACCTTACCCACTGGGGGCAGACAACAAAAAGAACCAGAACTATGAACCTGCAGCCTGCAAAAAGGAGACCACAAACACATTAAGTTAAGCAAAATGAGAAGACAGAGAACCATATAGCAGATGAAGGAGCAAGGTAAAAACCCACCAGACCTACCAAATGAAGAGGAAATAGGCAGTCTACCTGAAAAAGAATTCAGATTAATGATAGTAAAGATGATCCAAAATCTTATAAATAGAATGGAGAAAACACAAGAAACGTTTAACAAGCAACTAGAAAAACTAAAGAGCAAGCAAACAATCATGAACAACACAGTACATGAAATTAAAAATTCTCTAGAAGGGAACAATAGCAGAATAACAGAGGCAGAAGAACAGATAAGTGACCTGGAAGATAAAATAGTGGAAATACCTACAGCAGAGCAGCATAAAGAAAAAAGAATGAAAAGAATTGAGGACAGTCTCAGAGACTCTGGGACAACATTAAATGCACCAACATTAAAATATAGGGGTCCCAGAAGAAGAAGAGAAAAAGAAAGGGACTGAGAAAATATTTAAAGAGATTATAGATGAAAACTTCCCTAATATGGGAAAAGAAATAGGCAATCAAGTCCAGGAAGCACAGAGAGTCCCATACAGAATAAATCCAAGGAAAAACACACCAAGACACATATTAATCAAACTATCAAAAATTAAATAGACAGAAAAAATATTAAAAGCAGCAAGGGAAAAATAACACACAAGGGAATCCCCATAAGGTTAACAGTGGATCTTTCAGCAGAAACTCTGCAAGCCAGAGGGAGTGGCAGGACATATTTAAAGTGCTGAAATGGAAAAAACTACAACCAACATTACTCTACCCAGCGAGGTTCTCATTCAGATTTGAGGGAGAAATTAAAACCTTTACAGACAAGCAAAAGCTAAGAGAATTCAGAATCACCAAACCAGCTTCACAACAAATGCTAAAGGAACTTCTCTAAGCAGGAAACACAAGAGAAGGAAAAGACCTACAATAACAAACCCAAAACAATTAAGAAAATGGGAATAGGAACATACATATCAATAATTACCTTAAATGTAAATGGATTAAATGCTCCAACCAAGAGACATAGACTGGCTGAATGGATACAAAAACAAGACCCATATATATGCTTTCTACAAGATACTCACTTCCGACCTAGGGACACATACAGACTGAAAGTGAGAGGATGGAAAAAGATATTCCATGCAAATGGAAATCAAAAGAAACCTGGAGTAGCAATTCTCATATCAGACAAAATAGACTTTACAACAAAGAACATTACAAGAGACAAAGAAGGACACTACATAATGATCAAGGGATCAATCCAAGAAGAAGATATAACAATTGTAAATATTTATGCACCCAAGTTAGGACCATCTCAATACATAAGGCAAATACTAACAGCCATAAAAGGGGAAATCAAAAGTAACACAATCATAGTAGGGGACATTAACACCCCACTTTCACCAATGGACAGATCATGCAAAATGAAAATAAACAATGAAACACAAGCTTTACATGATACATTAAACAAGATGGACTTAATTGATATTTATAGGACATTCCATCCAAAAACAACAGAATACACTTTCTTCTCCAGTGCTCATGGAACATTCTCCAGGACAGATCATATCTTGGGTCACAAATCAAGTCTTGGTAAACTTAAGAAAATTGAAATCATATCAAGTATCTTTCCTGACCACAACGCTCTGAGACTAAATATCAATTACAGGAAAAAAATTGTAAAAAATACAAACACATGGAGGCTAAGCCATACACTACTTAACAACCAAGAGATCACTGAAGAAATCAGAGGAAATAAAAAAATACCTAGAAACAAATGAGAATGAAAACAAGACAACCCAAAATCTATGGGATGCAGCAGGAACAGTTCTAAGAGGGAAGTTTATAGCAATACAATCCTACCCTAAGAAACAAGAAGTATCTCAAATAAAGAACCTGACCTTACACCTAAAGCAATTAGAGAAAGAAAAACAAAAAAACCCCAAAGTTAGCAGAAGGAAAGAAATCATAAGGTAAGGATCAGATCACAAATAATTGAAATAGAAACAAAGAAAACTATAGCAAAGATCAATAAAACCAAAAGCTGGTTCTTTGAGAATATAAACAAAATTGATAAACCATTAGCCAGACTTATCAAGAAAAAAAGGGAGAAGACTCAAATCAATAGAATTAGATATAAAAAGGAGAAGTAACAACTGACACTGCAGAAATAAAAAGGATCATGAGAGATTACTACAAGCAACTCTATGCCAATAAAATGGACAACCTGGAAGAAATAGAAAAATTCTTAGAAATGCAGAACCTCCCAAGACTGAACCAGGAGGAAATAGAAAATATGAACAGACCAATCACAAGCACTGAAATTGAAACTGTGATTAAAAACCTTCCAACAAACAAAAGCGCAGGACCAGATGGCTTCACAGGCGAATTCTATCAAACATTTACAGAAGAGCTAACATCTATCCTTCTCAAAATCTTCCAAAATATAGCAGAGAGAGGAACACTCCCAAACTTGTTTAATGAGGCTACCGTCATCCTGATACCAAAACCAGAAAAAGATGTCACAAAGAAAGAAAACTACAGGCCAATATCACTGATGAACGTAGATGCAAAAATCCTCAACCAACTACTAGCAAACAGAATCCAACAGCACATTAAAAGGATCATACACCATGATCAAGTGGGGGTTTTCCCAGGAATGCAAGGATTCTTCAATATACGCAAAACAATCAATATGATACACCATATTAACAAACTGAAGGAGAAAAACCATGTGATCATCTCGATAGATGCAGAGAAACCTTTTGACAAAATTCAATACCCATTTATGATAAAAACCCTCCAGAAGCAGGCATAGATGGAACTTACCTCAACATAATAAAAGGCCATATATGACAAACCCACAGCCAACATCGTTCTCAATGGTGAAAAACTGAAACCATTTCCACTATATCAGGAACAAGACAAGGTTGCCCAATCTCACCATTGTTATTGAACATAGTTTTGGAAGTCTTAGCCACAGCAATCAGAGAAGAACAAGAAATAAAAGGAATCCAAATCAGAAAAGAAGTAAAGCTGTCATTGTTTGCAGATGACATGATATTATACATAAAGAATCCTAAAGATGTTACCAGAAAACTACTAGAGCTAATCAATGAATTTGGTAAAGTGCCAGAATACAAAATTAATGCACAGAAATCTCTTGCATTCCTATACCCTAATGATGAAAAATCTGAAAGTGAAATTAAGGAAACACTCCCATTTACCATTGCATCAAAAAGAATGAAATACCTAGGAATAAACCTACCGAAGGAGACAAAAGACCTGTATGCAGAAAATTATAAGACACTGATGAAAGAAATTAAAGATGATACAAATAGATGGAGAGGTATACCATGTGCTTGGATTGGAAGAATCAACACTGTGAAAATGACTATACCACCCAAAGCAGTCTACAGATTCAATGCAATCCCTATCAAATTACTAATGGCATTTTTCACAGAAGTAGAACAAAATATTTCACAATTTGTATGGAAACACTAAAGACCCTCAATAGCCAAAGCAATCTTGAGAAAGCAAAACGGAGCTGGAGGAATCAGGCTCCCAGACTTCAGACTATCCTACAAAGCTACAGTAATGAAGACAGTATGGTACTGGCACAGAAACAGAAATATAGATCAATGGAACAGGATAGAAAGCCCAGAGATAAACCCACGCACATATGGTCACCTTATCTTTGATAAAGGAGGCAAGAATATACACTGGAGAAAAAATAGCCTCTTCAATAAGTGGTGCTGGGAAAACTGGACAGCTACATGTAAAAGAATGAAATTAGAACACTCCCTAACACTATACAGAAAAAGAAACTCAAAATGGATTAAAGATCTAAATGTAAGGCTAGACACTATCAAACTCTTAGAGGAAAACATAGGCAGAACACTCTACGACATAAATCACAGCAAGATCCTTTTTGACCCACCTCCTAGAGAAATGGAAATAGAAACAAAAATAAACACATGGGACCTCATGAAACTTAAAAGCTTTTGCACAGCAAAGGAAACCATAAATAAAATGAAAAGACCTACAGAATGGGAGAAAATATTTGCAAACGATACAACAAACAAGGGATTAATTTCCAAAATATACAAACAGCTCATACAGCTCAATAACAACTAAAAAAATGAGCAGAAGATCTAAATAAACACTTCTCCAAAGAATACATACAGATGGCCAAAAGGCACATGAAAAGATGCCCAACATCACTAATCATTAGAGAAATGCAAATCAAAACTACAATGTGATATCATCTCACACTGGTCAGAATGGCCATCATCAAAAAATCTACAAACAATAAATGCTGGA